>NC_090843.1:40312158-40614369 GCF_028021215.1 Eschrichtius robustus
ACTTGAGCACCACCAATGCTTTGGGGAATACGAAGATGAATAAACAATGGTCTTTCCCTGCAAGGAACTTGAACATGATGAGTAAATATGTAGTGATAATGGGAAGCCACTGTTTAGGAACAGTTTATATCCTGTGCGGGTGTAGAGACAGGAATCGTTTATGGTTTCTGAAGGGAGATGGGGGAATGCTTTAGAATGTTCGTTCATTCACTCAGCAAATATTTATTGACTATCACTCATGACCCAGGTACTAGGAGTACATCTGTGAACAAAACAGACAAAATTCCTGATCTCACAGAACTTCCTTTCCGGTGGGAGGGAGACATGATAAATAAAATAAGTAAATCGTAGTTGTTAGAAGATGATAAGCCAAAAGAAGGGCTCGGGAGTGCTGGGGTGTGGGGTGGCTTGCAGTTTTGAACAGGTTGGTCAAGGAAGGCCTAGTAGGCAACATGGCTTTTTTTCTTTTTTTAATATTTATTTTTGGCTGTGTTGGGTCTTCGTTTCTGTGCGAGGGCTTTCTCCAGTTGCGGCGAGCGGGGGCCACTCTTCATCGCGGTGCGCGGGCCTCTCACGGTCGCGGCCCCTCCCGTTGCGGAGCACAGGCTCCAGACGCGCAGGCTCAGTATTTGTGGCTCACGGGCCTAGTTGCTCCGTGGCATGCGGGATCTTCCCAGACCAGGGCTCGAACCCGTGTCCCCTGCATTGGCAGGCAGATTCTTAACCACTGCACCACCAGGGAAGCCCCGGCAACATGACATTTGAGCAGAGACGTTTGGACCGAGGGGTGAGGGCTTGGAGAAGGGTGATGGGCAAAAGTAGGTGGAGGGAGGTTTCTGGGGGAGGGGGCAGCTTGAATGAAGGCCTGGGGGTGTAGAAGTGCATGTAGTGGTGAGAGCAGCAAGGCTGGAGCATGGGGTGTAGAGAGAGTGGGAGGCGGGGCTGCAGAGGTAGTTTGGAACCTAGTAATAAAGGCTGAAACCTTGAAAAATGTGTTGATGATTTTCAGTGTCTCTGCAGATATCCTGTCTCCCTGATTAAAATATTAGCCCCCCCACCCCCCCCCCCACCCCAGGACAGTGATTCCTGTTATTACTCTTCATTTCTCTTCCCACAAGGTTTCATTCCAAGTAGCTACTCAGAAATTGTGTTGATAAAGGGACAGTTAAAACGCAGCCATGGGCTTCCCTGGTGGCGCAGTGGCTAAGAATTGCCTGCCAGTGCAGCGGACACGGGTTCGAGCCCTGGTCCGGGAAGATCCCACATGCTGTGGAGCAGCTAAGCCGCTGCACCACAACTACTGAGCCTGTGCGCCACAACTACTGAGCCCATGTGCCACAACTACTGAGCCCATGCACCTAGAGCCCATGCTCCACAGCAAGAGAAGCCACTGCAATGAGAAGACTGCAGGCACCGCAACGAAGAGTAGACCCTGCTTGCCGAAACCAGAGAATGCCCACGCGCAGCAATGAAGACTCAATGCAGCCAAAAATAAATAATAAATTTAAAAAACCACAAAAAATAAAAAACAACTCAGCCATATTCTTATGATGAGATTTTTGCAAAAGAAAAGGTGTGATAAGATCAGGTTTCTCCTCTGGTTAATTGTACCACTGGGTCTTATTTCCTTTCTAGGTCTCTCTTTGTGCAGACTGAGTATTCTGCAGGGTCCCACGTGGCTCAGTCTCCGTGTTTTAACACACTCCTTTGACCTGGATTATCTCTGGGGCACAGAGAAGGTTTGGGGCGAGCAGGGCAAGAACAGAGTGGAAGACCAAGCAGGCCTTTAGGGGGCAGGGCTGTGGCCAGGGAGAGGAATGCTGCATTTCCCAGCAAGTCAGGAGACCCAGAGACTTGATGGCTGGACAGGAAGTGAGTTGCCCAGAGCTGCAGATGCAGACTGTGCAAGACAATCATAGTTTCACATGTATCCTGAGCATCAAAAATCCAGCGTTCACTCAGGAAGAGAGGAGTACCCTTGGCCAAGGGCAAGCAAGGGCTTTTAAAACAGATTGCTTATCAACCTGTTTTCAGGTGGCTGCTTGGAACTACTTATATATACAATGCTAACCGTTTCTCTCCAGAAAAACCTGACTTTTTAGACTTCTACCTTTCTAAAGGCAAAGTTGACCACAGCGAGCATATGGCAACGTGCCTTGGAACAGTTGTGTTCATGGGCAAATCTTCAGTGCCAGTTGCCATCAGCAGTCAGGTTTCCCCAAAATGAATACTCAAAACCATCCACAGAGAGCAAGTCACTCCAGCCCTCAGCACCCCCAGGGGCCTGTCTGGGACAGTGGCTCACACGGCAGCTTGGTTTGTGGATGAGCCGCGTGTAGATTCCTGGCCCCGCAGGTACTGAGATTGGTCATGGAAAGTGTGTGACTGAGGTCTGGAGCCAATGAAATGGAGACCTGATTCTTCCTTACTGTACTAAACATCTTTATGTTGTTGAACACCATTGACCATTCCCTTCTGTTTGAAATGCCCTAACTTTGGCGTTACAGTTCTCATTGCTCTGTAACAAATTGCTCCCAAATTTAGCAGCTTAAAGCAACCATTGTATTATGCTCAGGGAATCACGGGGTCAGGAATTCAGACAGGGCACAACAGGGATAGCTGGTTTCTGCTTCACCATGTTTCGGACCTCAGGCCAGAAGACTTGACATCTGGATGGTCACTGGAGGGCAAAGGGCTGGAATCATCTGAAGCCTTATCACTCATATGTCTGGTGCCTGGGCAAGGATGACTTGAAGAGTGGAGCTCCGGCATGTGGTCTGTTGATGTGGCTGGGCTCCCTTACAACATGGCGGCTTCAGGGTAGTTGGTCTTCTTACTTGGGTGGCTCAGGGCTCCAAGTATGCATGCCCCAGAGAAAAAGCTGGAAACTACAGCACCTTTTATGACGCAGCCTTGGAAGTCACATACCATCCCTTCTTCTGTATTCTATTGGTTGTAGCAGTCACAAGCTTACTCAGATTCAAGGGAAGGGGAATGGACCAAGGGGCCATATGCCACACTTGGCAAAACAGTTTTCTCTCATTTCTCTCCTGGTTCTTTGGCCATTGTTTTGGGTATGCAAAAGATGTTGGGATTCCTCCTGAAACTGTCCTTGTCCCTGCTTTTACTCTACCCTCTCATCTCATTCACTCCCACGATTTTAGAGGCCACTTAGACACTGGTAAATTCAATCTGGGTCCTCTGGCTTAATCTTTCTTCTGAGCTGCAGAACAGATGCCCAAATCGTCCTATGGACACTGCAAATTTAATACACCCAAACTGAACACGTGTATCATTCCTCTGCAAACCTCTTTCTTCTGCATTCCTTATCTCTGTTGGTGAAACCCCCCTGACTCAGCCACCCAGTAAATTCAAAACTCCTTCCTCTCCCTCATTTCTGCATCTGGCCATTTACCCAGTTCTGATAATTTTGTCTTCTGCTCACTCTTAAATCTCTTCCTGCTTTGTTATGCAAAATATCCTTGCTTTAGTTCGGGGTCCCTTCATCCATTATGATAAGCTTCTGACTGTTCTTACCGTGTCTATTTTCAAGCCCTTCGATCTATCCTCTGTAGAGTGACTTATCTAAAACACAGAGCTGGTCATGTTAATCCTCTCTTGCAAATCTTTGACCTCTTGTCTTCAAGATGAAGTCCAGTCTCCTTGGTCATGGTCTACAAGACTCCACGTCTCCATCCGTTATCTCCCATTAAACTCTTCTCTCCACTTGATTCCTAGCAGTGCCAAACTTTTAGTGCCTGAAACGGGCAAGGATATTTCATGCTGTTATGACTCTGTCTGCCTTTCTCTTTTGTCTTCCTGGGAAATTCCTGCTTATCCTTGAAAACCCTAGTCAGGCATCTCCTCTTTGAAGCCTTCTCTGACCCTCCTGACACGATTCATCGTATTTCCCTCTGTCGTACTTTGCCCACTCCTGCCATTGTGTGTTTTTGTCAGACCCCTGCGAGATCTTTAAGGGCAGAGAACTAAATCTTTTCGTTTGGGCTCCCAGGGCCTGGTGGGGACTAGGTAGTCATTAATGTTTGATGTCCAATAGAATCAAGAGCCAGTAATAAAGACACTGGTTGTTGTCACTGAATCTGTGACCGCCAGGGGTTTCAGGACCCTCCCTGTTTCATTTGACCCTTTAAGTGGTTTCTTATCAAGAGTCACTAATTGTCTTTTTTATATATAAAAGATGACCCTACCAGATCACTAACTGTGTTCGTCCAGAGAAAGGTCTGTCTGACTCAGTCCGGCAGGACCTTTCAGAGCAGCGCTCTGTGTTGTCTGTGCCTCCTGAACAGGACTGTGGCCAGCTGTTCTGCTTAGGAATGAAGCTTTTATCTCCTGAAGCTTGTGTCCAGCTTAGCAACCAGGAGTGCCGGGAATTACCAAGGGTCCAGAGAGGAGACAAGGAAGGTACCCGGGGACCTTGAATCATCCACAAACTGGGTAATTCAAGAGCAGGGAGTATACGTTCATTCTTGTTCAACCCATATTTATTGAGTGCTTGCTGTGTGCTAGGCATTCTTCTAGGTGCTAGGAATGCAGTGGCGAACAAAACAGACAAAAGTCTTACCCTTATGATGCTTCCATTCTAGAGGGTGAATTGACTCTCCCTTATGAGGCTTCCATTCTCGGGGGACACGGGGCATCCTGACCATGGCTGATTTGCCTGTGAGCCTCTAGCTCAGGGCCTTACGCATGGCAGGCACTGAACAAATGTTTGTGGAGGGAATGAATGAGTGAGTGTTGTTGGACAAATGAGGTTTAACTGGGCAGATTTTTCTTCCTTGAGGGAAGGGAACTCGATTTTATGAAGCACTTGTCAGGTGCAGGGTAAGTTCCCCATAGAAGACCCTGGTCTTCCAGGCAGAAGTGCCCTTCAGAGAGACCGGGCGCCGTTTGTCGGGCCGCGAGGCTGATTTGACAGCCCTCCAGAGTGAACTACGAAATGAGCCCCCCACCGTTCGGCCGGCAGCTACAGGTCCCCGGTTACCTCTTTACCTCAACAAACAGCCAGCCCAGACCAGTTAGCTAGGTTGGGCACACTGGGGAACATATCTTTTCTTTCTCTCTTTCCCGTGGTTGGGTTGGCCTAGTGCAAGTGTTTTAAATAGAACAGACATCATGGCTATAAAACATCTGTAACATTGCACATTTAGTCAAGTTCCTGGTGGACCGAGTTCTGTTTGATTGGTGAGGTTTTGCTGCGACTGTTGTTCCCTTTTTCTCCCCTGTTTACCCCTCTGGAAAGTAAAGTTTTCTTTTATGTGAGGATTTATAGAAATATGTTCCTGGCATGAGGAGGCAACAGGCATGTTAGGATATTGGTGTTGCAGAGAAATATGACCTCCAAGGCATGGACAGCTTTTATCTCCTATAGAGAATGATCTTCCTCGTGTGGAATAGTCTGTTTCTCTTTGTAGGGTAAGGGGCTGCGTAGATTAAGGCGGATAAAGGCGCTGCTTTGCACTGAGATGGCATCCTTTTTGCTGCAGCATCCGCAGCCCCTGGAATACTGTGGTTGCCCAGGACCACTGCTGGGGGTGGGCTGATTCAGGTTGGTGTCCGAGAAATCTGAAAAAAGTAGAATCAATAATAACTAGTCTTTAAATTTACAAGTGTGCTTCTTGCCTTTTCCAAGTGTTTTTCCTTTTGTTTTGTCTGCGGGACAGGCAGGAAAGGTTTGATTCCCGTTCATGGCCAAACCGAGAGAGTTCAGTGACTGGTGGGGCAGGGCAGGCGGCGGGGAAGGGGGAAGAGGGAATTTGTCTGCCTGTTGTTCCAGCCCCGTGCTAAGCATGTTTCATGTGTTAGCTCTTTTAATCCCATTTTATAGAGGGAGAAAGTCAAGGTCAGAGAAGCTTAGTCACTTGTCACGGTCACCTAGTATGTATGCGTCAGAATGGAGATTCCTGGGTTCCTCTTTCTGCTCTATCACTTGACCTGCTCTGGCTGCTGGGATTGGAACCTGGCCCTCCCATCTCCAGAGTCTCCGAATCTGGTGCTCTTTCCTGCCTCCAAGGATCTCTTTGGTTCAGGAAGCTCACCCTCCCTCTCTTGAGGGGTGAGGCATTTAATAACAGGTAGAGGGACTTGCTCATGATTATCTTGGCTTGTCTCTTTTACTGCAAACACTTCTTTGGGTACCCTCTTTCCCTCAAAGGAAGTTCCTTGTGGCGGGTGGCAGGGACCAGACCGGCACATCCTGGGGGGGGGAATTTGACTTTTTTTTTTTTTCTTGACAGGTAAAATTTATGGCCCAACAGGTGGCTGCGTGTGTTTACCAAAGACGACCACGCCAAGGGTGCAATGTGCTTCTCTCTGCTTGTGCCTCCCCCACCTGCCCCGACCTTTCCTCCCACCCCGGGATGTTTCTGGAACAGTAGAATGAGTGACAGAGCAGGGAGGGACCTGCTCATGGGGAAGTGAACCCCAGGCTGCATGCAGGTCACTAGGTCTGGGAACCTTCCTTCTGGTTCATGCTTTTCTCGCCACTCTTGCCTCCTTGCCAGCATCTAAGTGTTAAGGTGACCCAGCCCCCCACAGTGGCCCTGCTTTTCTCTTTAACAGCTGATTGAAGAGTTGCTCCCCTGTTTAAACCCTGTGGAGGCTTTCTGTTGCTTCCTGTCATGGCCTGCAGGTCCTTCCCTGCCTGGCCTGGCCCCCCTTCTCCTTGCATTCCATTGATAACCTTGAGCTACAGTATTTCAGGTTCGCTTGCAGCCTTTCAGCCAACCCTGAAGATGCTACAGCCTCAGCTGGGGAGGCCCTTCTCCCCTTCCTTTCCTGGCTCCCCCACTGCTGACTTCAAGCCTCAGGTCACACCCAGTCTTGCGCCCCAAAGCCTCACCAGGCTGCAGTAATGAGCCTGCTACTTGACTGTAAACACCTTCAGAGCAGAGACCAGGTCTTGGTCCACTTAACATCCATCAAGCCGAGCACCATGCTCGGCACATAGTAGGTCCTCAAAACACGTTTGATGAGAGAATGAGTGAATGAATATGGCTTGCCACCAGAGACAGTCCTCTGCAATTTATTTTCTTCTCTGACCCTCTTGGTCTGCATTCTCACTCTCCTGGGATTCAAGCAAATGTTTTATGACATGTGCCAGGTGCTTTCACATCCTTATCTCTGGTGATGCTTATGGCAGCTCTGTGACGTATAGGTATTGCCCTCACTTTTGCCCATGGCTCACCTGCGAGGGACTCAAGCCCAGCGCTCCCTGGTTCAAGTCCCAGCCTCCTTCTGCTGTTCCCTGGCTTTTCCCCACTCTTGTGTGCAGGATGGTAATAACAAGACCTTTTGTTGAGGTCTCCGTCGCCCACTTTCTCTCCTGTAAGATGGCACAAGCAGCTTCTTGCAGAGCCCTGACTGTATATTAGAGTCATCTGGAAAATGCTGAAAAAATACTGACGCCCAGGCCTCCCCACAGACCAATGAAATCAGAATCCCCGAGGGTGGGGCCCGTATCTGTAGGTTTTAGGGGCTCCCCAGGCTGTTCTAAGGTGCAGCCAAGGTTGAGCCCTGCTGTCCTCCGGGAGTGTCAGGGAACCCGCAGCCTGGTTCAGCTCCGTGGATTAGGTAAAACTTGCTCATCAAGAACTGATTGCCATGTGCATCTAAAATATGTTAATGAAGGTAATCAAGGCTAAGGGTTAAGGCTGCCATTTGTTCTTTTCATGAAATCAACTGGAGGGCCTGGGGGATGGGATACCTTGGCTTCAGAGCCTGCCTACCAGCCTAGTTTTTTATCCTTTCTCTCCCAAGAAGAGCTGTGTTGTTGTTCCTGAAGTCCTCTATCGACCAGTCTTCCCCAGAGTACAGTGGTGCCCTACTAAGCCTCATTTTCCTTAACCAAGGGTCTGTCTTCTGACCATCCTTCCTGACATGGTTTTCAGCGTGCGCCTTGAGCTTTCCTGCACGTCACGTGCAGGACACAGAGACTCTTCTGGTTTCAAGGAACTTTTAAATGCTTAACTTCTTTTTAAAGATTAATTAATTAATTAATTAATTAATTAATGGAAGTATAGTTGATTTACAAAGTTGTGTTAGTTTCTGGTGTACAGCAGAGTGATTCATTTACATATATATATTTTTCTTCATCTTCTTTTCCATTATGGTTTATTACAAGATATTGAGTATAGTTCCCTGTGCTATACAGTAGGACCTTGTTGTTTATCTATTTTACATATAGCAGTTTGTATATGCTAATGCCAAACTCCTAATTTTTCCCTCCCTGCTTTTCCCCTTTGGTAACCATAAGTATGTTTTCTATGTCTGTCAGTCTGTTTCTGTTTGGCAAATAAGTTCATTTGTATCATATTTTAGATTCCATATATATATGATATCATATGATATTTGTCTTTCTCTGTCTGGCTTACTTCACTTAGTGTGATAATCTCTAGGTTATGTGGCGGCAAATGGCATTATTTCATTCTTTTTATGGCTGAGTAGTATTCCATTGTACATATGTACCACATCTTCTTTGTCCATTCATCTGTCAATGGACATTTAGGTTGCTTCCATGTCTCGGCTGTTGTAAATAGTGGTGCTGTGAACATGGGGGTGCGTGTATTTTTTTCAAATTATGGTTTTCTCTGGATATATGCCCAGAATAGCATATTGCTGGATCATATGGTAGCTCTATTTTTAGTTTCTTAAGGGACCTCCACACTGTTTTCCTTAGTGGCTGCACCAATTTGCATTCCCCCCACCAGTGTAGGTGGTTCCCTTCTCTCCACACCCTCTCCAGCATTTGCTGTTTGTAGACTTTTTGATGATGGCCGTTCTGACTGGTCTGAGGTGGTGCCTCATGGTAGTTTTGATTTGTGAAATGCTTAACTTCTGAGTAGAAACTGCCTCTCTGGTAGTTGCTACCCAGACAACCTGAAATATTTCAGGAAAAGAGTGGTTTGGGAAGTAGGAAGGGACGGTCTGAGCCCATCACCTCAGCTGTGTGTTCAGTCCCGGGGCCTGCACACGGGCTGGCTTCAGGTAACCCTGAGCACGGCTGTGAGCAGGGCCTCAGGCACCTCTCTGCCTGGAGGTTGGCACTGGCGAGGCTGGAGCCAGGGGAGAGGCTCTGAGGAAGGTGTGTGTTAGCGGCGTGGGCTCGGGGGTTGGGTTGGCCTTGGTGGCTTGGTTCGAGGTACAGGGGCTTCCTATGGGCCATAGTCTTGGAGTTAGGATTTCACATTTGCCATCTCAGTTTGTGTTGTTCAGGCCAGGGCCTTATGCCCATTTTTCAAAGGAGGAAGGTGTCTCCCAGCGCTGTGGAGAGACTTGACCTCTTTTCATCTGACCAACCAGGGGAGTTATTCAGTATGTCTCAGTGTACACAGATGTGCTTGAAAACGTGAAACCGGGTGGACAAAGAATTTTAAGCTTATTATTGTTTCCCTTGGACCATTTCTGTCAGGGTCGCCTTGGACCTAGGCTCTAGCCACGGGGCCCCGGGACCATCGTGTTACCATGTCTAGGGCCCTCCCACTCCCCGGGAGCCCTCCTCTTTGTCTCCAGAAGAAGTCCACCCTGGGTGGGTGAATCGGGCTCCTACTGCTGGAGGGACAGGCACAGGTGGAGTGAACTGAGTTCATCCCAGCCTGCTGTCCTGTCTGGCCCTTCTTTCCCACCTCTTTCTGGGGTTTATTAAGAATCTGCTTTGGCTGCCTGTCCCTTGGCTGGGGCTGTGGAGGCACCTCTTTCGTATGCAGAAATGCTCGGCTTCCTCGAAAATTCAGCAGTAGTAAAGGGTACTAAATTTCACTTAATACCATTGCTGTAAAAGATGATGGGTTTTAATTGCCTCTGTGTGTTGGTAATCATTTGAACCCTGGAGAGAGAGTCTTTGGGGCCTTCTGTGTACTGAGCCCATCACTCTGTGACAAGTATTGGGGGCTGGGGGCTCTGAAAAGGATGGAGGGATGGAGACACTACCCGTGGATGCAGAGCAGCTTGGGTACCTGGGATGATGGTGTGATGGCCAGCCAGCCACCTCGCTCAGCAGCAGGTCACGATCCTTAATTTCCTGTGCTTTCCAAGGCGGCACTCCATCTCTGCACCTTTTTCTGTTACCCCCCCAGCCCCCAGTCTGAGTGCCACTGGCTAGGATATTACTCTCTGATACCAATCTGTGGACCGGTCACCCTCTCTGGCTACAGATTTTCCCCCAAGGGTAAGAGGAAGTAGTATTTTTTAAATTAGCCTGGGAGAGAGCTGGGTGAGGGCTTGGAAAGGGCTGGGGGGTCAGCTCCCTGCTGAAGCACCCTGATCACCTTCATTAGGAGATCACACTTTCTTTTAGGTGAGTTACTGTTTTAATCAGAGGTAATGCTGTACCCTGGCTATGTCGGCTAATTGTGTATACATTATATTCTAGCCCCATATAGATGAAGTCTAGTCTCTTCCTTCCAATTTTAAAGCTATTTAGAGGGAATGCCAAATTGTAGCCTGAACACTGGTGCTCTCTGGCTAATAGCTACAGATGGGGAGCGAGTGCTCTAAGAAACATTTGGGGTTATATTTATAATTAGTTTCCTCTGAAGTTAAATTAATTTCTGCAGTTGACGACATCAGATATTGTTACCCCTTTGTCCAGTGGTCAACCGTGGGTGAATTGAGGCACATGGAATTAGCTGCTGGATGAAACAGGGGAAGCATGCTTTCTTGGACGCTTGGGTTTATTTTAAGCCCTTTTTGCACTCAGATTCTTGACTTGGGAATCTTTTGGGCCTGTCATTAAGAAAAACTCCGAAAACAGCTTTAGTGAGATACAATTCACATGCCGTGTAATTTACCCATTTGAAGTGTATAGGTCAGTGGTTTTTGGTCTGTTCACAGATACGTGCACCATCACCACAGTCCGTTTTAGAGCGTTTTCACCACCTCACAAAGGAGCCCCATACTCTTTAGCCACACCTCCTGACCTCTCCCTCAGCCCTAAGCAACCCCTATTCTACGTGCTGTCCCTATGGGTTTCCCCATCAAACTTTCATATGAATGGAGTCATACAACATGTGGTCTTTTATGACTGCCTTCTTTCACTTCAGACAATGTTTTCAAAATCCATCCAGGTTGTAGCACGTGTCAGCGCTCCATTCCTTTTTGTGACCAAATAATATTCCATTATATGGATAGATCACACTTAATTTATCCATCCACCCATCCATCCATCCATCCATCCATCGGTGTTCCACTTTCTGACTGACAAACAAGGCTGCTGTGAACATTTTGTGGGGAAGGTTTTGGGTGGACATACGTTTTAATTTCTCTTGGGTATATAGTAGGAGTGGAATTGTTGGGTCCTATGGTAACTCGACAGTTAATCATTTGAGGAGCTGCTAGACTGTTTGCCAGAGCGGATGCAGCATTTGACGTTCCCACCAGCAGCATCTGGCCTGTCGGTTTTGCATCTTGCCTTCAGAATCGAAAAGGGCAGAATCAGACTTGCTCCTCATGACGTCCCCTCGTCTCCCTGTCCCCAGTTGGCTCTTTTTGCTGGGATGTCACAAGTAAAGGCGTAGGAGATTCAACGAATAGAAAGCTCAAGTTGGGGAATTCCCCGGTGGTCCAGTGGTTAGGACTCTTCCACTGCCGGGGGCCTGGGTTCGATCCCTGGTCAGGGAACTAAGATCCCACATGCCGCGTGGCGTGCCCCACCCCCCCGCCCCCCCAGAAAAGAAAGCTCGGGGTTGTGATGCCCCATTTTGTCACCCGCTGGTGCTGTGTGACTTTGGATGCTTCACATCTCTGAGCCTGTCTCCTTGGCTGTGGAAGAGAAGCTGAGACCCGTCTGAGGACTGACGTGAGGCCTGAGGAGGGCAACTGTGAGGAGGGCTCAGCCCAGGGCCGGGCCCACAGTGGGTCCACAGGGAGGACAGCGCATTCTGAGCGTGGAGGAGACGTGGGCACCACGGCTTTCCGTAGGAGAAGAGGACCTGCTATTAGGAGGGACCCTGCCACGTGTCAACCCTGGCCCTACATGTTTTATCAGAGGAACTTAAGTCGCATTTGGGCCACTTCTCTTCAAGAGCTGGCTCTGCTCTCCTGACTCCTTTACCTTCCCACCTCACCTTCTGGGACAGAGCCTTGACCCTGCGGCCCCTGCCATAGTGCTTGTGCAAATGATGAGTGTGACCTGCCTTCCTCAGGGGGCAGATTCAGATGGTCACACCTGGGGCGTAGCGTTCTTCTCCCCCAGGGTGGTGGAGGCGTCCTTGTGGGCCACGCCCCACCGTCACCAAGGACAGGTGAGACTGAGGCCGTGGTGTCTGAGAGCCTCTCCCAAGGAGGTCCCCATGTTAGTTACCTGGGGCTGCCACACGCGGGGTCGTTGAAGCCACAGAAGTGTTCTCTCATAGTTAGGAGTCTACAAGTCTGGAGGAGACAGAGGCTCCCTTCTGGAGGCTGTGAGGGAGAAACCGTCCCTCGCCTCTCTCCTAGCTCCTGGGACCTGCCGGCATTCCTTGGCTTGTAGACACATCACTGCAGTCTCTGCCTCTGTCTTCACACAACCTTCGTGTGTGTGTGTGTGTGTCTGTGTGTGTGTGTGTGTGTCCCTTCTCCTCCTCTTATAAGGACACCTCATTGGATTTAGGGCCCACCCTACACCCAGGGTGATTTCATCTCAAGATCCTTTATTAATTATAGCTGCAAGACCCTCTTTCCAGATGAGATCACATTCTGAGGTTCTAGGTGGACATGAATTTTGGGGGGGACTCATCAAGCCACTGTAGTCTCTTTTTCCACATATGATTCTAGAAATTTTTGGAGAAGATTCCCAGTTCCTGACTTGTGTTCTGATTTCGTACGTTACATGAGTTTTGCCATTGGATTCGGATGTGATTGGGGTGTTGGTGGTGGCAAGAGTGGTAGTTTAGGGGGAGGAGGGCAGAATGGAAGAAAATATTGGGAGAATGTAAGAATTTTAGAGGACAGGTCCCTTGGAAGAAACACCTCAGGGGAGGGGGCCATGGAGTTTGGGACTTCTAGGATCTCAGTCAGCCTTCCTAGAGCTTCTTTACCATTAAAGATTGGGCTTAATTCTCAAATGCAGAGTTGATGATACCACACAGTCTCATCCCAGATCCTGAAGAACAAAGTGCTCACCAAATTCAGAATCTAGTATGAAATCACATGGTATCTTTCAACTTACTTACCAGTTCTCCTTTGTCACTCTGCCTTGCCTTTAACTAGCACATGAGTCACCTTGCTGGGACTTGATTTTTTCATCTGCATAATGGGGATGATGGACAATCAGGTTTGCGAGAGCTCGTCCAATGCTAGCATTCTTATCCTTCCTGGGCTCTTTCAACCTTGGGATTCCCATAGATGGGAGAGCATCTGCAAAGAGCCTGCGTTCTTGGGCCCTGAAGATGGCTCGTGGTTTTTCACCGAGGGGAATTTGAACTCTTTTCAGGAGCATGGTTATGGCAAGAGCTGACTGAGTTTCTCTGGGCCTCTCTCACACCCATTTAAGACTCTTCAGAGCCATTTCCTGCCTTTCCATGCATTTATTAGGATCAGAAATATTTGTTGTTGTTCTGTTGTTTTCTTGTGTGACAACTAATATCTTTGGGCCAGTGCTGTTGGAGCTAAAATTTCCTCTTCGATCTCATCATAAAAGATTCTAACACCTCCACCCTCTGCTTTCAACACACACACACACACACACACACACACACACCTGCTTTATTCGATCTTATAAAAATACAGCCAGTGGCTCCACTCTGAGTGACCACTTCAGATGGAAACACATTTTTTTAAAAGAGAATTTTTGAAACTCGAAAAAAAAAAGCCAGCTCTCTGGTTAGAGGCAGGAAGGTGGAGTGTTCTTTGCAGCTCTAGTTAGCAGCTGGCTTTGGCCAGTTCTTATGTGTAAACAGCAATTTTCCGAACTGGAATGGATGCTGGGGTTTTCTTTCTGGAGCCAAGAGTTGTGTGGAGAGCAGTAGTGTTTAGTTAAATTACGGGTCCGGATAACAAAACTTTGCAGCAGTGATTTGTGACAGCCCAAACCCTCCCCATGCCCCTATGCGTGCTACACACACACACACACACACACACACACGCCTTCCCAGAATGCCGCCCTAGACCATAAAAGGAGGTATCTGCTAGGGGAGGGGCTGTCCCCAAGGGTGTAGGGCCCTCGCTCTGGGTGCAGCCTTCCACCAAAAACTCCAAGCCAAGGATGTTTCAGACCCATTTGCTTGTGGATTTCAGACTGAGCTCTCTCTGGAGCAGATGGGTGGTGGCTCTCTCCATCTAAGTGTGCTGTGGAGGCCCTGAGCCTTGTGGTGTGCAGCGGCTGTGTGTCGGTGTGAAGGCTGTGGGTTGGGAAACAGTTACCCGAAGGGCCTAGCACAGGAAGAAGACACAGGTGGCTCTCTCCACTGTGGGCAGAGAGGACTTTTTATAACACAGAGGGCTATAGAGTCGGGGGCCAGTGTGTAACTGGTCCTGCTTGCTGTTTCTAGGGTCAGAGAGGGTTAAAGGTCTGGGGTGCTGGATGGTTCCTGGGGCACACAGAAGCCAAGACTCAAGGATTGGGAATAGAGAGGTACCCCCAATACACACACACACACACACACACACACACACACGCGCATGCACACACACGCATGCAAACATGTACACAGAAATGAAACCTTGACAGTATCGATGGGAATTTGAGGACCTCCGTTTAGTCCACTGAGACCTTGGACACCACGTCCCCACGCTGCCCCCTTCCTGCTGTCCTCAGGAGCCATGGAGGTGGGAGGGAAATGGAGGGAAGAGTGTGTGATTCTAGCATCCTCTGCCTGCCCCCTGCGTCCCTCTCCAGAATGCAAACCATGGAGCAGTGCACAGCCCATTTAGCAGTGATGCCATCAGAATTCCCAAAGTAAATCACTCCCATTTTCCCCAGCACCCCTGGTGGGAGGGGTCACCTGCAGAGCCCCATCACCCCCCAGCCATGCTCCCCTCTCCTGCAGCTGAGACGTCGGTGAGCAGCTAACCAGGTGTTGCCCATCTTCCCACTGGCCTCTTCACGTTTGGAAGGTTTTGATTAAACCAGTCTCCTTTTCGTGTTTGCTGAAGAGTGGGATCTATCTCCGTATCTGAGCTGGTTCCTGGAAAGTATGTTTTAGTAACTTGGACACTTTGGCCACATTGTCTGGGGCCTGGAATTTCTCATCCTTGTTTTTAAAAAAGTGTTTTAAAGACTGTTTTGGGACTGTGTAGATTTATAGCTGGATGTGTTCCCCAGCCTTTAGGGGTCTGTCTTGGCAGGTTTACGGCTGTAGGGCAACGGTGGAGGGTGTAAGAGGGGACCTTCTCTTTTTACCAGTTACTGGGGAATGAACATTCTATTGACTTCTGTTATTTGGAATGAAGACACGTTGGTTGTTTAATTCTCTGCGTCCCTGTGAACGTTTGGAATATATATAGGGCCTGCTGTCTATACCCACCTGGCTCTACACAATGTCTGAATGAGACCGTGGGGTTCATTTTATGGAATATCTCTCCAGAGTTTCTTTAAGTTGAGAACTCCACGAGTGCATGTTTGTAGATCACATTAGTGTTTCTTTATAGATATTTAATTGCTTGGCTGGGGTTAAAAAAAAGGAATGAAAAATCTAAAATGAAACTATTGGGAGTCTTTGCCCATCTGAAATCACGTAGAGATGTAGGAAAGTGTTTTTGAAATGATAGTGGAAGAGAACGGTCAATAAGAGTTGATTTATCAAAGTGTTTGGTAGAAGGTATCTTACTGCTGCACGTTTCTACTGAGGCTGAAGGATGAATTTAGTAACTGACTTTGGATTCAGCTAGTGACCATTTATTTATCATCTACGCGCTGTCCCACCAGACTCTTGGGCATATGTTATTTGTAAATTTATTTATTTTATTTATTTTTGGTGTTGCTGCACGCGGGCTTTCTCTGCTTGTGGAGAGCGGGGGCTACTCTTCGTCGCGGCGCGCAGGCTTCTCATTACTGTGGCTTCTCGTCGCGGAGCACGGGCTCTAGGCGAGCGGGCTTCAGTAGTTGCGGCATGCGGGCTCAGTAGTTGTGGCGCGCAGGCTCTAGAGCACAGGCTCAGTAGTTGTGGCGCACGGGCTTTGTTGCTCCGCGGCATGTGGGATCTTCCCGGACCAGGGCTCGAACCCTTGTCCCCTGCATTGGCAGGCGGATTCTCAACCACTGCGCCACCAGGGAAGCCCTAGGCATATGTTATTTAATTTAGTTGCAGCAGGAACCTTGTGTGGTCGGCTAATTATTAGATCTCTGTTTTTAAAGGGGATTAAATTCCACACTGTATTTGAATGTGAGTTCCGGCACCTCGCACTTAATCTATTTGTTGAATGAATGCATTAGGGAAGTTAGATGAGTAAAATTTGGTGATTAGTGAGTGTAGGGAGAGATTTAAATCTGGAGAGGGCCTGATGGAGTATCACCGTGAAGGTGACCTTGATCCACCAGGGGGACTGAGGGATGAGCAGGGAGACGGATAAGGAGGGAGATGAACAAGGAGCTGGATAAGATGCCCACCAGTTAACCGGAGGTTCTTGGAGCTCGGAGGTGTGGACACTGGTGGGATCTTCATAGAATGTCCTCACGTACATTATCTCGTCAAATGTCTCATTCATCTGAAAAGAGATGAAAAGATAGTAAACAACAGTTTTAAACACACGTGCAAACCACTGCGTGGTGGCCAGTGAGATGTATGAGAGTCACCAGGGCAGTGTCCTCCTGAGACAGCACAGGATGTCCACTACAAGGGTATTCCAGGTCGGGGGTCAGTCAGCGGGCTGAGGTGGCATGTGTCCCCTCTGGGAGCTGCTGAGTTAAAGTGTCAGGTCCCTGAGGTCTGGGAGCCTCCCTGTCGGGCCCACCATGCTCACAGATTCGGGAGAGTTCAGGGTTAGGCGGGACAGGGAGCTCTGGTCCAGGACTTCACGTGCAGAGCACAGAACCCAGCCCTCAGGCGAGTCCTGTCCAGGGTCACATCCAGACTTAGACACAGAAGCCAGGTTTCCAGAGCCTTTCACACTCCTTAGAACAGCCTGCCTGGGACCACTGTGCCCTTAGGTGTCACTCTGCTGAGTCTCTACTGTTGGGAGTGGGTTGGTTGGTTCATTCTCTCCACACATGTGTCAGGAGACTCGGTGATACGTGATCCAGGCAGCCATGGCCCCCATACTTAGGCAACCTACATCGACTTTTTATTTTTTAAATAAATAAATTTATTTATTTATTTTTTGGCTGCGTTGGGTCTTTGTTGCTGCGTGTGGGCTTTCTCTAGTTGCAGCAAGCAGGGGCTGCTCTTCGATGTGGTGTGTAGGCTTCTCATTGCGGTGGCTTCTCTTGTTGTGGAGCACAGGCTCTAGACGCGCAGGCTTCAGTAGTTGCAGCACGTGGGCTCAGTATTTGTGGCTCACGGGCTCTAGAGCGCAGGCTCAGTAGTTGTGGCGCACAGGCTTAGTTGCGCCGCGGCATGTGGGATCTTCCCAGACAAGGGCTCGAACCCGTGTCCCCTGCATTGGCAGATGTATTCCCAACCACTGAGCCACCAGGGAAGTACCCCCTGCATCGACTTACAATAGACATGCGTGACATTGTGGCTGTTTCTTTTTTTTTTTTTAATGTTTTCAGATTCCTCTCATTCATTTATTTTTGGGTTTTAGTCTTGCTTTTCTTTGTATGTTCTCATCAAAAATTTTTTCCCCGAGCTTTATTGGGGAGTAATTAACAAATAAAATGGTAAGATATTTAAAGCGTACAATGTGATGATTTGATGTATGTATGTATTATATTTTGTGGCAAGATCTAGCCATTGAGTTAAGACGTTGTGCTTTTATTATATAAAACCAAACTGGTGAGACCCTGTATCCACTGAGTTTTACAAATTTTTATTTGACATTAAAGAAGAATAAAAAAAGAAAAAGAAAAAACCAACCCCAAACCCCGCACAGCCTAACTTAGTCTTCAGAATAAAATTTATTGTATTTTATTGTCTTTCACTCTTCCATGTAAGATTTTTGGTCCCACTCTGAAGAGTGGACATCATCGAGTTCCCTCCTACCTTTGCTTTAGGGCTGGTGGGATTCTGAAATGTGGCCATTGCAGAAATTTGTTTGTTTTTGCATCCACCAGACTTTGGCTGTGGACTTCTGTGTGCCTGGCCCTGTATTTGCACCCCGGGGGGTACCGAGAGGAGTCAGGAGCCCACGGTCTGGGGGAGGAGGTTAGAACGAAGGCAGGATTATCACTCACTTCAGTGCGAGGTGGAAAGTAGTGAGTGTGTGAGAGGCAGAGGGGCGCAGCGTTTGGGGTTCAGAAGCAGGAGAAACAGCTTCTGGGTGGGGCGGCTATACAGGTATTTTGAATTTTGGAGAAGGGCACTGGATCTCGGAGGAAAGTCACAACTTGGCAAGGGAGGTGCAGGAGTGGAGAGGTCTCCCAAGGAGCAGGACCTGCGTGGACAGAGGTGTGGAGGCCTGGGGACCAGCTGCGCTTGGCTGAGTGTAGGACAAATCAAAGTGAATGGTGAGAAATCCAGAGGGGAAGGAGCCCTGGGGGCCGGGCTTGGAGGGCGGTCCCGGTGTATGAGGTCCTGTCTGTCCTGTTGGCAGACGTAAGCCAGCACCCAGAATGGCTCTGTGTAGGCAGTCTGCATGTGGTTTTGAATTATGTGTGAGTTTCTTATTGACACACTTTATGGGTACTTTCAGGGCAGCAGACCTTTATGCACGTAGTTCTCTTTTGTTCATGTCTCTTAGGTTTAAAATAGCTTTGACGTGTGACTTAACATCACAGTGAAGCTGTGTGTTACAGCCAAAGAGGTTCACTCTCCATCTGTATGGCACTCGAGCTTTCAGGTTGCGGCCCGAAGGCCTAAGGTATCCAGAGTGACGGTCTCCGGTATCCTGAGACGTCCAAAGGGCCCGCTTGGTGCAGCTGGCATATTCCTAACATCGCCTTCCTCTCTAGAGAAGTGTGGAGAGTGGCTTGCTCAGCATCTCGATGAGTGTGGCTTCAGATAACCTAGTTAACCCATGGCTTCCTCTTGTCATTTCTTGCAGATGGTCACAAGAACAAAGAAAATCTTCGTAGGTGGATTATCTGCGAACACGGTGGTGGAAGACGTGAAGCAGTATTTCGAGCAGTTCGGCAAGGTAAGCGGTGCGTGGAGGTGGAGCAGCCTGCGCAGTCCGTAGCAGTGGCTGCCGTGGCCCCTGCCTTTGCCACTACTGTGTCCTCAATAACCTTGTCCTTGGACTCGGCCGTCAAGATGTAAATGAAATTTGGCAGGAGCCGAGATAGCAGAGTCCGGCTTGTGGTGGGCACGGCACCCCACGTGCCTGCAGGAGCAGACAGAGTGGCCTTTGAGTGCGGATTCACTGGCATTTGCCGGCCACGTGGGGCCTGGGCTGGGAGCTGACGGTGGCAGCTCCTGGCGAGGGATTCAGGGCTGTGAGTCACAGGGCAGGAGCTCCCGCAGAAGCTGGCCTGTAAGTTGGCGCTGGACTTCATTCTGTGCCCTTCTGGAAAATGCATTGAGAGAGGAGGCTCCCTGGGGCCCTTGCGGCTGAACCCTCCCCTGTCAAACGCCCGAGGAAACTCACGAAAGATACTAGGCTCGTACCTGTCAGAATGTCGGTGAGACAGCAGTACAATTATCCCCTGGGCTCTGCTGCGGGAACGGGCTGGGAGCAACTCAGAATGCCCCAGATGAGTCAGGAAGTGGAGTGTGGGAGTGTGTGTGTGACAGACAGAGTCACACGGACAGACAGGGCACGTAACCATGGATGATTAATTCAGCCCCTTTCTAGTTGGTGGGGGGGACCCACTGCCTTGGAGAGTGGGTTCTTCCCCAGGGTGACACGTTCCTCCAATGACTCTGTCGCCCCAGGGCTCCAGCAGGGCAGCTTGCTGGGCACTGAGCCTTGCTGGCGTTTGTGTGGTGCCCCTCCTACGGCTCCTGTGTCCCAGGAGGCTGGCAGGTGGGTGGATGCGCAGGGCCTACGCCTCCTGCATCTTTGCGCAGTTGTGGACATTGTCCTGGGAGCACAGGTGTGGGATAGTTTTCTTCTGTGTGTCTCCCGCCTCCACCGAAGGACTGATGTGGCAGAGGGCCGCCGAGGCATCCTGAGAAGACACCGTGGCTGTTCTAAGCTCTGTCACTCATCTGCCCCATGACACCTGTCACACTTGCCCTGGGTGGTACGAAGGCATTGCCGCCCACTGGCCAGTCTGAAAGTTCTGTGCTTTCATTTGTTTGCCCAAGGCAATGGGCAGCTATGATCCCATCTCCAGGAGTGTCCAGTTGTGAGCTGCTCTCTGGGATGAGTGCTGTGACTTCTGTTTAGCCTCAAAATAGAGATTTTCCTGTCTCTGGTATTAATCAATTTCTGCATGGATGGGAGACCATGCTTCAGAGAACCCAGCCTCCTGCAGCCCAGCCTTGCGTTTGGAATGGCACTCAGCTGCCCTTCTGGGTCGGTTATGAAAGACTCCTTCCCCACGGCACTGTCTGGCATTGCCGGTTGGGGGCTGATTCATTCTGGCAGATTCTAAAAAATAGCTGGGTGTGTTGGGGACTGTGTACACTATGGCGCTTCTCTTCGAGACTGATTTAAAGCATTAAGGGGGATTGGTCCATCCCCCAGCCCCACCCTGCCTAGGGAGAGAGACTGGAAATAATTTAATGAGACAAATCCAGCTTGCGTAATGGAAGGCTCTGGAGTGCGAGCCCTCTTTGCTACCGTTCTGCCTTTAAAACCAGGCCGGAGGTGGTGTTTGCAAACATGAGGTGGGATTTCTTTTTCGAGCCGTAACCTGCCTTGGAATCTCATGGGCCTATTTGCGGGTGTCGGGGAAGTTGATGCTGCCCAGATGGGCTGTTAGAATTTTCCACACAGGCTCATACTCGCCACACCTCCGCACATGCCCAGCTCTGGGTCTCTCCCTCTCTCTCTCCTTTCTCTCTCTTTGTCTTTCCATTGTTCTTCATTAACACTTAGCGTTGTGACTCAGTCCAGCGGCAGTTGGTGGGGGGGCGCGAGCCCACAGCAGTGACCGTCCCTGCCCCGGGAACAGCCGTCCTCTTGACTGGGAGGCGGCCACAGACTCTTCCCCGGCTTGGCACTCGCCGGGCCTGAAGCCGCTCAGTTAACTGTGCAGTAACGTCGGCGGATTCCTGCAGGATGCATAAACCTATCAAGTGTTTTATTAAAGGACTAAGGAGGCCGTTGAATGTATCACAACCCTCACACTGTATAGTCATGTGTTAGTGGCCTGTTGCGTACATATGCTCTGTGTGTTATCTGGTCTGTCTTCAGAATAGCTTATTCCCCGTTTGGCTGGCGGCTGGTGTGACATGTGTGTTCCCTTGGGCAGGACCCACCACCTCTCAGGATTCTGGTATAATTCATTTGACTCCAGAATGGTCAAAGGAGGGGAGACCCTGCTACTGGGCCTCAGGGGTGGTGAGTAAATCCAGTGGCTGTGAAAGGAGTAACAGCAAATTGACAAACTGATTGAAGGAAATGGAAAACACACGCACACACACTTGCATAAAGTATACTCACACATAGGCACACACTCCCGACTGTGTCAAGTTGTTTGGGGCTCTTTTCAGTTGGTTACCTGCACATTAGTAAGGTGTAATTCAGTGAGTAATTTAGTGAGTACATGTTAAGTGTTGGATACGGGCCAGGCCCTTGACTTATGTTATCTCACTTAATTCTTCTCTGGGATGCTGGTGGGTGTACTGCCCATTTTGTTGATTGTTAAATGGAGTCTTGGTGGGACTGCACCTTTGACTCAAGGTCGCAGCCTTATGAAAGTTCACAGACTTCCCCTCTAGGCTTGTCTGATCATAGAACCCAAACCCTGGGCCCGTTCCAGCTGCTGATCGACCCCCAAGATAGACTTAGGGTGGGGAGGATGCAAAAGAGAGGGAAAAATGGTGTCCCCTCTGGATGCCCAAGGACAGTGCCAGGAACTGGGCCTAAGTGGCCTCATTGCTTCTGCACAGCGGATTTTGGCATCATCCAGCCCATTTGACAAAGGTGGACAATACAGGTCAGGGAGGTGAAGTCTCAGCAAAGGTCACCCAGGTAAGGCAGTATAACAGCCAGAATTCACACCCTACTTCCTCCAAGTCTAGAACTGTCCATCTTTCCACAGGCTCCATTCAGAGTTCGCCACCTTCTTTTTAGGTTTCCCTCGTTGTCATGCTTCTTTCCTCTTCCTCTTCCCATCTTGCCTGAGGTGGCAGCTGTTTCGGCTGTTTATTTCAGGTGGCAATCAAGATGGGTAAGAGCGTTGTCTTGGGGCTCTGAGCTAAGGGAGTCTAAACATGTCATTACTGTAAGCGGAGTGGGTGCAGGATGGCACATTGAGAGCCTGAAATGACTCAAGTTGGAGGCTTGTAAACCCTTTTTTGCTTTTCTCCCACCTTCCTCCCAGAAGATTTACCCCCCTCCCCCTGACCCCCAGGTTAGGGATGTCATTACTTGTTTATATTTAAGATGAGATCATGAAGTGCAGCCATCGGCATAAGGACTCTGCTGACTTGGGTGCCGTC
This sequence comes from Eschrichtius robustus, assembly GCF_028021215.1. Taxonomy (NCBI): domain Eukaryota; kingdom Metazoa; phylum Chordata; class Mammalia; order Artiodactyla; family Eschrichtiidae; genus Eschrichtius; species Eschrichtius robustus. Next base: position 40,334,742 of record NC_090843.1, read on the forward strand.
CTCACCCCTGGGTAGCTGTTCTGGTCCCCTCGTTGGAGGAAGGTAAGAGGAGGTATCCCAGACCCTCGTACTGGGCATGACCGCATGGTTAAGGTGAGGCACCTTAACAGGCCACTTCTTTCCTGGCCTCAGTTTCTCACCTGAGGGAAGGGCATGGAAAACTTGGGTTAGATAGTAAATATTTTTGGCTCTGTCACAACTACTCACTTCTGTCCTGTGGAGAAAGCAGCTGTAGCCAACACATAAACCATTGGGTGTGGCTGAGTTCCAATAAAACTTTATGAAAACAGGTTTGGGACCCCATCTGTCCCATGGGCTGTGGTTTGCCAACCTCTGTACTAGATTATTCCTATGGTTGGTTTCAAGCTTGAAAATTGAATAATTTAGAAAGTGTTTAAGTAAACATACATAGGTGGATGGATAGATAGGTATCTACGGTACCTATAGACCGTAACCAAGACAAGATGTTATTGGTAGCAATGAGCATGATGTAACAAATAGAACAGTTGTAACTGTGGTAGAGTTAATTTCTGCACTTCAATATCAAAGGGCAATGAAAGACTCTCTATTCGGAAAAAGCTACCGTTTATAAACTGGAATCTTCATCCTATGAGTATAAAGTATTTCCAATTTCCTATTACATGTGCTAGATCTCCATGAAGACGCAGAATTTGTGAAGTTCAGATTTTAGTATGAACTTCTTTTACGGTGTTCTGATGTTTCTGAATTAGAGGGTCGTGTGCTTTGTGCCAAGCTTCTTAATGCATTTAAAAATTTGGTTCTGGGCTTCCCTGGTGGCGCAGTGGTTGAGAATCTGCCTGCTAATGCAGGGGACACGGGTTCGAGCCCTGGTCTGGGAAGATCCCACATGCCGTGGAGCAACTAGGCCCGTGAGCCACAGCTACTGAGCCTGAGCATCTGGAGCCTGTGCTCCGCAACAAGAGAGGCCGCGATAGTGAGAGGCCCGCGCACCGCGATGAAGAGTGGCCCCTGCTCGCCGCAACTAGAGAAAGCCCTCGCACAGAAACGGAGACCCAACACAGCCAAAAATAAATAAATAAATAAATAAATAAATAAATAAATAAATAAATAAATAAATAAATAAATAAATAAAAAGAAATACATTAAAAAAAAAAAATTGGTTCTCAGGGATGTCAAGTGAGGTAGGTGAAATATCTATTAAGCGATGACGAAACTGATGTTGAGAAAGGTCAGTATGTTGTCCAAGATCATGTAACCTGGAGAGTCACTCATTTTCAGCATTTGTAAAACCTCATCTCTCACTTTACCACTGAGCAGCCCCATCCTCAGAGGGAGCAGGTTTGGTTCATTTGTCAAGAACGTTGATCTATGGCGATTTATTTTACTGCTTCAGGTTTCCTAGTGGACGTTATCTGTGCTGACGATTTCATGCCTACAGGAATGATGTATACAGACCGTTCCGAAAAATGGCGTGTAAACAGCGCTCTAGATGCGCACATACAGACCGAGACCGTCCATCGGGCTGTTCTGCTCCGTTCCCCCTGCACGGCCATCCGGACGAGCCCAGCGTGGTAATTAAAAAGCCCTGGGATCAAAGCAACTCCATGTGCCAGGGCTTCCTCCTTCTCCCTGTAGGCCCCTCCTTCTTAAATTCTCACTTATAGGATTTGGGAGATCAAAAAGAGGCCTTTAAACTTAATGAATTCTCGGCTTCGTCCCGGATGGAGCAGTTCTGCACCTTTCAGCCGTTCACCTCGATGAGAGGGCTGCTCGGTGCCGAGCTCGCTAGGTAATTCTCACTTTATATAACTCCTGTGAAAGCAGAGCAGGCCGCATCTGGAGGCTCCCAATTATACTTCACATGGTGAACTGTGTAATTAGTTTGCAAGACTTACGCTTAGTCATTGGTTTATCCTAATCGGCTTTGGCTTTCCCCACCAACAAAGTGAGCTTATTTTGCTAAGCTGAACCGACTCTGCACCCTTTGTTCCAGCCTTTTATTGTCTCATTCCTTTCATTCTGTTTTACTGCCAAAGTTCTGTTTCATTAGGCCTACAAGTCATTTCCAATTCAGTGGGCTGCTACAATCCGGCCTTTATCACTCGGCTGCCCTGGTTCCCATGTCCCTTCTGGGCCAGTGCCCGAGTTTGCGGTTTGACGTGAGGGCTTTAACCCTTTCCTGGGCCAGCCCCTCACTGTGGCGGATGGGAAGCCAAGGCCCTAAAGGAGGTGGTGGTTTGGAAAGTTCCAGCTCTTTAGGGGAGCCCCGTGGAAATGGGGCGAAAAGGGGCCTTCGAGTCCTTTTGTTGGGTTGGGGTTGTGTGTGGGCTATAAAAGTTAACTTGAGCTACAGAGAATGGTGCTCGAAAGCTTTGGGGGGAAAAAAATGGAAAACAAGAATGAATTGGCTTTTTAATATAATGAGATCTCATTGATTGCACTTGTGTGAGGTCTCGGGAGAGGGCCCTCTGAGGGAGTGTTGGCTGCCTGTTATCTTTTAGCTCCAGGCTTTATGTGCAGGTATGATGCTGGCACCCCCGGCCACCGCTCAGATGCCCCTTTTGATGCTGTATGTGTGAGGAGAGAAAGATCTAGAATAAACATATCATAAAGCCTTTGAAATGTGAAAGGCAGAAGATTTGTGAGAAAATGAATAAGCAAGTTAACCATATTCCTGAGAGTGGATTCTGATTGTATTGCTTCCTAATGCAAGTTGCAGATAAACAGACCTCCGAGAGGTGTGCGGTTCCTTCCGACTGGGCCTGGAATACAAAAGTCCTGTCTGTCCTTCGTGGGCCTCACAGCTCCCACGAGGCCTGCGTCTTCTGAAGTGGTTTGTACTGGCGGACTCACTGGAAGGTGGTCGGCGTGCCTGGGCCTCGCCCCTCACCTGCTGGCCTTTGCTCTGGAGGGCCGTGACGTTCCTCAGACCTTGACTTAGAACTCTAGAGTGGACCAGGAAGGACCACTGGCTCTCCCCTCCCTGGCCGGTCACGCTGAAGGCTACCTGCACGTTTAAATTTTCTTCCTGTAATAGCCCAGAACAAGGCCAACACTGTCCTGGTGTTTGATTAAATCTCTGCCTGGTTTGTGTCAATCTCTCCCTTTGGAAGTTGTCATACGGGGGAGGGGACTTTACTTGCCCTGTGACCCCTGGCAGAGCTGCTGAGGGCAAAAAGTCTCAGTTAGCAAACAGGTGACTGCTGCCTCATCTGCCTGCCTCGGCCTCCTGGGCCAGGTGGTGGCAAAAGAGCAAGCAGGACCCACAGGTAATATGAGCCTTGGGCTTTGCAGGTAAACCCTCTTGCCAAAGGACTTTTTGTCTTCCTGATGAACTTTTTCCTCCGTTTCTGCTGCAGCCGGTGGAGAGAGCTGCGTTCGAAACAGATTGAGCACCTCAACCTCACTTCTCCTAAATTCTCTTTTTGTATTCCGCTTCAAAAAGGAGTTCCTGAAATAGATGAGTGGGTTTCTAGGAAAACTGCCCATTTCCCTTTTAGTGTATAAAATATAGCCGGCTGTTGTTAGGCAAATGCATCAGACATTATTATTGCTCTGTTAACAGTGTTTTAAAATATACAAATAGAAAAATAGGATGCCTTCTGGGTAGCAAGCTGGGAAAAGTTTGAGATTATGCTAATCACATGCGTATGCATAGTAAGGTAGGGGAACAAGCCTCGAACTTTCTGGCTCTGCTGTTTAACTGTGTTTCCCAGTATGGTTTAGCATTATTTAATTCTTGTAGGGGGCAGGAGAGCCCTTGGGCAGGAAGGAGTTAATGAGCCTGGGGAGGCAGAGGGAGAAGGGGTTTAAGGGCTCCACCAGCTTACCTTCCCAGAGCCCTCCTGGCAGGCTCTGAGGACGTCACTTACAATGGAGTTGTTAGCATGAGAAAGAAAGCCTTTCTACCCCTGGATGTACTTCAGTGGGAACTGAAAGTGTCTGAGAAATCACGGTTCAGGCTTGTGCCAGTGGGTGCAAGGAGTGGTTCTTATGGAGGAGAAAGCTCCGTTCATTTAGACTTGGCATAGAAATCGGATTCCATTGTTTTGGGGCGTGAACATTGATATGGAGATTCCTACCCATCCCCCAGCCCATCAATAGGATACCCCATTACATGGGTCGCATATGCTTTTCTTCTTTCTTTCTCTTCTTTTTTTTCCAGCTTCCTTTGTCCTCTGAGAATTAGGCACTCTGTAGAGCAGCAGGATTTGTCAAGTTACCACCCTCTAAATTTTTACAGCTCTGTATATTCAGACTTGGTATTCGTGAATTAGCCGAAAGTGGGCTGCCAATCGGTACTTTATTTACATTCGAAGCCATAAGAGTGAGAGCCCCAGAAAAAATGTTAATATGCAGGAAGAGGCAGAAGGGTTGAGTTTCTGACTGTTGCTAACCTCACCACTGCCTTTCAAACCAATCATGAGGCACACGGCTGATATTTAATAGCTTTTAGCTGATTATTTTTCTTCTCCTCCTCTTTCTTTTCTATCCAAGTTGACCTGGGTGTACTTGAGCGGAAATGAAGTCATCCAAATGCTGAATTAGAATAATCGCAGGCCTCCAAGAATGAAATGGAAGCAGAGATTAAATGGTAGAGGGAAAGCTGGCATTAATAAGCAGCAGGAAAACTTTGCATAAAATAAATAGGAGATTTGATAGATTGAATTTGTATATGCTATTTCCATTTTTCTCCACTTCGTATTGTCTTCCTTGAGCTGAGTTGCTGGCAGAGTGGGATTTGATTTGCCTTAAGTCCACATACCTTCTGCAGCCAGGGTGATGGTCCTTTTTTCTTCAGGGGACGTTGGTGTAACCAGGACGTTTCCAGGATGGAAGAATCTGGGTGGAGGGGCCGTTACTGTGAAAGGTTGATGATTACTGGTTCCAAAGTGCAGTGGTTGGGGATGGGGGGTGGGCACAGATGGAAGGTAACACACAGCAGGCAAACAAGAAATATTATTGATGGATTCCTGATGGTAAGGAGAAGAACTAGGCTGGATAAAGGTAGGGCGACCAACTGTCCTGGTTTGCCTAGGACTGAGGGGTTTCCAGGAACTCAGGACTTGCAAACCAGAATAAGTTGCTCACCCTAAATAAATGGGAGGTGGGAGAAGGCGAGACGCTTGGCCTCAAACTCCAAAAGGCATGAAACCTTTGACCACCTCCAGGCAGATTTAAGTATTCCTTCCTGCATGTTCCAGAACACTTACTTCATACCTATTTACAATCTGCCTTCCTGATTTAACTCAGCCACTGGGGTCAGGCGCCAGCACAGGCCAGTAAGTGTAGTGTTACCTGAAGTGGCCTGCGGAAGGCAGGACAGACAGACAGACACACAGTCCTGGGCAAGGGCAGCTAGCTCATCAGTGACTTGGAGTGTAGGATTCCTTTGGGCTCCGATTTGGGCTCCTACTTGGGGGTTATTTCTACATCTTTTGAAAATAAACGGTTCTGCCCCATGTAGCAAAAAAGTGAGCTTTGTGTAGTTAAAGAGCAAAATAAGGATTTAATTATATTAAAAAAAAAACCCCAGCAGAGTGGTTTGTTTACAGGAAGTCGTTTTTAGGTGGTCTGTAGTAGAAAATGTAATTTGCAGAATCAGATTAGTTGTAAATTAGAGATTTTTGGTAGTTGAGGTCGCTAACGATCCTTTATAATTGGCAGCAGACGTAAATATTTTCAGACTTGCTTATTGTTTGTAGAGTGTTATTGTTTGAAAAAAAAAGACAATTTAAGGTGCTTTTCCCTTCAGGAAATACAAACGAGAGTATGGAATGATCAGAGGCAGTCTTTCTGATCTTATTGTCAGGGTTCTTAGGGAACGGCAGGAGGGCAGGGTTAGCGCCAGAGAGAGAAGTGCTGGGGTGGTTTGTGAGGGAGCTTGCCGATTCTCTGATATAAAAAAAACCAAAAAAAGTTTTTCTCCTTTAAAAAGACCACCCCGAATGTAAATTGGTGCAGCCACTATGAAAAACAGTATGGAGGTCCCTCAAAAAACTAAAAATAGAGTTATTATATGAGCCAGCAATCCCACTCCTGGGCACATATCCAGACAAAACTATACTTTCAAAAGATATGCGCACCCCTATGTTCACAGCAACACTATTTACAATAGCCAAGACATGGAAGCAACCTAAATGTCCATCGACAGACGAATGAATAAAGAAGATATGGTACATAAACACAATGGAATACTACTCAGCCATAAAAAAGAATGAAATAATGTCATTTGCAGCTACATGGATGGACCTAGAATCTCATACTAAGCAAAGTAAGTCAGAAAGAGAAAGACAAATACCATATGGTATCACTTATGTGTGGAATCTAAAATATGACACAAATGAGCTCTATGAAACAGAAACAGACTCACAGACATAGAGAATAGACTCGTGGTTGCCAAGGGGAAGGGCGGGCAGAGGAGGGTTGGATTGGTAGTTTGGACTAGTAGATGCAAACTATTATATATAGGATGGATAAACAACAAGGTCCTATTGTATAACACAGGGAACTGTATCCAATATCTTGTAATAAACCATAATGGAAAAGAATATGAAAAAGAATATATATATTTACATATATATAAAACTGAATCACTTTGCTGTATACCAGAAATTAACACAACATTATAAATCAACTATACTTCAATAAAAAATAAAAAAAATAAAAAAAATAAAAAGACCACCCATTTCCTTTATTGATAGATGTGTTTTGGGAGCAAAAAGGAGGATTTATTGATGTCGCAGGTCTCCATTCCAGCTAAGCTGGCATATGTTCAGAGTCAGAGATTGCTGTTTGCCCAAACCTTTCATGTGCCTTTTGACTTGTAATTGTCCCAGCGGCCCTGTGGGGTGGGGGGATTATCCCCATTTGAAAGTCAGGAAAGGAAGCCTGGGAGAGCGTAAATGACTTGCTCAGGAGCCACAGCCAGACAGCGGTGGGCCGAGGTGCAGACCTGAGCCCTGGCCAGGAGGCCTAGGCTTGTAGCTCCGTGAGGGCTGCTGGGCTGGGCCACCTCCCTCAGGTGTGTGAGCGCTTGCGGCTAGCAGTGTGCTGGGCCATAGGATTTCTGTGACATATCTCGCAGGAAGCCGACTGTGACTTTATGGCTGTTTGTTTAAAACATATATTACGTTAGAACAAATATTATGGCATGGACTGCAGAATTTGCATAATTGTTTTTGAAAAACCTTGAGATTTGGAGACATTTCAGGATAGGCTCCTGGCTGCATTAGGCTCTGTCCCCCGTCATTCTGGGCTGTCCCAGGATTTACTGGGTCACTAGGAGTACTTGGGTAGAAATGCTGAGAATCACTACTGTTTAGCATAGGGGTTGGCATACTTTTTCTGTAAAGGGCCAGATAATAACTGTTTTCAGTTTTGTGGCCCAGATGGTCTCTCACAGCCACTCAACTCTGCCATTGTAGCAGGAATGACAGCAGTCGTAGACAGTATGAAAATGAATGGTTGTGGCTGTGTTCCAATAAAACTTTATTTACAAAAAACAGAAGGCTGCAGGATTGGGCTCTTAGCCAGAGTTTGCCGACCCCCTGGTTTAGCATATTGCCTGGTAATAAGGGCATAGATTTTTTTTTATACTCAGACTGTCTGGTGTCAAATCCAGCTCATCTATTTATTAGCTCTGTAACCGTGGGCAGGTCATTTAACTTCTTTCTTCCTGAGTTGCTTTATCTGTAGGATGGGGATGATACTGCATAGGACTGTCGAGACAAGTAAATGAACTAAGGCATATATAGTTCTAGCATCCTGCCAGAAACTAAGTGCTTAATAAACGGTAGAAACATGAGCTGCTGTTATTTTCATCCTAAGACTCAGGTTCCGCCTCTGGCGTTGCCGCTCCCATCGTCTCCAGCAGTAGCCCCGCCACACACACACACACACACACACACACACACACACTCTCTCTCTCTCTCTCTCTCTCTCTCTCTCTCTCTCTCTTTTCCATCTCTCCCATCTGTCTTTTGGGTGGGCTTACCACTCAGTTCTTTCACCCACCTCGGGGATAACACAAATTGAAAGTCTTTCCTGGGTCCTCTTCGCCTGAAGATGAAGATGGAGTTTCCTTTATTTTTCAATGGCACGTATCTTGAGTTCATTCCAGCTACCCTGATGCCTTGAGTTTGCGGAATTGACTTCAGGCTGCTCTGGCTTTGATGGAAAACATTGAACTGATACGGGCCAAAAGAGAATTCTTTCGGATGGACCCTGCTGATGAGCTCTTTAAACTTGCTTGAATAAATAAACTCTTTTGTTTTTGGGGGCGGGGGGAAGAGTAGAGGATACGGTCTGGATATTGTCCCAATATCATTTAACTGGTGTTTATTAAAATATATTTATATATATATTGATCCACTAACCTGTTTATTGAGCTTATTTAGCCTCTTGAGAGAGCTTTCCACATCCTCATTTAAGTTTTCTTTCCTGAGTCTAATAAGCTTGGTCTTCTGGTTTTTGAATTTATTGCAAACATTAAGGGGTGGGAAGATGTTGTTAATAAATTCAATGTAAAGAGGAGGGAGAGAAACCTATAAAAACAAAAAGATTTCAGTCTTAAAAAGCACCACGTTGTAGGACCGTTTGGTGCAGGGAAACAGCCATCCTTCCTCGTTAGGTCCAGAAGGCATTTCGTCTGCAGCCTCGCACATCGTTCATTGTTCATTGATTCATTCACCCGATCTTCTGAATGCCAGGCCCTGAGCTAGGAGCCAGGGGCGCAGCCATGAACAAAACAGACAAAGTCCCTGCTTACTTGTAGATGTTTTCAGATGAGGTTGGAGAGCACCAGCCAAGAGCAAATGAGTAAATAGTAAACGTAAAGTAACTACAGATTGTCTCATAAAGAAAACAAACCAGGAGCTGGAAGACTCCATAAAGGAGCACCAAAGAGGGGATCTTGGTTTATCAGAAAAAGAATCAAATTTACATGTAACCTCTTTGCCCCGAGTAGACTGCAGTTTCCACTGAGGTGGGGCTGGGTCTGTTTCCTAACCGTGTGCAGCACCAGGATGGGCCCAGGGGCTGGGCCGTAGTTGGTCCTCGGTAAATAGTGGTGGGATGAATGGGCCTCTGTATCAGAGGGCAGGGCTATGCCAGACATCGGAGGCGTTTCAAATGGTAAAATTATGATTTTTCTTTTATAAAATGGGGCTTTAAGAGAATATATTCAGTCATCGGGAGCATTTCCTTATGTGGATCCTATCTTTCCCCTGAAGCCCGGGATAAATGAGCTATTTCCACCCTGGAGTAAAAGGTTGTTAGAACTGAGAGGCTATCTGGGCAGGTGGAGCTGGTCAGCAAGGCCTTTTCCAGGGCCGGTAGATTCTCAGGCAGGTCTTGGTGTCGAGGGTGGGCGCGCAGCTGCCCCAGAGAAGGGACGGATCAGAGGAGGGTGAAGTGGGCTCTAATGCATCTCAGGTTGCATCTTCCCCTGCTCCTCTTTCTGTCTTTGGTCTAAGAAAAACAATGGGCCCGCTGAGTGGCAGGTATCCAGTGGGGTCTGTGGTTTTCAGAAGCCGGCAGGAGCATTGATTCATTGTGGCCCGTGGATGCTTGGCTCTCCCTGGGGTGCAGGTAGCAAGTGGGCTCTCGGCAGCTTCTCCCCGGACTTGCCTTTTTCTGATCAGCCAGGCTGGGGGGTGAGAACGGGTTCAACAACATTAAGCCAAAGCACGGACATCTCTGACGCTGGGAAATCTGGCTGTGGACAGAGAGAACTCATTTGTGGGTACATTTTTTCCCTCTCGAAAGAACAGAGGGATGCCGCTGGCATTTATTGCCCGGCTCTTGGGAATTGTCAGGGTTGCGTGGGATGAAATTGAACGATTCTGGACTTTGGGATCAGGTAGACCTGAGTTTGAATCCAGATGCCATCATTTGCTATTAGTGTTGTGCCCTGGGGCTGGTGATTTCACTGTCCTGAGACTCATTTCTTGTCTCGTAAGTGAGGATACACAGTCATTTACGGTGAGGGTGGGGAGAAACATTGTAAGAATTAAAAGAGACAAGTTTGCCGATGTCTGCTCCATGAGAATCTCCCCTCCCCACATTCATATTCTCTCTCTCTCTCTCTCTATTTTTCACAGCCCCTGCCCCTCGTGTGTCCGAAGTCCCAAACTGCTGACTTCACCACGTTCACCCCCCCACCCCCATCCTGTAAACGCCCCACCATAGTCTGCACGACACACGCCCTATGTGTCAAATGGATGTCTTTCAGTTGTTAAAAGGACTAGTTTCTTGGCCTCTCCCAGCCTCTGCCCCATCCCTCTGTAACCATCAGCTGTACGACAAATCCCGAGCCACAGAAGTCCTGCATCTGAGATCCTGCTAGATTTAACCCAGCTGGAGCTACTGTGGGGGGGAGGCCAATGGGAGGATTTGGCTTTTTTTCCTCTTATGCTAATGAAGTGAACATGGCAAGGAGTCACAATATTTTCTTTCCAGGCAAAGAAATGTTGTAGTAGGAGAAACAGCATGCAGGGGAAGCAAACGTGATCTTACTGGATTCTCTCAAGGGAGGAATAGGACAAATTGTCAGCGTCTGTTGAGAAGATAATGCTCTCGCTATGATAAATGCCAAGTTTCTATTGAAAACCACCATCTTAATGGTGGCGTCCCCAAGAACTCGGCGCATGCCTGGCAGCAGAGGCCGTCGGCGCAGGAAAGCCGATATTTGTAGGGGGTTTATTTGTTTGCAGTGAGAAATCAGTTTAAAGCAAATGAGTCAGTGCATTAAAAATGTTCTTTTAGGCAGCTTTATAGAGCTAACTGGAGTGCTCCAGTGCGGCCTGCACTTAAAACACACCTATGGGGAGACTTCCACCCTCAATAAATATTTCTTGCATATGACTTAGATTCAAGGAGCATGTGGGACTGGAAAGCCGCCTAATATAATTTCCCCTCCCATAGGAAGTAGCTGCTGTAATTCACTTGCAAGTTATTTCAAAAAGCCTGTTCTGATAGAAATTTCTGCCTTCTCACGGACTAGGATTTTTCTAGAACTGTCTATTTGTAGCACCCTTTTTTGACAAGGGCATGTCTGGTTGTATTTAATTCAATGCCACTCCCTCAAAGGGCTTCTCAGCTTTTGGTTGCCTTTTTGGGGGTGCTTTATGCTGATTTGTCTCAGCCTGTTCCGTGTAGCTGGTCTACCTCATAGACCTGTGCTCAGGGACACACCTGCAGGTTAGTGGGGTGGCGGGGGGTGGTTCCTGGAGGGCTGGAGAATACATTCAGGAGCTCTGAGGATGCAGGGCCAGTCAGGACCCTGGCCGGCTGGGACCATGGGGCCGGATGGAGGCAGAGGAAGGAGGTCTTCCTCAGCTGTTCAAAGGCCCTGAGGTGGTTATGCTTGTCCAACCCTCCATTCATTCCGTGACCTGATTTTTGTGTGCCTACTAGGTATAGGGCACCATGTTGGGGTCAGAGATCAGAGGAAGAGTCCCTGCCCACAAAGGTCAAGGAGTAGAGACACCTGTAAACAAAACTGCAGTGCAGTGAAGAGAGGCCAGGAGCCTGCTGACCATCACTGATGGGTGGGGCTGTAATGGCCGCTGTTGAGCTCTTGTGCCTCCCATGCTTTACATCTACCATCTTGCCTGTTGCCCAGGGCAGCCTCTGAAGGTGGGTCATATCTTCATTGGCCTCAGCACCAACCTGAGTGCTGACCTGGAAGAGGTGCTTGACAGACATTTATTCTGGGTTCCATCAGAGTTCGCATGGAGGGTGGGAGGAAGCCCACCGTGTGTCTTGGCCACACACTCCTGAGGACAGCAGCCCTGCCTGTGCCCACTTTGGAAAGAACCAAAGGAGAATGTTCACTTCAATAGATCTTGAAATAGTGAATCTGACTCTTCATCAGCTGGAGAGCAGGGAAGGAGGCAAAGTTCAAGTTGGATTCACCTTGCCTTCACCTTGCCCAAACATATTAACTGCTGAGGAGATGCCCCAGGATTTTAAAGACTCTCCCCTTCTTGCCAAGTTTAAAGTTCCTCTCTGAGATCTTACCCTTCAACCTCACCAGAAACTACAAGCTCAGTTTGTTTATTTGACCGATGGGTGGGACAGTGAACAGTATCTTTTCAGTGCCGGAGAAGCTCACAGAACATTAGTTAGGGTGTCTCAGTTATATTCCGTCTCATTATTGCTTCCCAGATGCATTTACCCTGGGCCCCGCCAGTGGATGGATTTGGCAGCCCAAGAAAATTGACAAAGATGACTCCTCAGATGCACCTAGAACAAAATGATAGTTGAGGTTAGTGGTTTTCTGCAAAACCCATAACTTGTAATCACTGGAGTGAAAGTTTATATAGAATGTTCCAGATCAAATGTGTTAATTCTAGATGCCTTTTTTTTTTTTAAAGGCAACAATAAAAAATACCATTTATTTTCAGATGTGTTGAGTCCTCCCAGTTTCTAGGAATCATAGAGTCACACTTTCTTATCCATATTTTCATTCCTAGCTATATGCTCATGTAGAGCAGGGGTTGACACACTGACTGTAAAGGGCCAGATAGCAGGACTCTGTGGGCCAGACTCTCTGCCATTGTAGCAGAAAAGCAGCCGTGGAAATACATAAATGAGTGAGCATGGATGTGTTCCAGTAAAACTTTATTTACAAAAACAAGCAGCGGGGGACTTCCCTGGTGGCGCAGTGGTTAAGAGTCCACCTGCCAATGCAGGGGACACAGGTTCGAGCCCTGGCCAGGAAGATCCCACATGCCATGGAGCAACTAAGCCCGCGAGCCGCAATTACTGAGCCTGTGTGCCACAACTACTGAAGCCCGTGTGCCTAGAGCCCAGGCTCCACAACAAGAAAAGCACCATAATGAGAAGCCCGTGCACGGCAACGAAGAGTAGCCCCCCGCTCGCCGCAACTAGAGAAAGCCTGCGCACAGCAATGAAGACCCAACACAACCATAAATAAATAAATACATTTAAAAAAAAAAAAAAAAAGCCAGGCAGCAGGCCAGATTTGGCCCAAGTAGCTGTAGACATTTCTAGTCCCCAACTGGAGTCTCAAAGAAAGCAGTGATTTCCTAGAATTGTGGATATTTTTAGGGCCATTCATAAACTGCTTTGGCGGGGGGAGGGCATACGTATACTTGTTTGGAAGAATACTTGCCCTTTTAATGGAGACATGCATCAGAAAGGTACTTCGTGTGGTCTCACGCTGCCCCTCCAGTCCATCTGGAAAACTCCTTCAAAGTAAGTAGCTGCAAATATAAGGCCAGCTAGAGAGAGTAGAGCCCACAAGCAATGTTAGGGTGGACAGGCGAGGACCCTGGGGTCTTGCTTCTTCGTGGGTGACCCGGTGCTGCTTCTCCGTGATGGGTGCTCTATGTGGCCGTAGCAGCCACAGCTAGAGGATTCTACCCGACAGCGTGCATGGGAACGCTAGCTGATGGCTCCTCTCCAGCTAGCATTGCATGTGCCAAAACGTGGAAGGCACAAATGAAAACTTGTGTGCGGCTTCCTACAGCCGTCCTTTACCCTGCAGACTCACACCCACGAGCTGAGAATTTGGTTATAATCCTTTTTTCTAAAAGAAGAAAACCCGATCCGTGTGGATTAATTTGCACTCCTCAGGTCTGTAAAAACACCCAGTGACCTGGACATGTTGATGAAAATGTGGAAATTAACACTTGGAAATTTTTATATAAAACCTGCATTGAAATTTCAGCTAAACATTCTCACACTATAAAGAGCTATATACTTATACCTGAAAAACTCAATTGGATGCCAGCTGCTTATTTCTCCATTGTGGTCACGTGGGCTGAGGTTCTTAGTATGAAATGTAATTTACACAAATTAGTCCAAGGCAGGTAGAGTGTGAAATTAAATTGATGCCTTGATTTCTGTATTCTCTAGTAAGTGTTTTTCTGAAAATTTGTCATTTCTGCCCTAGGAACTTTGAGGTATGGGTTGCTTTTTTTTTTTTTTTTAACAGAGCGAAGAAGTTCTTATTGGTTAAGGATATGACACAACCTTAATTACAGGCTAAAGAGATGTTTTGTTTTGTTTTGTGGCTAAATATTAGAGTAAGCCCAAATTGGGCTACTGGTCGATGAAGAAAACAGAATTTAACGTGTATTAAATTTTTCAACTATCTGGACCAAGCCACTTAATCTCTTTAGCTGTGGCTAGGACAGTCTAGGGCTCCTAGCTGTGTAGACCTCCAGAGAAGGCTCTGGAGACCTTTCCCAGATGAGAAAACTGTAGTTCAAGTATAACACTGTGACCTGGTCATTTCCCCCAGGACCCCCGGGTCCTGGCTGGGCCTGTCACCACCCCCAAGCCCCAGCTACTGCCTCTTTTGGAGACAGTTTTCAGTGTCTTGTGTTCTTGTCTCAGCAAACATGGTAAGAATGAGTCGAGTATGAGGTATCCTGGCTCAACTCTGATAATCGCAAGAGGAAGGGGAATCACCACGTGTTCAGAAATCATCCCTGAGGCCAGCTGCGGGGCCACATGAGAACGTTTTAACAGCAGCAGCCATGATTTGACTTTCCCTCACCAGCAGAACATCAGCCCTCCAGGGCTGAACCCATCTGCTGAGTCCTTGGGTGGCTCTTGGTGACCCCCCCCCCCGCCTTGGCTGAAAAGGAGTCAAGTTGCACCCGGGGTCTGTGGTTGCATTTTATGGGTGTCTTTGTGCTAGGCCAACCCCCAGCAAGGTGGACCTGGGTGGGCCCCGCCGACTTTGGAGTGAATCATTTCCGCCCGCTAACTAACGGCCAATGTTCCGGGCGCCCTGAAAAATGAATTACGGGCGCTCATGACTTTTTATTTGTCCATGGTGGCATGGGTGGTATTTATCTCTCTTGTCCCTGTTCTCCCTGCTTTCAGAGCCTTTGTCTCCATCTGAGTCAGCATGACATGGTTTGAAAATTGCCTGTTTGCCTTTTAATGATGATTAATGTCCATAGCCACGTTTCAAATTTAGGATCTCTTCAAGAGTCTGGGAGACCGTTACCAAGAGCAACCTGGGGAGGGAGTTGGTCATGCAGAGCTCTGTACTTCCCCTGCCTGAATTAGATGCCTCCTCCATTTCTGCCTCTTCCCTCCAGCACCTTGTGGACCCTTCTTGGGTCTTTGGCACCAGGAGCTGAGTTGGAGCAGATGGGCGGGCAGGCTTAACCGACCCTCTTGGTCACTTTTGGTCACCAGTGCCTCACCAGTGGTATCTGGAAGGGTCACTCCTTCTTGCCCCTTCCTCCCTGCCCCCTGATCAGGGAGGCCAATGAGGAGCTAAATTTCCTCCGCAGCAGGTGCCCGTCATCTATCTGAAGATAGTTGCCAACATCTGGTACAATTGCCTCTGCAAACGCAGTAACAAGGCGGCCTGCAGTTCAGGCGCAGAGTGAGCCTCACTGCTTTAATGATAACAAGCTGTTGGCCTTCCCTCTGAGATGAATCCATCTCACAGATGTTTGTCTAGTTTTGGCAATCGTATCGCACTACAGCCTTGGTGATTATGCTCAACTGGAGACTATTACAATAAAAGAAGTTTGAACTTGTTCCATTTTTACATCCCACCCCCTTCTCCCCTGTTCTGAGGTATAATTTATATCAATGGCTGTAATATTGGTTCCATTACGGAGGCCTCTTTTTATGATGTCGCTGGAGCTGCAGCTTATAGCCTGGCTTCCTCTACAGGTTAATGTGTTTTAGCTACATCGATGCTTTTAATGTCCTCACTTAATGGCCCCGTGGCCGTCCTTCTCACCCTCGGTTGAAGCGTCTGTGGGCACTGCGAGGTCACGTGATTGCTTTGCCTTGCTATCTCCAGCTGTAGACAGTTATGGCTCATGTGCACATGGGGGGAGTGCACGGTGTCATGGGGGAGGCTTGGTGCCTGTACAGGAAGGGAGAGGATGGGAAGAGGGGTCTTCCCTGGAGGTAGCAGTGAGAGGCAGGCCTGGACATGTAGAACCTTCTGGACCGTCGTTGGCCTTCCTCTCTCCTTCTTTCCCTCTCTCCCTCTTCCCCAATTCATTCTTCTGCTACCGTTCCTCCTGCTTCCTAAGAGGGCACAATATTCTTTTATTAAAACAAAATAAATAAATCACAAAATAAATAAATAAAGCAAAATAAATCAAAATCACAAGTTGGCAAAGTGGCATATGGAGGCCCGGCAGGCAGTTACTGCTGCAATGTTCAATATTTGGGGCTTTAATATTACACAGTGGTTTACTAGTTTTACTATTATAGTTCGAGATAGGAAAGTTGGAAGGAACTATCAACCCATTCAAATCCTATTTAGTGATAGTAAATGCTGAGTTTTGTTGTTGTTGTTTTTTAATTTTATTTATTTATTTATTTATTTTTGGCTGTGTTGGGTCTTTGTTTCTGTGCGAGGGCTTTCTCTAGTTGCGGCAAGCGGGGGCCACTCTTCATCGCGGTGCGCGGGCCTCTCACTGTTGTGGCCTCTCTTGTTGCGGAGCACAGGCTCCAGACGCGCAGGCTCAGTAGTTGTGGTGCACGGGCCTAGTTGCTCCGCGGCATGTGGGATCTTCCCAGACCAGGGCTCGAACCCGTGTCCCCTGCATCGGCAGGCAGATTCTCAACCACTGCGCCACCAGGGAAGCCCAATGCTGAGTACTTTTAATAGCAACTATCATTAATTGGGTCTCTGCTGTGTACCAGGCACTGCGCTGATTGCTTTTATTTTACATAATTTTTTAGTACAATTCATTTTATATAATTTTTAAAATATAATTCTTCATATAGTTCTTAAAGTGCCCGTGCCAGGTGCATATTCTTACATCCCTTGTCATGGATGAGGAAGATGAGGCCCGGGGGCATGAAGGTACATGCGTAGCAGCCCGAGCTGCCCAGGGACAGAGGAAGCTCTTAGTCTGGGGCCAGCGAACTCCAATCCCATGCTCGTTCTGGAGTCATCATTGTCATCGTTAAGCCCACTTGCTGCCTGAATTGATGTCATGGAAAAATGTGCCTATCCGAGACATGGTGCATTATATAAATAAGCACAGGATAAATCACTATCCTCACTTGACATTTAAGCCTTTTTCATTTTAATTTGGACATTTCTTTGTCAATGATTAGGAAACGCAATTTTGGCAAGGTGTTATTTTTGGCAGCAGGCTCACGAATGGGTGAGTCAGCCTGGTGGTGGATGTATCATTGGTGGCCGGACACCACGTGTTTCTTTCCTCGGTCAGAAATAGATGTCGGTGTGTGTGCTGGTGACACGTCAGGAGCCCTGGACCGCGGAACCAGGCACTTGTGTAGGAGCTTTTCTGCGAGCCCCAAGGGAGGCAACTCATCCTGTCCTCGGGACAGGATGCTGTTCTGTAAAGAGTTCCTCAAATGTGTGGGTTTGAGTCCAGTACGGAGAGAGAAAAAATTTTTCCCTGAAAAGTTAAAATAGAGTGGTTTTTTCGTGATGCATGTCAAATTTAAAAACCATTGGGGGACTCATGAAAAATAATAGTTCTCAGAAATGGCTAAAAATGTGAAACTTGAAATCCAGCAGGTTATTGAAGACTTGACATGATCTTTGCCATCAGAGTTAGCTTTTAAGTATATGCTTTTAACTTGGGCCATACGGAGGTCATAGAAAAAGCCCCAGCAGAAATTTGAAGACTTACCTGCTAGTTCCTTTTGTGGTCTTTTTTTGTTTTTTGTTTCTTTTTAATAAATGTATTTATTTTTTACTTTTTTTTTTGGTTGCATTCGGTCTTCGTTGCTCTGCGCTCTAGTTGTGGCGAGCGGGGGCTAGTCTTCGTTGCGGTGCGCAGGCTTCTCATTGCGGTGGCTTTTCTTGTTTCAGAGCACGGGCTCTAGGTGCGCGGGCTTCAGTAGTTGTGGCACGTGGGCTCAGTAGTTGTTTGCAGGCTCTAGAGTGCAGGCTCAGTAGTTGTGGCGCACGGGCTTAGTTGCTCCGCGGCATGTGGGATCTTCCCACACCAGGGCTCGAAGCTGTGTCCCCTGCATTGGCAGGCGGATTCTTAACCACTGCGCCACCAGGGAAGTCCCCCTTTTGTGATCTTGGGCAGCATTTATCTTCTCTGGGTTTCGGCTCTCCCTTCTATAAAGTTGGGCTAAATGACAGTTTGAATCTGTTCTGGCCCTAGAATTGTATTCTGTTGGCCGGGACACGATTGAAGTGTCTTTTTTATGCATGACCATTGCTTCCTTCTGGGTCTGAACTAGATCCCACGTGGCCCAGAGTCAGGTCAAATCAAGCAGAGTTGACCACGGAGGGTAGTCTGTTAACTTGGCATCTTCTTTTCCTCAATTTCCCACCCTTGGCGCAGGCCTCCCATGCCAGTGGTCAGCTGTATAGCTTTTCATGCCTCCATCCTCACCTGCCCTCCCCAGGGCCCTTCATCCTCTCCTGCCTGCCACTCCATGCCAAATCAGTTCTTTCTTTGCAGCGCTAGAGCCAAACCACCCAAACGCGGCAAAAACGTGTGGTGTGGCTTTTTCCACTTTTTTCTCTTGTGGTGGTTACAATATTATTAAAAATCCATTAAATTTTAATGTACCCTATAAAATATGTGCTCTTGCGAAAGCAAGCACAGATAATTATTTCTGATGAATAAACCAAGAGGACAAGTATGTATGAAGTTCATGCTGCAGCATTCAATTTTTATTATATACATCTCCTGCAGGGGCAATCACTGTGATGTTCCAGCTGGTTGTGTCGAGGGCCAGTTCTTCTCACAGATCCTTTGGGGCGGCGTGAACCCTGAACTATCTGGGATGTTCTCAGAGCTCGTTTTTTACGTGGAAAGAAAGAGCCATGTATGGTAGCCGTCTTCTGTTAAAACTGTTCAAACCAAAGAATGAAGGACTGAATGATTCAGGAGGAGAGGAATACTGTCTCTCCATACTGCCAGGTTGCCTTGTGGGGTGACGAGCAAAAGCAGCCGTACCTTTGAAGTTCTACCCAGTGGCTCTGTGCTCTTGGATTAGTCTCTTAGCTTCTGTGAGCATTTGTTTCCTAGCTGAGGGACGGTAGTTCTGTGCATCTTGGGGCTTGACTGGCAGGTTCCCCCCTCTCCCACCCTCTGTCCTTCCCTTGAAAACGTTCTCCTAGCTCCAGAAGTTGGAGGAAGAGCTGCCTCCTGGCCTCCCAGAGTGCATGTGGCGTGAGGCTTGGAGCTGTGGGGTCTGTGTGTCCTGTGGTCTCTGGAGTGGGGGGGGCTTCTGTGTTGTGTTTTAAGGGCTACACCTGCCACGTGCATGGAGGTGCCTCTGTGGGGCACAGTGGGAGACAGCTGCCTCCCCTGCCTCACCGCACCCCTCAGGCTGCCTCTGCCTGACGACTCCACGTCCCGCAGGAGCATTCTTGCCCTTGGAGGTGAGGGGGCTTAGAACCAGAGGGGCGGGGCCGGGCCCAGCAGAGCTTCTGGGTCGTGTTTGAGGCTGTGCCTGGGAACTGACCCCTGATCTTTGCAATTTGATGAGGCCCAACTCCTGATCTTTAGGCCCCTTTTCCTTCCTTGGGCAGGGTTAGTCATCCTACAGGATCCGGCCCCGAGGGATTCAGGAAGCACTTGCTGTGGATTGAAAATCCCGGTTGGCTCCTGCGAGCATCTCTTCCCAGGCGGCAGAGTTGCGTTACCCTCTCTTTCAATCCCACTCAGCTTCCTGAAGAGGGGAGGGCCATGGCTGTGGTTGGGTCACGAGGAAGCGTCCTGGAATATTCCAAAACGAGAGCTGGAAATCAGCCGCTGGGATCAGGAATGAGGCTAGTGTAGCACTTCGCACTGCAATGGGTGATCTGTACATGAAGGAAGTTTATTTTTAACACTGTTATGATTTTGTTTAAAAACAAAAGGCGTACTGGAAAAAAATTAAATACAGAAGTAAGCAAAGAACTAAAAACTGTTTCCCCTCGTGTTTCATTGCCCCGAGATAACCCATGGTAACGTTTTGGTGTGGCTTTCCAGATCAGTTTGCACGTACGTAAGCATACTTATGTTTATATAAATGGTTGTGTACACGTTTAGAGAAATGGGATCCTCTGTGTTGTTTGCCAGACTGCTTGTTCTGTTCAGTGATATGTCGGAGACATCTTTCCGTGTCAGTGTACTCTGTATCACCATATTGGACGCTTGTTTTGTTTCTGTGATACCAACGTACCGTGATTGACTTACTCAAGCCCTTAGTTAGGAACGTTTAGGTTGTTTTCTGTATCGTTATCATTATTTGGTCTTATAACCAGTGCTGTCAGGACTGCCCTTGTGAATGCATTTCTCTCCTGCTCGTGCTATACGTTTGACCCAGCAGTTCCACTTCTAGGAGTTGACAATAAGCAGATAATAATACAGTGTACAGTTTGCTGTTTGGTGTCAAACTGTCCCCCAGGGAGGTGGTACTGATTTACCTTTCTACCAGTGAATGGTGGTAAAAGTGCGATTCTGAGCTTTGGTGCTCCAAATTTTGTACCCAAGTTTTCCTAAAATTTACATTTCTCTGAAATTTGTCATTTGAAACATCGAAAAAAGTATATCGAAGAGTGAGGCGTCTGTTTTCCCGTGACTTTTAAATACTTTGCTGCTGATCCTTGAAGTCGTGAATTATCAGGAGGGTTTCAGGATCCACCCAGAGTTGAGTGTGTGTTTCAGGCCATCATCTTGAAACAAAAATGGCTGCAGATAAAATGTTTTCAAGTGGGAATGTTCAGTTGTGATTTTTTTTTTCATTTTATTTTATTTATTTATTTTTTAAACATCTTTATTGGAGTATAATTGCTTTACAGTGGTGTGTTATTTCTGCTTTATAGCAAGGTGAATCAGCTATACATATACATCAGCTGTACATATACATCAGCTATACATATACATTAGCTGTGCTTTGTGATCACCTAGACGGGTGGGATAGGGAGGGTGGGAGGGAGATGCAAGAGGGAGCAGTTGTGATTTTTTAGTGGATTTTTGATCATTGTTCCTAGCTTCGACCCGTTTTGTCCTAGAAAGGATATAACTGAAGACAAATGATGACTTTTTTTCCTTCGTATAATACATTTGGCAATTCCATCCTGCCTTGTGAATGCATTACTATTGTTATTTAAATTTTGCATTGCTCTTTTAAGATAAAGATTCAGCTTGTTACCTGTTTTATCTTTTCCTTCCAGCTCAGTGGGGACTACAGACCTCTGCTTTTGTGTGTGTCCCCAAGGCCCTGGTACAGTGCTTCACACTCAGTAGAGCCCAGGGTTCATTTTGTGACTTTTGTCCAATCAATCACAAAGTTTTTGCATTGGAAGGTCTCTAAGAGTCAAGTTGTCCCCCACTGTAGACATGTTTTTCATCCTTTGCCCATTTTAATTTATTTCTTTTATTCGATAAATAGTTTTGGAGTGCTTTTGTGTACCAGGTGCCGAGGGGACTGTGTTGTGACAGGGTCCCCACCTTCATGGGAGCTACAGACAGAGCAGGAGGGGCTTCAGGATGGTCAAAAGTGCTGTGAGGGGGCAGAAAGCCAGGCCTGGCATGCAGCCCACCGCCCGGGGCGCACACCACCTTCCTCATCTCTTTAGTTTTTACGCCTGCATTTGATTAAAAAAAACCTTTGCAGATAAAGGTTCAGAGTCCACAGAACCTTTATTTCAATAGAGTGAAGGTTTAGTTAAGTAGGGCCTGGTGGAGAAGTGTTTGGGGAAGGGGTTAAGAGGAAGCCGACTCCTTTCATCCAAGCCGAAAGCAAGCAGTGCCAGATGCCCTCAGGGCCCAGGGCTCCAGAATTCTAAAATCTCTGTTTCCACAGCTGAACCGGGGCTGAGCTGGGGATCCAGGAAAGGTACTGTGATTGCTTTGCAAGATTCTGATTGAGAGAAGCTCCGAATTTCTCCGGGGCAGACTAGCATGAGCAAAGGCGAGAAGGTGTATAGGGACCTCTTCGGATGTGAGGGAGGCAGTCTGGCTGGGGTAGAAGGTGTGATGGGGACCCAACTTCTCTCCAGCTGATGAGTGAAAGGTGCACAACCACCTTCTGCATCGAATGGTTCTGAGGATTAAACAAGTCAACATAGGTAAAGTGCCAGATGGGAAGTGGGGGTCAATAAATGTTATGGTGTCATTGTTACTACATTAAAGAGAAAAGTTATCTAGTCTACCCTGTTCATCCAATCCATATGGGAATCTCTTCTTTGCAGTATTCACAATATTCCCAAATATTCCCACGTTTGATTTGTTAGGTATCTCTTTCAACCCTCCAAGGCATTAACTCCCATTTTTGACTGGCTTTTAATGGTTTAAGGAAGAACTTTCCAGGAAAAAATCTGCTTCCCTCTTTTGATGAGCACATAGTTCCTTATTTTGGCTTTCTGAGGTTTGCAGGGGAACAACTCTGTATTTAATGTATTATGAACAGTGTTCTAATATGTATAGATATAGCTATAAATATAGCCATATTTACACATATAAGTATGTATATATATATAGGTATATACATTGTATATATATATATATATATATATATATATCAGTGGTTTGCTATATATATGACAGTGGTTCTCAAATTTGGCTGTGTACCAGAATTACCTAAAGAGCTTTTAAGAAATACAAACTCATGGACTTGTCTCTGGGGATTAAGTGGTAGGACCGGGTGAGGCCTGGGCATCTATTTTTAAAAGCCTCAGTATGCAGCTAGGGTGGGGAACCACTGATTACCTGTTTCCATATTTAGAATAACTCTTCTGGGGGCATACAAAAATTAATTCAGTAGCAAAAAGCTGGGTCTCAAACCATGTTTTGGCTACTTTATCATGAAGCTTAA
Organism: Eschrichtius robustus; assembly: GCF_028021215.1. Lineage (NCBI taxonomy): Eukaryota > Metazoa > Chordata > Mammalia > Artiodactyla > Eschrichtiidae > Eschrichtius > Eschrichtius robustus. The sequence goes on from NC_090843.1 coordinate 40,357,494, forward strand.
TTCGGTAAGCACAATTATGAGTTCCCCTTTGTCCCCCACCTGTGTCACATCACCTGTTTTCTAAGGTAAATAGCCCCAGTGACTTGAGTTCTTCTTATGCTATGATTTTGAGTGCCCTCCATTCTCCTGGGTAAGAACATGTTTGCCACTTAGTATATATTTGTGAGTCAGTCGTGATGCATTCTGTGGGCCGGATACAGGGCTGGGCATTGGAGATTCAGAGTGTCCAGAAGAGAAATCTCCCAACCCACACACAGCGACTTAGCCAGAGCCCTTGTCTGTGGGGTCATGGAGACCTCTCCTAGCATACTCGGCTCTTCCTAAAGTGGGGAGCAGTCCTTCCTGGATCTGAGAAGTGTCCTCAGTCTAGCCAGGGCAGACCCCGGCAGACCTGGCTGCTGGTGGATAGGACCGTCTAGTGGTACCTGGGCCGTTCTGAGTTAGCCCTGTGTGAATTTCAGCCTTATTCTACTCAGCCACCAAATACACAGCATTGCTCTAAGATCACTGGGGAAAGAGGCTGGCCCTGATTCTGGAGGGTTTTTGCTTTTTTGTGTCTAAGAGATTAACCTCCGTAGTCGTGTCCTTCCAATAAGAGGAAGGGAAGCCGATCGTGTGTTGTCAGACTCTCGGAAAGGCGTTTTTGTAAGGCGATCTTTGCATTGATCGTCCAGTGGCTCCTGCTGCCGCGGCCCTTCCCGGCTAGCTGTTTTTGGAGCTTCCATCCACTCACGCAGCATCTGGGGAGGCTGTGATGAAGTGAGGACCATCTGTTAGGGCCAGATAGCAAGGACGTCTGCAGCACACTGAAGGTTGGTCTAGATGGCCAGCAAGGATTTTTCATGCCCTGCGTGCCTGGACTGCCACCTCCCCACCACTGAGTTGGCTTCTGGACAGGGAGCATCATGGCTAGTGTGGCTGTGGTCCTTAATAACAAACCAACCCAGCAGTAACCCCCCAACACCCACCCACCTCTGTAATTCATATTCATTATACTGTAGAATTTTAAAAATTATGTAGGGCTTCCCTGGTGGTGCAGTGGTTGAGAATCTGCCTGCCAATGCAGGGGACACGGGTTCGAGCCCTGGTCTTGGAAGATCCCACATGCCGCGGAGCAACTGGGCCCGTGAGCCACAACTACTGAGCCTGCGCGTCTGGAGCCTGTGCTCCGCAACAAGAGAGGCCGCGAGAGTGAGAGGCCCGCGCACCGCGATGAAGAGTGGCCCCCGCTCGCCGCAACTAGAGAAAGCCCTCGCACAGAAACAAAGACCCAACACAGCCATAAATAAATAAATTTAAAAAAAATTATGTACATATAGCTCAACAAAAGGAAGACTTATAGTCTCTTCACTGAGAGCTAGCCCCCGTTAGCATGTTGGTGTGCTCCCTTCCCGACTTGCTTTCTGCACGTTCACTCTGCAGTTGTCGTATTGGTGGTGAACGTGGATTCTAGAGGCAGGCGGGCCTGGCTGCCAGTTCTTGGCCCCATTACTTCCCAGCTGTGTGACCTTGGGCAAGTTAATTTCTCTATAAAATGCTGCTGTTTGGTAGAACGTACTTCATAGGATGAGGAGTCTTAAAGGAGATGGCTGCATGTGCGTCCTTAGCAGAGGACCTCACACACAGTGAGTGCTCAAGACCATGTTAATTTAAATCATTCGTGCATTATTATTTATAAGATCGGGACTCCCTCCAAAGCCTGGAGGTTTTGTTAGCAGATGACCGTGAACAAAAGTATCTACACGTTTGCCCATTCACTGGAAATTCTGTTGCCACCAAAGAAAACTCACCCCAAAGTGACAGCGTGATGCGTTTTAATGGTGAACGCCATCATTTTGCTGCACGGTAATTAGGCATGAATGGCAAACAGTTCATGTCAGTGATTATAATTAATTAGTATTGCTTTTAAATATTTTTGCAGCCAAATCCAAGTTCACTTTCTCTTCTCATGTGGTTCCCCACAGTATCGGTAATGACGGTGTTGATGCCACCCTTGTGGGCATGTGTCTCAAGGGCAGGAACGGTGGTTTCTTCTTTGTACCCTGACGGTCTGGCACGTTGGGGTTCAAGACATGCTGGTGATCCAGGATGGCGGTCCATTTGTTCATCATTCACTCACAAGTCTTCACCTAACACATATATCCCTAACGGCAACAGTGCTGTTTCCATTGGACTTACGTTTCTTATTCCAGCTCTTCGCCCCTCATCTGGCCACATAAGAGACTCTTGGGCTGCCCTCAACAGAGTCCATCTGTCTGTCTTCTCCTCAAGGCTGAAGGTCTCTGAGCACCCACTCATCACCCTTCCTGGCAGCACCTTGCCTGAGGGTTGAGACTGTGGCCCATTGTCTCACCCATGGGTGTCTGTGCCTCGTTGGGACGATTAGAAGAAGCGGGGCCAGGCCACGGTGGGGCGCTGATGGACTGGTCAGAGTGAGGGCAAGAGGCGGCTCTAGTTCTCTGGTCACGGAAGTCACAGGGCTTCAGCTGTTTATAGAGGGTCAGGGTTGGCTGTTCTGCTTGCCTCTTCTTCCTGAATTTGGCCCTGGTTATCATCTCAGGGGCATGCAGAAGGTCCTCCAAGGACCACAAACCAAAGGAAACTCCATTTGCTGTGCCCTTGTCTGTAAAGCCTTTAGCTGGAAACCATGTTCTTTATTCCACTCTTAGAGATAAAAGGCCCCCCTGTTGCTGAGACCCAGTCAACATCCAGTGGTAACTGAGAGCAGCCCCCTTCCCTGTTGGTCAAGTGGAGGATGGTAAGCTGGAAGGCCAGTAGAAGTGCCACCACCAAGCAGGTGGGAGGCATGACAACCCTAGCACGGCACTTCCGCTGTCCTGGGCCTGGACACCTCACCCCTGTTGGAACTCACGCTCTGAGGTCAACAGACCTGGGCTGGGAGCCAGCACTTGTGGGATGTGGGACCTTGGGTGAGTTCCTTGACTCCTCTGAACTTAGTTACCTCCCTTTGAAAAGTGAAGACAATAGTCCCCTCCCTCCCCTGGTGGGGGTCAGGCTCAGGAGAGAGAACTTAAACAGAATCCCTGTCACAGCTCTTGCTTCATAGTAGATGCTCAGTAAGTGTTGGTTTCTCATCGGATACCCTTATGAGGATGGGGGTATTTTAGCGTGCCTGATACCTACTGCCTTCATGGAAAGTTCCAGCTCCCCTTGGTTCAACTGGGGAGTGGAGACTTTGTTCTCTTGCCCATTAGACTTGCTCTCCCCGATACTATAAAGTTAACTAACCACTCTTGGTTAACAGAAGGGCAAGAGATTGAAATCGGTGGGCCCGCAGCTCCAGGGACATTACCCTTGCCCACCGTGTTTTGCCCTGGACCTCGGTCCTGCCTCTGGGCATCTCGTACCTGCAGAGCTTCAGTTTCTGATCAGCAGGTTGTCCCGTGTGGGCCTGAGGTGGGTGCACCAAAGAACAGGTGTGGCCTTCTCCAGTCACTCCAGAAGGGGAAGATGTTTTCTTGCTGACACTGAACATAAGCTATTTTTTACTGATTGCTCTGGGTGTCCGAGCCATTCCTTCCTGTGACCCTCCTGCCTTGAACAATCAGTCCCTCCAAGGCCTGGCTTTGCTGTCACCCACACAGACTCACAGCCTGGGAGGGCAGGCTGCTGTTTGGGAATCAGAACCAGGCCTCTCCTGAGCACAGAGATCAGAGTCCTGTGGTTCGAAATGGCCACCATGTAGGATGTGGCGTGGCCCCTGCTACGTGGGGCCATGTGGCAGCCTGGCCAGGTCAGCCCCTGAGGTGTGAAATGGGTCACAGATGGACTCAGGCCCTGAGTACTGCACTGTGGGTGTCACATCTTCCATTGAATTGACGGGTAGAAGCAGCCATGGGGGCAGGAGGCCAGGCATAGTGTGGCTGTCCTTTCACACACCCTCTGCATGCGATACTGGAGGTCTAGGGGTGAGGGTCTCCCTGACATGAGAAGACAGAGATGCCAAAACAGCCCCCTGCTGCCCCTGGAGCAGTTTGCCAGAGCTCAGCCCATCCCCTCTCCCTTCTGACCAATCATAGTCCTTGTCTGACTTATACGACCTCCTGGAAGACTTGATTGCACTGCAAAGAAGATGGGACCACAGGTCAGGGTGGGCCTCATGCCAGCTCTGCAGCAAATAAGCTCTGATTTGTTGGGGAGGCTGGGAGGAACCCTACTTGGCACTGTGCCCCCAGTAGTGTCCTGCTGTACCTGGGTGAATCTGCCAGGTAGTTCTGTCCACAGGGCTCTCCCTTGGAGCACAGAGTCTGCTGGGCACCTGGTTGGGGCGTGGAATATGGAGAGAGGCTTCCCCTAGTCTGTGGGTGTGACTTGCTGTGTCCCTTGCAGCACACATGTGTTTCTATCAAGCCTTGCCTTTCTCCCCTCAACACGTTCGGCCTTTAATTGTAACTATTAATCACCCCGAGTTGTGTAGCAATTCCTAACCCTTCCGTTAAATATTAAGCTTTTTTTTAAAAATCGAGCTTTCTTAATTGAATTATTGAATTACCAGGCACTTAATGTGGCTCTGGTGGATGCAAATCACGAGTTCCAGCGTCGGGAAGGATCTTAGTTTCCTCCTCTGTGACTTAGAGGGTGTGTCGGGTCCAGGGGGGCCGGCGACAGGCTGCTCCAGGTCGCTGACCTCTCTTTCCCTGGCTTGCCCTGTTTCCTGTTCTGTTCCCCAGGGCATAGCCCTTTTCAGGTCTCTGCCGTTTGTGTTTTTCTAGTTGTTCGCAGCATTAGAGTTGGGTTTAGGTGGAGACAGTCACATCCATCATTTGGAGCTCTGATGCTCCTGTCTGGAATCAGGCAGTCTGTCCTTGGGATGAGATGCTTCGGGGCCTCTTTTTGTGCCCTTGGCCCTTTTCTAGAAATGCTCAGCCTCAGCCACCATCCCTCCCCCTCCACACTGTCTACCTGCAGCTGCAGCCTAGGCCTCTCCCCACCTGACTTCCGCACACTCCGGACCACCAGACATTTCCATTTGAATGTTCCCCTCTCGCTCCTCCACCCCCTCCGACTGACCTCACCCACTCCCATCTGGTCTCCGGCTCGGATTCCTGTCTGGGAGAACAGTGGTGTTACTGAGGGCTCTTCCTGACTCACTCCTGATATTTATCTGCTAAGTGGCTCTGTGCTCGCTTGTCTCCTCTGCCTGCTGTCCTCATCCAGGCCAGGCTGATTCACTGCTGCTTCTCCTCGCCGCATTCCTTCCTGCTCTAATCTGTCTTCCACTCACCTCCCTTAAACCTTGTTTTTACTGGACTGTCCTCTGCTCCCCAACTTGCGGTGGCCCTCTGCTTCCTGCCACAGCAAAGCTGCAGTCTCCTCGACTCAGCTCAAGTAGATGAGCCTTCCTATGGCACAGGCATCAGATCGGTACCGCCCCCTCTCTTAAGGGGGAGGGATCTGAGACCGGTGGTGGAATGATGGGGAAAGGAAGGCTTAGATGCTGTACGTGAGATTGTACTCTGGGTTGAGTGGGCAGTCATGTTCACCTGGAACCTCAGAATGCAACATTATTTGGAAATAGTGTCTTTGCAGGTAGAATTAGCTAACATGAGGTTGTACTGGGTTAGGGTGGGCCCTATAATGCAATGTCTGATGGCTTTATAAGAAGAGGGAAATGTAGACATAGAGGACACACATAGGGAGAACTCCAGGGGAAGCCGGATGTAGAGATTGGAGTGATGCGTCTACAATCCAAGGAACAAGGATTGTGGAGCCCCCAGAAGCTGGGCAAGAGGCGCAGGACAGATTCTCCCTCAGAGCCTCCAGAAGGAACTGGCCCCGTCCACACCTTGATGTCAGACTTCTGGCCTCCGCACTGTAAGGGAATTTCTCCTGTTTTAAGCCACCCAGTTGGCAGTACTTTGTCGTGGCCACCCTAGGAAACGAATACAGTGGGGAAGCTGTGTTTTAAAACCAGGTCCCCCAATTCTGAGTCCGAGGATCTTTTTACTGTACACAGCCACCCCCCGTCCCCCCCACCGGCCTGGTTTCATGGTCCTCCCTAATGCAGACCCTCCCCGTGAAGTCTTAATGGCAGTGATTCTTTAGTATTTGTCTTTGGAGTTGATCAGCCCCAAAGGAGTGCGTCTTCTCCATGTGTTGTGCTCATTTGGACCTCCTGTCCTTTGCTCATACTGTTGTTCATGCCTGTGGCCCCCTCCTCCTTCCCTCCCAACAAATTTTTATTGAGCGTCTGCGATATGCCAGGTGCTGTGTTAGGCCCTGGGGGTTAAAAGATGGTCAAGGTTCTTGCTTTCATGGAACATACATTTCCATGGAGGGTTGAGGGGAAGGCATTCAGATGGCAAGCAAATAAACAATCAATATGCATAAAATAATATCAGATAATGTAAGAGTGAGTTCTTGGGGCTACTTTTGAAGCTGGCTCTCTCAGAAGCTGGCTTTGAAGCTAAGACCTGAATGAAGAAAGGGGCCAGATGTGTGCAGATCTGGGGAATGATCATCCTGGCAAAGGGAACCAGCAGTGCAAAGGCCCTGTGACAGGACTGAAGGCAAGTGTGACGGAGCCTGAGAGTGGGAGCAGAGGCGGAAGGTGACACTGAGCCCTTTGAGCCGTGGAAAGAAGTTTGAATTGTGTTCTAAGTGCCAGGAAAGTCTCTGAAAGGTTTTAAGTGACAAATGACATGATCAGCATTTTAAAACATTACTCGGACTGTTCTGTAGAGTCTGGATAGTGGGGAGCTGGACCACCAAAGGTGATCTGGCCTTAGTGCCCCAGCGTGATTCTTTTCTGTGGGTCTCTAATCCTCCGCTGAGCTACTCTTGCACATAAAGTCAATACACCACTTAATTAGAAAATCGTTTCCCTGTGTTAAAGGGGCCTCCCCAGCCAGGAGGGCCTAAGGGCTGTGCCGTTGCACACATGGCTCCTCTGGAATGCCCCGTGGCATTGGTGATGGAGTCATTGCTCTTCAGATGGGACTGAGTGACAGACTCATGTTTTATGTGGAGTTTCCCAAAGCATAGGGAGTATTCTCATCCCTCCTAGAAAATTGTTTATCTGTCCAAGAACTGCCAGACTCGTGTGATAACCAAGTTGTGACCTGAGACCTGGGGGCTTATTAGCTCTGCTCTACACATGGGAAACTGAAACTCTGAGAGCTTCTGGGGCCCTGAATAAGGATTAGAGCCCAGGTCTGCTCTACCCTGAAGCCCACATCTGCTTCCCTGCACCCCAGTGCTGCTAGTGGAGGCTTAGCTCTTGGAAGGAGTGCATGTCTGAAAAACCTGTAACTGAGTGATGAAGCAATTAAAACTGGGAAATTTCCTAATGGACTGTAGAAGCAGGCACCTCTATGCAGTGGTTAAGAGCTCTGGAATGAAATAACATGGGGTGGAATCCTGGCTTGGCCTTGAGCAAGTGACCTGACCTCACTGAGTCTCAGTATACGGATCTGTAAGATGAGAAGAATGCTAGTGAAGTAACTACCTTACTGGGATGTGGTGAGGATTAAATGAGAGAATTCATGGAAGGGGCTCAGTACAGTGTGTAGCGCAGAATACGTGCTCAGTAAGTTATGACAAGGACTAAGAACAGATTATAGAAGAGGGAGGAATGTACATTCACAGATTTTCTGGGATAAACTGTTGTACTTGTGTCCTGGGTGTTGGGTTCTCTGCAAAGTCTGGACAAAAGAAAACTGAGGTCACATTGGGGGATGCAGGGAGAGACATCCAGCCTGGGCCTGGCTCTGCTAAGAAGCGGGTTGGCAGACGTGGGAATGGAAGTTTAGAGAGTTAAGAGACTGGGATGGAGGAGCCGCTGGGTGTGGGCAGCCCATCCTAACAGGAGGCAGAGGAGTGAGAGCGTGCAGAACTGAGCTTGAATGTGGAAGTGAAAGCTTACCGACTGCCATGGGTGTTCCAATAAAACCGCTCCTCTGAATATGACAACCGTGAATCGTAAAGTCATAAAAGTTTTAGAATTGGAAGGACTGAGGAGAGCATCCAGTCCTGCCCGAGGTCAGACAGGGTTTATTTTGCAGGCAGAGCTGAGTGCTGACATGCCCAGGTTTTAGAAGAAAGCGTTTCCCCTACCCTTTCTGTCCCTTCTCCTGGGTTGACTCCAGCAACTTGCCTCTCCCCTTCAACTGCGAGTGTTTGACATGGGATGCAAGGACATCAGAGACACCTGCAGCCTGGAGCCTGGTGTGTGCCCTGTGGATGAATCCCCAAGGCCAAGCCCAGACACTCGTAGGGTGGGTAAAGTGTCTGTTGAATATCAGTGGAAATATTTCCCATCTTCCTGTTGAGGGTGGAATTTGGGAAGGGAGCCTTGTGGATCTCATGTCTCGGGAATGCCTTTATCAATTATGATGTATACTTTTGGGCAGTAACCTTGCTTTTGGATTTATTTTATTTCCCATCCTCACTCATTTCCTCATCTCCTTTTATCATGCTGTAGGCATTTTTCTGACACCTCCAATCCCTTTTGGAACAAAATGAGGTAGAAATAAATAAATAAATGAAGTTTCTTGGCTTTTGCTCCTGGGTTATCAGAAGGATGACTCCCTGAGGCACACCTGTTAGATGCCAGTAATGAGCTTGTGTCAGGTCAAAACTCGAATTCCAACTCAGGGAAGGGTTTGACGGTGGGTCTTCCATTCCTGGTGATCCTGGCACGGAGTGCGATGAATTGGGGGTTGAATTGGGGGAAACATGCACAAGGGGCTGGGGAGAAGGAAAGGATGCTTTCATGTTTCCAGGTAGAATTCCAGTGTTCGCTGCAATGAAGCTTTGAAACGCTTGTCCTTGGCTCTGTCTTTTCTTCAGTGTGGGGCAGGGTTACATTTTTCTGGCATGTTACCTCGTCAAAAATAAGGAGAGGTACGAGGGAAGGAAAAAAGAGAACCCTGTAAGTTCATATAGTCTGTTCCCTGCATTGCAGCGTGGACCAAACGATTCCCAAAGAGGCCCAACCAAAAATAAGTTATTATCCTGTTTCTAGTAGCCTGCGGTAAAGTGTTTCTTTTTTATACTTATTTATTCAATAAATATTTATTGAGTGCTTGATACTGTGGGGAAGAAGGCAGTCAGGGTCTGCTCTCAGGGGGTCTAGTCTAGTGGGGGAGACTGACATTAGACAGATACACACATGCAGTTAAATTGCCGTGGGTGCTTTGCAGGGAAAGCCCAGTGTGCTCTCTGAGTGGGAGAGGGGGCCTAGTCTGGGTTGGGTGGTCATGGAAGGGTCTCTCCAAAGATGTTTAGCCTTCATTCTTCACTGCCTCCTTTCCCTTCCCTGCTTGTTCACCATTAGAGGCCGTTTGAGCTAGGGTGCCTGGCGGGTGATACGCTGAGAAGAGGAGGATTTAGCCTAGGGCGAGGCGGGCTCTCCACAGCAATCTTTCCGCACCCTGGCTGGGCCACCTGTCCCCAAACGGCTGGGTCCCAGGGGGCAGCCCTCCCGGGGGTTCAGTAACGGGCACCATTCCTTAGAAGGGGCTGGCCACGGAGATAAGACCGCAGTGACAAGGGGGCCATAAATTGTTACCTGTGCCCTTCGGTTACCCCCTCTTCCTCCATCACCTCCTTCCTGAGCCTGTGGGGTTGGATTTAGCAACCGGGTTCCTGTTCTTGGGATGGAGCAGAAAGCTGACTCCTGGTGGCGGGGTGTAATCGTTGAGATGCAGAGCACTGATAGCGGAATCCATTTAATTTCTGTTGCTCTGCAACTGGGCAGGGGGCAGGGAGCAGGAAGGTCAGGAGTAGCTTGAAAGCCGCAGTTCAGTTACAGAAACAAAACACTCCCCCTAAGGAATTAAAAATTACAGTATTTGAGGGGAAATAACGGAAGTGAATTGAGGTGAGGGGTTTAATCAGAGGATCGTGGAGATAGAGCAGGTCAAGGCTGTGGAAAGCCCAGACCAATCTGGAACCGGGGCCTGAGAATTTTAGCTTTTCCATCAGAGAGGATTGGGTTGTATGTTAGTGCAGTTGAGTTATTTGAGACTTGTTGAGTAGACCTTAGGTGTCTATTAGTTGTCACTGTCAATTAGTTGATGTTCGGTGTCAATTTCCTGACACACGATCGGAGGACCCGTCCTCTGTCTTGCTGGTGATGCTGCAGAGGTCCTGGCTTATCTGGCGATTTATGGTTGATCTGATCAAGCCTGTGTGATTTTATGGGATTCTACAGGGTAGAGGCTGACAGGTGAGATTCACATCCAGAAATTTGTGGAATTTTCTAGTCAATCTGTGGCCTAGCCTGACTCAGCGGGTGTGGGAGGGCCCTGCAGAAGAGTCTCCTTGGCTGATTAGATAGAGAGTGGACATTTTGGGGGCAAAGAGTTGGGCCAACCCAAGTCTTCCTCATCAGGACCACAAAGATGTATCCTGAGGTGACTTGCATTTATAAATGGATGGCGGCTATTGCAGGTTATGTGCTCGGCACTGGCAAAATGGTCTTTGTCTTGAAGGAGCTCACAGCGTAGAAGGTGGCCCAGATTTGGGGGCATTTCCTAAGAATCTGATGAGTGAATAAATTTCCAGGATTCTTATGGGATGGGCCAAAGTCTGGGTTAGTGTTTGAGGGCCAGAGAGGGAAGTTGGAACAATGAAGAGGAATTGGAGGTCTATAACTGTCTTAGCTTAGGTGCCGTAACAAAATACCATAGACTGGCACCTTCAACAACAGAAACTTATTTCTCACAATTCTGAAGGCGACTGGAAGTTTGAGATGAGGGTGTGTCTTTGGGCTGTGGTGAGGAACCTCTTCCTGGCTTGCAGACAGCTGTGTTCTCAGTGTGTCCTCACATGGTGCAGAGAGAGAGCTCCAGCTCTCTCCAGCGCCAGAATCTTCCTATTCTTATATAAGGACACCAGTCCCATCCCAAGAACTCCACCCTCATGACCTCATCTAAACCTAATCACCTCCCAAAGGCCCCACCTCCAAGTACCGTCACATTGGGGGTTAGGGCTTCAACATATGATTTTGAGGGGGACACATATTCAATCCATACTAATAACCCCACAGGTGAAGGGATCCTAGCATGCCTGGTTCCCTGGAATATAAATGTTGATCATGTGTCTCTGATACCATAGATGTGTTTGAATGAAGAGAACTGGGTGGAAGTGTGTATGCCTTTCTCCTGTAATTAGACGCACACTGTAAAACTCGTACCTGTGATGCTTGGGGTGGGGAGGGGAGGGGGTCTCTTCTGGCTGAGACTCAATACCAGCAGGTGGTCCTTGGCTGTGGGTGGTGATCAGGGTGAGCTGTCTGCCCTGTCCGGTCTCTCCAGAGTTAGGTGGTTATGTCAACCTTGGATCACCTCTCTTTTTGTCCCGGAAGCCATGCGAGGCGGTTTGAACTGTGCTTGGAAACAAGGCAGGGCTTGCTCTGAGCTGTGAGCCGAAGGGGCGGCGATGGGTATGCCATGTGCAGATGAAGGTCCTCGGAGCCGGCTGGGTCGCCAGCTGGGCCCCTCTGCTCAGCGCCGGCCGGGGTGTAAGAAGCCATGCCCCTCATTCCTTTTTAAACAGCTTTGTGTTTGTCATCCCTGGGACTTGGAGACCTCTTTGGACCCCGTTTCTCTGGGCTTCACGTCAGTCAGCTCCTGTTTATCAAGTCTTACCCGGGTTTGTTGTGTGTGTGTGCACACGCGCGACCGTTCTCTGCGCTTGGCTGGGTTGGCACTGGCCTGTTTGTGGGGCACTGAGCTAAAAGAGGTTAAGAGGAGGCAGAGCTCACACCACTGCTAAGGGCCAGAGAACTCTGCTGAAGGGCTGGTCATCTTCAAGATGAGCCGGTCTATTTCTAATTGGGCTGCTGCCGTGGGCCTTTGATGAATGGCAGTCTGTGCAGGCGCTGGATCTCAGTGTGTTTGTTCCTTTATGTGTCTCTGCCCTGGGAGTGGACATGATTTCCCAGCCGCCCGGGGTGAGGAGTGAGGGGCTGGGGGCGCGGGCTGTGCGGGGAAGAGCTGGCATCTCTGGAGAAACCAGTGAGGCAGTGGGCCTGGACCATCTCTCTTTACTGCTGGGGAAACAGAAGCAGGCTCAGGCCAGGGGCCCCCTGGGTCAGGGGGGCTGTGGCCCGGCCTGCTTGCTCCTGACAACACTGCCCCCTGCTGTTCTGCCGGGGCTGCGGGGACCTCACCGCCCTGAAGGCAGAGTGTGTGCAGGCCCCATCTTCAGGCCCTTTGTCCGAGGCAGTGACGCGGGCAGTCCACTGATGGGAGGATGGGGTCTTTGTATTTTGTTTCCACTGACCAGGATGGGTTTGCAGAGCCACTCACACTCCTGCCTGGTCCCGGTGATTTCATGTGCACAAGATGGCTGACCAGGGAGTGGGGGGGGGGGGGTCCCACAGCCCTGGGAGGCCTCCCGCCACTCAGAGAGGATGGTGTGCAGGCGTAAGCCTGTCACCCAGTGGGTCTGCATTAAAAGAGATTTGCCCACCCCCTCCAAGGCCCAAAGCTGATGCTTCTTAAGACATTTGTCACTGACTTTTAGCCCTGAGGCTCTTGCGTATCTGTGAAGTCTGGCCTTCCCCTCTGCCTCTCCTAGAGTCCAAACCCCCTGGGAAGTGCCTCTCTGTGCTGCTCGCCCTGCAGCCTGCCCCTGGTTTTAACTGCAGGGAAGTAGGGTTTTGGTGGTTTCTGTTTGGTTGGTTTTTGCTTTTTTTAAGAGAGGTATAAACATCAACATGCAGACACACCTCTGCAGATGGACCTGGCTTTGAACCTCAGCTTCAGGGTGCTATTTGGTACGTCTGTGAGCTTCTTGGAGTCTGTTTCATCTTGAGTAAAAGGGGATCCTGTGAGACAGAGCCCCTGCATGAGGCACAGAAGGCGTGTCCTATCAGGGTTGCTCTCTTTTTCCTTTTCTCAGCCTGATTCTAGTCTTTATTTTCCTTAGTGGTGTTGTTATTTAAACGTATTCATGTAAGTTCAGTGCTATCAGGGGCATGACGCTGGTTAACTGGGATATGAGAAGCACTTAGCAGGTTGCCTGGCACACAGTAGGTCCACAAGCAACAGTAGTCATTGTATCTATAGTTGTCTCTTTGGGTAAAAGGGACACCTGCAGGGTCTCTTTTATTACTCCTTTATTACTATTTCATTTGGTGAAAAGCAGCTTGGTGGCTTCAGGGGGAGGATGCTAGGGCAGAGGGATCTAAGTGAAGCATCCCCTCCATCTGCCTCAACGCGGCCCCCTTGAAGCCTCCACTTTTAAACTCGGCTCCGTGTCACGTTCACTGCCAATTTCGACGAACCTTCTGGAGATGTTTACCTTCTTGGTTTTCAAGCGTGAATAACCTCACTTCCCTAAAGGGGAGCTGCTGCAAGTTTCAGAACTTGGAGAGGTTTTTGTTTGGGGATTTATGTTTCTTAAACAGCATAGGGCTCCTTGGCTTCTGTAGGGATTGATGCAGCCTGTCCGGTTAGCCACCTCGCTGTCTCCCCGGAGGAATTGGGCGCTTTGTTCTCCACTGGCCTCTCCTGTCCTCTCTTCTTCAGGCTGGGTTCAGTTGCCCGAGATGAGAGCGGACGAGAATGGAGAGAGGATGCTGAAGAACCGTGGAAGGCTGGGAGCCCGGGCGGAGGTGGGGACGCACGAGGTGGCGCTGGCTTGGGGCCACGTTCCCCTGCCTTTCTTTCTGGCAGGTGTAGAGCATGGCGTCTCCTGCCGGCCTCCGTGGGGCCTGGGATATCTCTGGCAGACAGTGCAGGAACTCGGATGCTCAGACTCTGCGGAGGACCGGAAAGCACCAGAATGCTTACAGAAATTGCCCTTGTCAGAACGTGAGGGGGTGAGGAAAGGCGGTGAGCACGGAGACTCATATTCTTTCAAACCAACCTGAGAGGGGCAGGAGCCGCCTCCCACCTGACTAGCTCCTTCCCAGCCCTGGGAAACAGGGCCCCTGGAGACACTTTGTGACTGTGGCAGCCTGTCTGTCCACCTGGCTGACGATGCGCAGGCCCACTCCGGAACCAGGCTCCGAGCTGGGGCAGAGGGAAGCGTGCACTGGGGGGCCTTTTGGCTTGAGCCACGGATGAGAGGAGGACCCCACGGAGCCCGTGGACGTTCTGGAACCTGCTTTAGTTTGGCTGCGCCTGCTCTGCACCCACCCCCAAGATTTAGCAGCGTCTCGGGTGCGTCCCCATTGGTGCCACGTGTTCCGTGGCAGCAGCTGTTGGTGCTGACTAATGAGACTTCCTGGCAGCTGCGTTGGGCACACTTGGCTCCGGCGGCCTCTCTCCACCACTCACCCTACCCGGAGCACCCGAGGAAGGTGCCTGCAGGCCGAGTGCAGACAGGCTGTCCTGTGGGGAAGCCCAGGAGCTCGGTGACTCAGGGATCCACAGAACAGTGGGAGGGCCAACCTCCGTGGTGCCTAGGAGAGACTCTGAGGTCAACGGGCAAGTTAGGGGCTGAGCTGACACTTAAAGCTGTGTCTGCTCTCAGCCCTCTGAGTTAAGCCGTTCCCCCTCTGTGAGGCAGGCCTGTCGTGGGGTTGGTCTCATTTGATGTCCCAGGCTGCACACCATCGCCCACTAGCTGTGTGTCCTTGGACAAAGCATTTCACCTCTCTGAGCCTCAGTTTCCTCAGAGGCCAAAGGGGATGTGCCCAGCACAGCCACTTTCCTTTCGTTCTCACTGAAAAACTAGGCTGGATGCCTGTCTCGCCATAAATCCGACGGTGTCCTCGTGGACCATCCAAGGAACTGCAGCTGCCGTCTGCTTAGCCCCGGGGGGCAGATGGGCAAGGCGCGGAGCCAGGGAAGGAGATGGGAAAGGAAACAGGAGAAACTAAGTGCTTGCTGATTCCTGCCCTTTTACTCCCTCCCCAAACCTCTCTGCTTTCAAGTTGTAGAAGGGACTCAAGCGAGGGACCCGAATTCCTGACAAATTTACAGAATTCCCGAAGAATGGCCAAGTACTCTTTGCCTGATGATCACGGCTACTACTCGTGGAACTTACACCATCAACAGCCTTACAAGGCAGATTCTGCTGTCACCTCCAGCTTATGGACCAGAACGCAGAGGCTCAGTGTGGGCGGTGCACCTTGCCCAGTGGTGGTCACTGCAGGGCCACAAGATGACCCAGATCCTTCCGCTAAGCCGTCCTTCTTCTGTGCTGGGAACTTTGTTCCCCAGAATAGTGGGAAGATGATTCTGGCTGCCTGAAGACCTCCCGGACCTGGCTTGCCCTCCACATACCGCATCTGGTTAGCCTGGCACTGAGCGAGGCCCAGGCAGAAAAGAGGGCTTTTCAAGGCACATCTAGAGTGATGAGAGAAGGCCCTGTGGGGGCAGGTCCCCTCTGTGGCTGTAATTAAACCTCCCTGCCTGGTCTCCTTTTCAAGCACCAGCTCTTTGGGGGTTCAGATAGCACGGCTTTGTGCACAGGACCCTTTCAGTACTTGAAGCAGGAGGACATGGGTCTGGTCTGGGGTGCCCCCTTTTTCTCTCCATGAGGCTGAATTTTTAAAAAGCGGGGTGTTAGCATCAGATGAGTAGCTGACATCGGGGCCTTTGTCATAGAAATTCCGTGATGGATGTTTTCCCCAGGATGCACAGCCAGGGTCCCAAAGGGAGATTTATCCTTTAAACCTGTCTGCCTTCAGAGGTGTCCCCGCTGACTCCCTGGTGAACACCCGCGGGCCAGGGATGCTTTTGTGATCTGTTCCGGGGATGATGCCAGAAAAGCCTTAGCTGGTCACCAAACTGTCTGGAGATGAACTGTGCAAGGGAAGATGTTTGCTCCTGGAATAAGACATTTTGTACGATCCACGCAAGCCTTTAATTTGACATTGCAGTCAGATGCTGAGCTGTCAGATGCTGGGTTTGAAGTTGAAAGTTGACTTTCCCCCCTGTAGCTACAATGTTGTGTCAGCCCGAATTTCAATTTCCTGGGGTTTTTGTGTGTCTACAACTCAACTTGGCGTTCTAATTCAGCACCCTTGTTTTGTTGTTGTTGTTGTTCTTGTGTTGTTTGTTTTTTGGTGGCGGTGGGTAGAGGAGGGATGGGTTGGTGACAGGGCAAGGGGGGCATTTAATAATTTATTCTTTTAAGTAGGTTTAATTGTATGAAGATTATAACGCATACAAACGTCTGTAATTAGGGGAGTTGGTTCTGTTAGACAGTGTTTTAGTGAAGAAAATTACAGTGTTCATAAGGCAGAGGCAGCATATATTAACATGCAACTAGTTTTTGTTCATTCATGCCGAGCGTTTCCCAGTGCTCCCCGGAGGTTTCTCCCCAAATTCCCAAGCCTTCCCAGTCTCTCCGCGCTGCCTGGGCTGCCTTCAGCTGAACCACGCCACTTTCTTAGAATACGGAGCCTTTCTCTAGGGATTTAGGAGACCAAACTTTGTTCTACGACAGCGTGAGTTTCCCTCATTCGTGAAACAGCTGTTTAGGGGTGTCTCCCTTGTAGCAGGCATGGTCCTGGGCATTGCGGGTGGAGATGTGGACGAGACAGCCGGCTCTTTGCTCTCGTGAGGTTTGTAATCTAAAGGAGAGTCAGACTGTAGACAAGAAAGATACATGAACGTGCTACTTACTGATATTGATCCGGGTAAAGAGGAAATGGAATAGAGCGTTAGGTTGGAGAGGGACTGAGGGCCGGGCTGGGCGTGTGAGGATGCTCGTTTAGGCAGGGCGGGCAGAGGCCTTGAGGCCATGGACCGTCCAAGGACTGGGGTTTCCAGGCAGATGGCCGGCCCGTGTAGTGCCCAAGCTGTTGTGAGTTCAGGGAACAGGAGGAAGGATGTTGGAGCTGGCGCAGAGTGAGCAGGGGAGGAGGGGCTGGGAGATGAAGGTGGAGAGGTGGGCAGGGTACTCTCGGGAGTGTGGGTTTATTCTCAGTGTGCTGGGGGGCTCTTCCGGTCCTGCCCACGTGACCCCCCTTGGGGCTCTCTGCCACGTGGGCTTCCACGTCAGAGGTGCCAAGCACACAGAATGGGTGTTTTTCCCTGGAGGTGAGCCTTTTAGGCCCTGGAGAGGTGCTCTCAGTTGGGGCCCCTCCTTGAGGACCTAGTCAGTTACTGGAGTGTAGGCACCACGAGGGACACCAGTTAGAGAAGAGGGTGAGCATCCGTTCAACTCAGGGAATGTTCTTCAGGTGCCCACTAGGCTGTAAAAGCGATGGGTCCACGTGCTCTTGGGGCATCATTGATTCTGAGTGACGCCATCTGGAATCTGAAGGGTGAGCAAGAGCTTGATAGGACAGGGGAAAATGGGAAGAACTTTTCTGGCAAGGAGAGCCCACTTGGGCAAAAGTGTGTTAGGGGAACACCAAGTAATCTGGTGCGGCAAGAAATGAGCCTTTTGGGAAGAAGCGCCAGGATCAGAGTGGGCCACGCCTTGAAGCTTTGGACTTCACTGTTTAGCTGCACTCACATATGCTTTGATGCCATGTTGATTCATAAACCCTGAATCCAACAAATCCATTTGCTCCAAGGAGATTGACCGTCACCCTTAGCAACTCTGAAGCCAGCTGCGGCAGTTTGTTCTAAATTTTAAAGCCCCCTGCTCGGGAAGGGGGACCCCTGGACAGATGGATTGGTTGTGGAGGGCTGGTCCATGTTTCGTCCGAGCCTGCTGTCACATGAGTAAGGCCCAGCTGACCCAGCTGTCCTGCCGAGCTCTCGGTCAGATGGTGAGTGTGTGGAATGACATAGGCCGTCTCAGGTTTTATAGCTACGCTCCCAGCAGCCTCTATGCCCTTTTCCTCCAGCCCCTTGGAGGCCAGACAATCAGTCCCCTGTTGATTGCCTGACCCCAGGGCCCACATCCTCTGCTCCTTGTGGCTTAGCCTCCAGAATGTCAATTCTGGCCATCATCATGCTCTTGCCCGTCCCCCTGATCATTTACTTCTGGTCGAAAGCCTGAAATACCAAGAAGCGCGTCATCTGAAACATCACTGGCACGCCTCTCCTGGTTGGTGTGGGGCAAGCAGTGAACTACTAGACTCTCAGTGTAGGTTTCAGCCGACTGAGGGCGGAGGTAAAGTTACAAGTTACGGAACACGAGGCAGGCGTTTGTGTGCCGGATCCAGAGCAGGCGGTTCCAGGGCTCTCTGGTGGGCATACTCTTCCTGGCCTTGCTGAAAGCCGATTTGCTGCGGTGAAGTAAAATATGTCTCTAATTGTTTGTGGTGCGGGAAAGCAGTCCCACAAGCATTAATTTGCCTAAGCCCAGAGTGTGTGAGAAAGAGCCTGCCTGGCATGTTTTTCTTTTCCATTAACACTTCTGTGATAAACAGCTTAGATGCACCGAGAAAAATTAATGAAACTATTGTAACAATCGTGTGCGTGTAGGTAATTTATTAAGGACAATTAAAAAGCTTTAAAAATCATCCGTGGGGCAAAATAAACAGGAAGACAGTGTGCGGTGGATTTTGGCAGGGACCCTGCCCGTGGGTTTGTGGAGCGGGTCCCCCCTCACCCCACTCGCATCTCCCTCACCCCCAGTAGAACGACACAACGGCGGGGAACATGGATTTCTGCTATCGAAACGGTTAATAAGAAAAATCTCATGCTGCTTCCCTGTTGCAGAAAGCCGGGGTGGGGGGTGTGGCTTGGGGAGGGGTGAGGAATGGATCTGTGAGGTCCAGGACAGCCTGTTCGGCTTTCACGTCTTTGGGGCAGAGGCGTGCTTGCTCCAAGGTTCTCATGGCTCGAGGAACGGTCATACTTGGCTGTCTCTATAAGGACTTTGTGTTGGCTCTGGGAGCCTCAAAACCAGGTGAGGAGTAGAAAAGGAAGCCTAGAGAGGTTGAGGTGGCACGGTCACGGTGCCATCAGCCATTTACTGGCTTGGACATTGGACTGGCCTCTGCATAGTGGCTCTGAGCCTCAGCTTCCTCTTCTGCAAAATGGGGGGTCACGGTTAGGAATGAGTGGAGAAGTGGAGAGAGGGTCAACCGAGATCATGCGTGCAGAGTCTGGCACCCAGGAAGTAAGTGCTTAGTAAATGTTAAATAGCCTTTGTCATCAATAAAGGCTTCATTATTGGGTTGTTGACTGAAAGCCAAGCTAGGGTGGAAACGCAGATATCTGACTCCCAGGCCGATGCCCTTTTCGTGATGCGCCAATGCCAATACCACCCACCCATCCTGTGTGCCCCCGTCACAGCTCCTGATTTACAGGAATGCACACGTAGTACCCGTGTGGGTGCCAGGTGCACTCACTCAGCCTCCTCCTGCTTGGGGTGAGGCCCCTCTTGGGAGGGGTGAGGCTGCCATGCTTTCTCCCTGTCTCATCTCCACCTCCATCCCTTCTCACCCACGTCCTGGTCTATAGTCCCAGAGTAACAGGTCTCCCCCACTTTGGAATTGTTTTCACATCTATGAAGGACTGGGGTTGCTGGGGGTTTTTTTGTTTTTTTGTTTTTTAATTGGTTGATGACCAAAGAAATCTGTGACTTTGTAGACCAGCAGAGATACATTTCATAAGGTGTACCTCGGCTGCTGCAGGGTGCTAACTGCCCTCTGGATGGCTGCCTTCGTTTTCCTCGGCTTTGCCCAGGCTTGATCATAGACACATACTTTGTGTGTCCATTATAGACCTTTGCATCTGTTTGCAAGAAGTAATTTCTAGTTCACTTACTGACTAGAGAAGAAAATGAAGTGTTTTAAGAGCAGACACGTCAGACACGGCAGATTTTTCTCCCTTCCCATGCTGCAAATGAACAGTGAAGAATTACTCACTTTTGCTATTAAAAGCTATAGAGCCTGTAAAAAAATAGTAAATTATGGAGACGTTATCAAAGTTTATAGGCACTAGAGTTTGACCTTCAGCAAATTCAACATTAGAGGGAACAGGGTTTCCTTTTCCCTCTTCAAGAGGAAAAATGAGAGGGAGGAAAAAGATTTATTTCCTTCTGGGGCTAGAGCAGCAACTGGAAATGGCATCCCCCAGCTTAAAGAAAGGGAAAAAAAGCTTTGTTAAATTACATAAAGTAACACAGGAAGACAGTCTCCTTGGGAGAAATGAAGACCTGTAGAAAAGGTGAATTCCCTTTGGACAGTTTACTCCCCCTCCCTGTTCCTCATCCCTACACCCCGAACTTGCTTTTATCATTTTGGTGAATATTCATACAGAGCCTTTTCTGTGCATTTATGTACTTTTCTATATACTCGGAGGAAATAATAGAGTATTGTTTTGTTGTGGTAGGCTTTCCACTTTCCCCCAAACCTTCACTTTTTCTTCTCTCCTTTCCTGAGGCTTAGCTGGGAGAAGAGGGAGCGTGGATGGCTCAGCGTAGGGATCAGATAGCCTGGCAGGTGCTGGTGCTGTTTCTACCCTCTTAGTTCTCCTTGGGCTCCATGAGGCTTCCTCACTGTTACGAATCCGGAAAGATGGATGGTTAAGAAGATTGGGGAGATGGGTGGTTGTACGGTGCAGGTCAGTGTCCAGAAGGAGCAAAGTGTTGGGGAGTTCATTGAGGGCCAGGTATTTAGACTTAAGCTTCCTTTGCTTAAGATCCTGACAGTCTTTTGAACCAGGAGGGCCCGAAACTGTCTGCCAGACAGTAGTGTCCGTGGCATGGTTTTGAGTGTGTAAATGTGTGAGAGTGTGGGTGTGTCCACGCATATGTGGGTGCACACTTACGGTAGGGATTTTATGGAGAAGGCTCCATCTCCTTGGCAGACAGTCTTGTTCTGGAGTGCACAAATGAGATCCTTAGCTGAGGAAGTCAGTCCTCAGACATGAATGATGGTGTCTGAGGAAGGCTCCTTCAAAGAGCTGGTTGTTATTTCCGAAGTAGCGGGCCGATCTGCCCGCAGCGGACGCCCAAGGACCTTCCGCGAGCGGTCGCATCGCATCCATGGCGCCTGTCCTGTGACATCTCTGCAGCAGCAGCAGGCTGGGCCTCCCGTCTCTGAACAGTAGACACTTTGCCCTTTTTCCAAGAGCGGAGATCCTGTAGCTGTTGCTGGATCTTCGCAGAGGACGGGTCCCTCATCTCTTTCTCGCCTGCTTGTACCTCTGCCGAGGCCAGCAGAGAAAATTGCTTTGGTGTTTTGCTTCTCTCTGCGATTTAAGGTGGGATGTTGAAGATGCAGAGCCTTAGGAAGGCAGATGTGTGATTCGGGAATTACAGTGAAATTGGCACAGCTTTCTGGCCTGGCCAACTTTCCTCCTCCTCGCCTCCTTATAGGGCTGCATACAGTCTTTAAGACTTTTCAAAACTGCTGCCCAGCAGGGGCACTTTGGGCCTTTCAGAAAGAGGGAAGGGACAAGTGTGATCTGTCACTTCTATTAGCTGGCTCTCTGGTCCCAGCTTCTCAGGGGGAAGAAGAGCACTGAGGGATCTGGGGGTTGTGAAAATGAGAAGCCTGGACCCCTCCAAGCTTTGTTCACCGTGACCAACGGTGATGCCCTTTCCTTCTTTCCTGGAGAGTAGCTCTCCTGTGTGCGCACATCCACCTGACCTGGAGGTGGGCCCCTCTGACCACACCCCTTTCATCAGGCTCCAGGTAGAGGGCATGGTAAGGGCTTCCATGGTCAGCACCTTGCAAACCAGCTTAGCGACTTCCCTAGATGCTCAGTGGAGGTTTGTCCAGCTGGGGTCCGGCTGGGAGATTCCGGCCATCTCCACCTTGGCTCTAGACAATGCATCATGCATCTCCCTCCTCTTCACTGGGAGAGAGGGACCCTCTGCTCCAGATGGGGAGCAGGTGCACACTCTTAGCTGGAAGGGGCCCCAGGGGCCTGTGTCCATCCTGCCAGAGGGAAAATGACTTGCCCAGGACTGCCTTGCCTGCCGCTGGCAGAATCAAGGCTCGAAACCAGACCTCTGCCTCCTGGCTATGTGTGTCCCACTGTAGGCCAGAGACCCCCGAGCTGTGTGTCGCGGACTCTTGAGGGGCAGACAAGTTATTGTTGTGATCATCTGCACACTTTCATAGATTAGGATCATTAAATGTGGACTGTCTTTTCTGGACTTAGATTGAAAGAACAAAGGGGGATGTTGTTCTTGAAAAGGCTGGTCTCTAAGAGGGTTCTGATCTGTAGAGAGAAGGCCTGATTTCTCTCATTTTTGCAGTTGGAACAGCTACCATTTACTGAGTGCCCACAACATGCCAGGCCCTGAGCCACACACTACTTGGGCACCATCCTACCCATTTCTCCTACCCGCCCCCGTGAGGCTGGTACTGTCCTCATGCCTGTTTCACTGATGAGGACCTGGGGAGAGGTTCACGTCCTGCCCTCAGCTGACACAGCTGAGACGTGGGGAAGTGGGATTTGGGCACAGGGTTTAACCTCAGAGAGGAGGGGACTCCTGCGTGGCAGATGTGGACCAGAACCTCCTGGCTAGTCCTGACCAAGGGGCTTCTCACCCGTGCACATAGTCCCTGTGGTGCCACCTTCCTGGTTTTGGGGGCATCTCGTGACAGCTCATGAGGCCTGCTGCCCCGGCAATGGGCACCACAGGTCCCATCTGTAACCTGATAATTTGGGGTTGAGCCGTATCCCTAAAATTACTGCCTGGTGAGGGTTCAGTGGTATCATGGGATACTTGATTTCATTTGCTCTTCCCAGTGTGGTAGAGGGACAAAGCAAGAAGCTTAACTCCAGCATCGGAATGGCAGCAAGAGGGCTACCCTGGTGGTGCAGTGGTTGAGAATCTGCCTGCCAATGCAGGGGACACGAGTTCGAGCCCTGGTCCTGGAAGATCCCACATGCTGCAGAGCAACTAAGCCCCGTGCGCTACAACTACTGAGCCTGCACTCTAGAGCCCGCGAGCCACAACAACTGAGCCCACGTGCTGCAACGACTGAAGCCCACGTGCCTAGAGCCCGTGCTCCACAACAAGAGAAGCCACCACAGTAAGAAGCCCCCGCACCTCAACCAAGAGTAGCCCCCACTCTTGGCAACTAGAGAAACCCCATGCGCAGCAACAAAGACCCAACACAGCCAAAAATAAATAAATTTATTTTTTAAAAAAAAAGAATAGCAGCAAGAGCAAACACATCTGCCTGTGTAGAGCACGTCTCCTATGCTGTGTACTCTTCTGTATTCACTCCTTTAGTCCTCACACAGTCTTTGGGGTTGGTACTATTATTATTTCTCACTTTACACAGGAGGAGGTGGAGGCACAGAGAGGCTGAGTGACTTGTTCAAGGTCACACAGCTGGGAATTGGCAGAGCCCGGATCCAAACCGTCTGACCCCAGGGCTCCTGTCTTCATCTTCTTCATCAAACACCGCTGGTTGGATGAGTTGCTGTGCTGGGCAGAAGGGGCTGCATGGCCCCGTGTTCTGGTATCCAGTTGGCTGCCTAGACCAACACCTAGAGGGGAGCCCTCATTCCTAGGGCATAACCCTCAATGAAATAAACGGCCACCGAAAGGCTGAGTGGAGAGGACTGCACCCCTAGGAGTTCTGTGTGGATCCTGAGCACGTTCCCTAAGTGTGTCATTGACCCGAAGGAGCCTCGGGCTGAGCGATGATTACTACGTGTTTGCCGGCCCCTGAGACCAGGAACCACAGAGAGCCAGGACCGCTTCCTTCAGGGGTCCAGACGCTGCTGCGGGTGTGCGGGTGGCCATGTGCATCCACTGACTGTTCTCAAGGGTGATCACGAGTGGTTCCAGCCCCCCCTCCCTCTCCTTGTAGCTGCCAATGGCATATTGTTTTGAGACTCACTTCAGCCTAGGTCTGTGCTTTAGACTGTGGCCACAGAATGGAACAGTTCTTCACAGCCAGCTAGCCCACGTGGCACTTGAACTCTTGACCAGATTAAAACCAGCAGAGTTCATAGTCCAGCCCCCAGCCCGGGAAGCAGGGGTGCCGGCACGGCTCCATTTGGGGGTCCCAACCCATCCTCCGTGCCGGCCCTGCCTGTGGCTGCTGCTGCCCTGGGATCAGAGGGCCTGGCCGGACCCCTACTCCTGCCGTTGTCAGTTTCATGACCTTGACACTGTTAAGTAACTTTCTGAGAGCCTGGGTTTCCCCCGCTTACCTTAGAAAGTCCCGTAAAGCACCTAGCACGTGCTCAGGTGCGTGAGAGCCGCCCGTTGACTGTGAGTTCCCTCCTCGTACCTCTTCATATGGCTCTGGGCCCGTGTGTGAAAAGAACTTCTTTTTCTTTTCAAGTACAGACAGCTGTCTCTTGCTCCTCGTATATGAAACTGTCTCTCTATGGTAACTTTGCAGAGGAGATGGTTTTGTCATCGCCCCTGAATAATGCAGTGACGCCCCTGCCTCTCACCTCATGCGCAGGGTGCTGTGGTCACGGTCACTGTCGGACCCCTTGGCACCAATAACAAGACTGGGGAGCTTGAAGCCATTGCTTGTAAATGAGCATGCTTTTCTCTCTTTTTTTGCTTTTGTGAAAACCAACTTCCTGTACAGCCGCTTGTGTTTAAACCGCCCCCCTAAGGAAGGGGGTGGCCCTCAGCCCTTGTCCACTGCCTGCCTAGTTCATGAGACCGTTATGAATTAAAGATTACAGCCGATAAAAAGAGATCGACTGTAAGCCAGCACCGTTTTCACTCCTCATGCCCCCTGAGTGTTTAAGTTTTTCTGTAGAGTGAGTCCAAAACAAACAGAGATGCCTTGAGAGATGTGGTGAGCTGGAGCCCAGCACAGCAGGAGAACTGGGCCAGTGCAGGGAGCTGGGGGTCGGGGTGGGGGGCCCAGGTTGCGTCGTTGGCCTCCTGTTTGTATTCTGAGAAACAGGACACCGGGAGAGCTCAGTAGACCCTGCCCTGGGCTGATTTGCTGCCTGATGTTGGGGAAACTTCAGCTTCGCCCCTCCCCTCCACACGCAGGCATTCCCCCCCACCCCCCCGCGCACACACACACACACACACACACACACACACACACGCACGCTCCCATCGCAGTCTTTGCCTGTGTGCAGGTGTTTTGTGCAAGCTGATGTCTGAAAAGGCTTTGGGCTCTCTGGACAAAGCTTTAAAGATTAATTGGGGCAGAGATGTGGTAGAAACATCACCAGGAAGCTTTTTATTGCATGCCTTGTCATCACATGTGAAGATGGTCCAGCTGCCCCACGGAGGCGACCCTCATGAACTCTCACCTGAAGCAGACACAGCAGAGTGAGGGATTTCCAGGCAGTCGACTAAAACCATCAAACAACCACCACCGTTTAACAGGAGCAGTCATCGACATTTCTGAGCTGGTCCCTGGGAATACGAGGAGGTTGAAGAGTAGTTCCTGCTTTTGGCAGAGAGCTCGTGGTGCCGGGGTGGGAGGCGGGGGAGACAGACACAGACAGGATGGGATGAGTGCGGAGCACTTTTATATCTGTATCTCCTCTCAGCCTCATAGTGTCTGGGAGAGGGAGTGAGGGGCACCAGAGCTGACTCCCCTGTCTTGGAGCTGGGTGTGCAGTTATAGTCTTGGTCAAGGACCATGGTCAGGAGCGTAGTTAGGGCTAAATCTCAGGCCTGCTGCCTGTGGGTCAGCAAATCTTCACTGCAGAATGTTGATGTAGTTCTCAGGGCTGCATCATCTCGCAGTTTATTTTAGGCAGATGATTGCCTTCTAGGTCATTCTCAACCGTTTCAGTATCCTTGGCAGGAGACTCACCTGAACCTTCCAGAGCTCCTTGAGAAGGGAACAAGGCATGATATTTCCTCCACCCAATCTCCATGCACCCTGGGCCCTGTGTTTTTACTGGCATCTCATTTGGAAAGTTCCTAGCTATTGGGAGGGGAGGGGAATGGGAAGTTTGTCAGTGTCATGTTCCAAGGCCCAGAGTTTTAGTGTGGTCAGATTGACCACTCCTGCCAAGTTCACCATTTCTTGGGAGCAGAATTAGACTGGAAGACTGGACATTCTCCCTAGGGCTGCGTTTTCCCAGAGGCAGTGTGATATGTTAAGAGACACAAGGACTCTATGGCCAAATAAATTTATTTATAAATAAATATAGCAACTGCTGAATTCCCTAAATGCAGGACATCTCAGAGCCTTTACTCTGCTAACAAGTGTTCTGATTTTCTAAGATCAGGTTAAGGTAGACACTGTTTCCTGGAATTATTTGGCCACTGAACTTACTTTAAGGGGACTAATGTCTATTGGAGTATTCCTTGAGAAACTTTCCAAAGACACTACCCCTTTTAGGTCTTCAGATTCATCAGCTGTGAAATGATAGGAGTTATTAGAGTGTTCTGTAACACCTTTACTTCTTTTTAAATTACTTTTCTCTCTTAAAAATCAATTAATAAATATTAGGGAGTCAGATGAATTTTGACTTGACAGATTCAAATCAGATATATCTATATCAAGTTGATATAGATATATCTATCTGATATCATATTGCATATATAAATGTATACTTAAATAAAAATATATCAAATTGATATAATTTTCATATACATACATATTTATGTGCATATGTACATACACATATAAGCATATAATTTTGTAATATACAATATAATACATATACTATATGATAAATACTACATAATATATAATATTAAAAGTTATTATTCGTAATGTTATAAATATGACAAATATAAACATGTAAATAAATATACGCATATAAATATAATCTCTCAAAGGCCATCAGAGGTCAGGTCAACTACTGTTACCGTGCTTTAGTCAAAGTCAAAGAACTTTGAGTCATTGTGTAATTTCTGGTTGACTCTTGGAAGCTGCAAAGCTTCATTGTTGGTATCGTCTCTAGAAACACAAGGAGTCTGATTGGGAACCCCCCGGGATCAGTGGGTGGAGAGCCTCACTCCAGCCCTGATATTCTCTGTGTTGCTTGCCTCTGAGTGGTCAGCAGGAAGCCTGGCAGCCCCGCCCATCACTCAGATGGGCCACTGCATAACTCCAGAAAATAACCAGGCCTTTAGTTGCTCCCAATCCCATGTCTTGTACCAGGCTTGGTGTGTGGGGAGGCACCCTGGCAGGCCAAGGGAGGATAATTTGAGAATTCCCTTGCCTATCCCTTGCTTGGCGGTTGCCAGGCGCCTGGTGAGTGTGTTGGTTGTTTGCTTTGGGAAGATGTGGCAGCTCCTTTTAATTGCCACCAAGTGACCTCAGCCTGGTCTCACACGGGTTCTTTTGCTGCATCACTCAGGAGAATGCCGCCCTTTCTGTAAGAGCTGGGTAGGAGCACAGCAGAGACAGGCCTACACTGCTTCATGTTTTCTTCCCATTTAATGAGGCTGTAGTAAAGCTTGAGTTTCGGGGTACCTACGAGGCACAGAATTAAACTGTTTGCAGTGTTTTGGGACTTGGGCTAAATGTTTCTGACAAACATCCTTCTGACCTTTTAAAGACTGCCTTTGTGTTAAACTTGGGTCTTTGTCAACTTTCCTTTGAAGTGACCCCTGCTTTATTTCGGGGGCCAGGAGTGGGAAAGGAGTGAGGTGAGAGAAGGTGAGGCAGGACATGGGGACCACAATGCAGGGCCATTGTCCGTGCTCAGACTTTTCTGGAAAAGGCATCAAGTGCCTAGAGATGGGAAGAGAGAGATTTGAATCATCCGCTGTGACTTTGGCTCCGCTGACGTCAGAATGTTAGAGGCCCTGAACCTTTGGCCTCTGGCTCCAGGTCTGTAAATCTCCCGTGGTTCCCACGCTTGTTAGGCTGGAACCCTAAGGCTTGATTAGAGGAGTTCTAGTGAACACCATTTTGTGTGTGTGTGTGTGTGTGTGTGTGTGTGTGTGTGTTCATGCATCCAGTCAAGTCTGACCAGGGGTCAGACATAGCGCTAGGTACCAGAGATGGGGACACAGTCCCTGGGGACCTCAGGTAAGCTAGACTTGTGCAGAGCAAGTCATTAAAGTACAGTGTGGGGTGTGCCATGATAAAAGCGTCTGGGAGGCAGAGAATTCAGGCACAGGAGGAGGGCTCATCCGGGGAGAGCCTTGCAGGGACATGAGACCGCAGCAGAGGTTGGAAGGACAAACCTGATTCAGCAGGTAGAGGCGGGGTGGTGAGGGGTCCAGAGGGAAGGAGCTGCCAAGGCCTTAAGGGGTGACAGTGAGGAGTTTGCAGAACTACAGGTAGTGCCTGAACCTACAAAAGGAAGGTGGGAAGTGATGGCCCTTTTGCTGTTGCAGGCTGAAACCTGCCCTTCATCCGGGATGGGAGGGGAGCTAACCAGGAGAGCGGAGGAGAGAGCACCACTGAGCTGCAAAGAGAGAAGGGCATTTGGGCTGAGTGTCTTCCAGGGAGGGTGACAGTCTGGCCAGTGCAGGCCGTGTGCTTGGCTGAGTGGCAGAGGAGGGGGTGGCTGCGTGTCCCACGTACCCAGCTCGCTCACCGGGCCCAGGGCTGAGACTCTGCAGGGGCCTCACCCCTCTCTCTCTTTTTTTTCTTTAAAATTTATTTATTTATTTGGTTGCACCGGCTCTTAGTTGAGGCAGGCGGGCTCCTTAGTTGCAGCTCCGGGGCTCCTTGGTTGCGGCACGTGGGCTCCTTAGTTGTGGCATGCGGACTCTTAGATGCAACATGCATGTGGGATCTAGTTCCCTGACCAGGAATCGAACCTGGGCCCCCTGCATTGGGAGTGCGGAGTCTTATCCACTGTGCCCCCAGAGAAGACCCTGCACCCCTCTTTTTGAGCACTTCAGTGGAGAGTTAGATTTGAACACCCCATGGGCCAGTGGCAGGACTGGTCTCCCCTCCTCTCAGGGCCCCGTTTCCTCTGGAGCGCTGGGATCGGCTATGCTCCCGAGGTGCCTGAGCATGTGACCCCAGGGCCCTCCGGCGGCTCCCTGCCCTTGACTCGGGCGCAGATCACACGGCCACAGAGCCATCACCCAGCCTCTCTCAGAGCTGCGCACCAGCAGCCCCTGCCCACTCCCTGAGGGCCACACAGTCACCCCAAGCAGCTGTTCAGCGGTAATTAGTCAACCCAATCCTTGCAGGTTCCATGACTCATTGTCTTAGATTTTAATAAGTACAGAAACACAGAGTGCTGATTTATTAAAAATTAATCCTCGTAAGAGGCAGCTCTGGCCAAGGGAGCGCAGAGGAGCCGCCGCACTGGGAGGGCTTGGAAGGCAGGCGGAGGGGTGGAGGGAACGTGCAGGGAGGTGGGCCCAGGGTTGCTGGAACAGCAGGGCGCAGCGCTGAGCCCCCCTCCCAGTCACGGCTGGATTTTAGGAAGGAGATGGCAGCGCTGCACAGATGTCTCCTTTTATCCTCCCTCCTCCTTCCCTTCCCCTCTGTACTAGTGTCCTAGGGCTGCCGTAACAGCCACAAACGGGGAGGCTTCAACAGCACACATTTACTGTCTCGTAGTTCTAGAGGCCGGAGGTCCCAGATCAGGGTGTCAGCAGGCTTGGTTCCTTCTGAGGGCTGTGAAGGAGCCTCTTCCACGCCTCCTCCCAGCTCCCGGTGGTTTGCTGGCAACCGTTGGCGTTCCTTGGCTTGTCGGCCCATCACCCCATCTCTGACTTCATGTTCACATGGCTTTCTCCCTGTGTGCAGGTCTGTGTCCAAATCTCCCCTTTTTACAAGGACACCGGTCATACTTAGACTAGGGGTCCACCCTACCAGTATGACTTCATCTTAACTAGTGACTTCTGCAATGACCCTGTTTCCAAATTAGGTCACATGCTGAGGTGCTGGGGGTTGGGACTTTCACACACCAGTTTTCGGGAACACGGCTCAGCCACTTTCTTTTCCTCTCCCCTCTTACCCTTCTTCTTCCTCCCCCGATACCCTCTCGTTCTCTCCACCCTCTGTTCCCTTGACCTTGCTCTGCATTTCTCTGTTGCCCCCTCTGCTGCCTTAGCCCTCATGATTCTCCTTGCTGTTTGGGCCACACACGTCTACCAGCGATGGATGGGTGCCTTGCGGTGTGCCAGCCCCGCCAGGACTTCCTCCCCTGCCCTCTGCCGAGTGGCTGTTGTGCCCACGTGAGCCCGGGACGTCTCGCCGTGCAGCCACCAGATTCCCCCGCCCTTCTCAGACACAGCTTTTCTTCCGGGAGGCTAAGAAGTCCCCTGTCCAGAGTTCAGTTCCAGGCAGGGGGTTATGTAGGTGGGGACAGGAAAGAAAGGTGTCTATGTGAGTCTGAATATCAAGAGAGAATTTCCTTCTGTTGATCAAAAATATTCCAGCACAGGGCAGGGACATCCCCTGGAAGAGCCTTATCATTTAAAGCATTTCCTCCTCCAAGGCAATCAATTTAGGCCAAATGCAGAGCTAGCCGGCAGCGTTGAAATTCAGCCAGAGGGGCATGTTGGCCCCTAAAGCATTATGGACCATTAAGTCTGTAATGTAGCAGAGGCCTCTGGGTAGCTGGAGTTCCTTCTTTCCTCGCTAATCGCGGGAATACCTTGCTCTCATCCTGTTACACTCAGTGTCATAACCACTAGCACGCAGACACATGTTCCTGGTCCTGCTCCCTTCCTGTGTACCTGTGTTGATAAAGGAGTTTGGAGAGTAGCCAGGTGACCCCCGCCTTGGGTCTTTCTCTAACTGCATCTCAGTGGAGGCCGTCAGGTCTGGGGGTTAAGGAGCTGCTGTTTTTTTCCAGCTGTGAACACCCTCTCCTGCTTGCACTTTGGTGGACCCCGGACCTGAGCTCTGGGAGGGGTGCAGAGGGACACCTGGATCTGCCTGCTTTCTCCCTTCTGCTGGAGCCCTGGTCGGCTCAGTTCCCCCGACAGGTCGTTTTCTGTCTGGAGTGCCAAGCCCGCGCTGAGCAGGGTTGGGGCCGGGCTGGATCCCCCAGCATTGTGTATGGAAGGGTGGAGGGTAGCGGGCAGAGTGGGGAGAAGCTTTGTCTGCGTAGCACCAATAGTTTTGAAATGACTTGAAAAGCTTTGATCTTGGGGAATTTCCATCGTGAGTAAAACCTAGAAGATTCTCAAAGTTTTGAGAAAGCCACCAGTTTCTGTCTGAAAAATCTATCCCCTCAGCCCAGGTCTTCTGGTTCCTCCTGAGGGTCTCCCTAGTCCAGACCCTGATCACCTGTCCCCCCAGGGCTTTTGCCCCAGCCTTCCAGCTGGTTTGGTCTCCTCCCCCCTGCAGATACTCTGCTTCTCCACGAACCCTGCCTTCACGATGTTCCAGTGTATTCTCTTACCTGTCCTTCCAGCCCGAAAGGGAAACCAGTCCAGTCACACTACTTTTCCAGCCTCTTCTCCGTCGGCTTTATAGTGCGAACTCTCTGCTCCAGCCCCCTGGTCTGCCCCGGGTCCCAGACAGCGTGTCTGATGTGCCCAGTTCGGAGTGGTCCCCCACCTCCATCTAGGCAAACTAGGCCCATCCTTCAAAGCCAGTTCTGTTCACTCACCTGCCATGTTACCCAAACAGGAAGCCCTTCTTCTCTGTCATTTATTAGACACTTCTTAGAATGGAATATTCCGTACTGAATAGATTTCGCCCTGAATGTCTTCTGTTTTTGTCACCCTCACAGTGTCTCCACCTTGTCTCCTGGCCTAAGTTTGGTTCAGTTTAACAAACATACAATGGTCAATAAGTATTTTCTGGTCTCAATAGGATTATAACTCTTTAGTTGATATTGGGGATGGGGTGGGACATTGAGTAAGGAAGGAGCCCTGATTGATCTCCGTCCCTTCCTCTTTCCCTGAGATTGGTCCAGCAGGCGTCCTGCAGAGCCTCCTGCTTCAGCTTGGCAGGAAGACGCAGGAAGATGCCTTGACCTTGTTGAAAGCTCCTGGATTCTGAGCTGAAAACAGTCCCTCTCCATCATCAGATAGGACAGAGGCCCGTGAGCACTGCCCACCTGGCATGAGGTCCTGTGTGAGACCTGGCTGCAGCCTCCCTGTTAAGTGGTGTGGTTTCTTTGCTTCCTGACCTACTTGGGAAATGCCCCCATCTTGGACCATGGGAATGTTTCTCATAGGAAAAAAAAAATATTTTTCTGATGTAACCGCCTAGAATCATTTTAAGCATGTGATATTATGATTATCCTTTTCATTACCTTCATATTTCTGTTTAACGTAATTCGGTGACTTGTTTCGAAAACCTCAAGGAAAGCGTGGAGGAGGCATTTTGTTTAGACGAGAGCCATCCCCGAGTCACTTCACACGCACCTGTTTGTCCTGGACTCCTTATCCTAAGCAGGGAAAATGAGGTAGATCCCTGCCTGGGTTTCATCGAAAACTGCTTTGTTGCTTTCCCATGAAATAAGTTGCTCTTAATTCAAAGGACGATTGGACTTTGGGGTCCTGGGGTGGTTGGAGGACGGGGCAAGGGAGGCAGGAGCCGGTGTGTGGTAGGGTCTGGGCCAGGCTTTCCTGAGGCCTCCACGTGCGTCATTTAAACCTTGTCCAGAGCCCATGGGTGGCGGGTGTTGTCTGTCCCCTTGTACAGGGGCCTCTAGGCTGGGGGACAGGGAACGTCCTATGTCCCGTGGGAGGTGCAGATGGGGCTGCGCCCTGCTCTTCTCAGCCTGAGTGACCGTCCTTTCCTAAATTCCAGCCTCTTCTCCGTCCCCTCCTGTCTACTTCGTGGGGTTGGAGCAGCCCAGAAACCCAAGCTGTCCTTGCAGTGCAACCGCTCCTTTTAAGACCGGAAGAACGCGCGGCTTTGTTGCGATGCTCTTAGAGAACGTTTGCTCCGCTCTGAGCCCCGTAGAAGGTTTCTAAAGTCAATCAGGCGGCAAACGCTTTCATGGCTGTGGAATCGTAAGGTTGATTTGGAAAATTGGCACCTAGTGGCCTAACAGCTGGAATACAGTTTGTGAAACTGGACCTGGGAGGGGGACGTGGGTGCCCACGGTGGCCTCTCCCCGGCTCTGCTCACCGCGGCCATCAAGAGTGGGGTCTCCCCTAATGAGGGGAGAGGCCCTGTCACTCTTCATTTTTCAACTGGGACCCAACATATAGTGGCGGTGACTGTGGGGAGACTTCTGGCTGGAATTTCTCCCCACTGGCCTTTAAAAGGCCAGAGCCTGAGAATTCTTGAAAAATTAATGGGGTCTCTGTGGGTTCTTTACACTTGCTGGTAACCTCGCCTCTCCCAGGCGCTCTGTGGCTTCGCAGCATAATAGCTGCTCAGCAGCTGGTGTTTTGTATGCAAATATGACCTAAAGAAGTCCGGAGGTAGCGGTCCATTGTTGCCTGAGACGGTGTGATTTCAAACAGACACACGGCTTTTAAAATATTCCAGACATATTGAAAATGTCAGCGGCAGGGTTCTCCCACTTACTTCTTGCCCGGCTAGGCTCCCTTTTTCCTCTCCTCCTCCCCTGCCACCTACCCCACCATAAAATGTAATCAAAAAGCTAGTAAATAATTTAAAGAATTGCCTCAAAGGATTTTCAGACTAGAAAGAGACACCCTTCTCTGGTTTAAGTTGGGAGAAACTGTTTTCATTTTTTTTTTTCCCCAAGATATTTAAAATATTCAGGAGTGTCCCACAGGGTCTTGAACTCATAAATGTCTGCATTTTTCTCACTATACTCTCATTTCCTCTCTTCTTTATTGAATTTTTTTTAAAGGTAGCTGCTGGCAACATTTAGGTCCAACTTTCAAATGAAAATCATATTTGAGATCCTGGTCTTAAGTCAGACCAACTGAAGTTTTCGTTCATCTGAGTTCTGTGCCCCCTGTTCTTCAGTTTAACGAGAAGGTGGAGTGAATCTTAGCTGCTGTGATTTTTCATCCCATTAACTCTTTTCAAAAGGGTCCCTTATCTTGTGAGCAGAAGGGAATGATGTCTTATATGTGGGATCACTACCCATCTTCTTCCAGGAACTTAGTCAGGACTGGACCTTTAGTCCTTCTCACTGTGAGAGGGGAGGGAGGTGGTCAGGCCTCTGGCTAGCCAGGAGCTTAGACCAGGATGAGGGTGTACAAGGTGGAAAACCCTCAAATCCACCCAATCCTCACCCCCTGAAGACAGGCAGAGCCCTTCTTGGAAGAACTCTCAAATAGGTGTGCATTTCTGGGTCTCTTAGAAGTCCTAGGGCCAGGAGTCTGGCTGGCCAGATGGAAATTATTGTACCTGGGAGATTATTGTACCTCTTGATCATCATCAGTATTAAGTGGATGGAAGGAAGGGATGAAGAAGAATGAACGGGTGGGTGAATGGAAGGAAGGAAAACAAGGAAGGACAGATCATGGATAGAAGGGCAGATGAAGGATGGATGGGTAGATGGATGGAGGGAAGGAAGGACAGATGATGGGTAGAAGGGCATATGGAGGGTGGATGAGTAGAATGGATGGAGGGAAGGAGAGAGGGATGGTGGATATTTGGTTTCCCTGTTAGTATTTGTTCTCTCATGCGATTTTCAACCAGACAGCATTCCTGAGGCCTGCTTCTAGAAGCTGGGGAGAGGTGACCTAGAACTCTGGTGCCAGGGGACCCTTACAACATCCTGTCCTTTAATACTCATAGAGGCCACTACTGACTGACCCCTAAGAAGGCCATTCTCTTGGAGTTTCTTTCCCTTTAAAAGGATAGTGTTGTACCCTGTTGCCATCGCCTCTTTCCTGCAGGACCTGCACGCTGGCACTCTCTGGCTCATGGTTGGAGTATCTGGAAGTCCCCTGCCAAAGAGCCAGATGTACCCTCTCTGGGTCCAGCCAACTAATGTCACATCCTTGGCACTGTGATCTGTTAACTAAAACAGTTGCTTCAAGCTCAGGAGTGTAAGGCATAGTGGATGAGAGCTCAGGCTCTAGAGGCAGATGAGCTGAATTTGAATCCCTTGGGGCCACCGCCTGCTACTTGTGTGACCTTAGGTGAGTTAGGTAACCTCTTGGGGCCTCAGTTTCCCCATCTGTAAAATGGGGGGAAGCTGTCTCTCCCTAAGGACATTGTGAGGATTAAATGAGGTGATGTGTACAAAGCCTTTGAATAAGTGGTGCCAGGCATGTGGTACCCACCCCAGGCAGCATGTGTGACCTATAGCTTTGCTATCACAGAGGTTGGGGCGGGGCGGGGGACGGACTGTCGTCTCCTAGGGAAGAGATATGAAGAATCCTGGGCTGAGATGAGGGCACCAACAGTGACCGCCCCCCCCCCTCCTGTCCTGTTCAGACACATAGCAGGCACACAGCTTGCCTAGGTGTCCTCAAGTGTGGGGCAGGGGCGGCGCACATGATCAGTTTAGCTCAGACTGCTCAGAACGCACCTCTCAGGCCTCATCTGGGCGTCTTCTGTGGCTCTGTTGCTGTTTCTGTAAACAGTGGAGGCTCTGCGAAAATACTGCAAAGTGGCCCAAGAGGAGTCCTTAGCCGGCCTCTCCCTCCTTGAGGCCATAGTCTTTCCCTTTTCCTTTTGTTCTTTTAAATGACCCTCTCTGACTGTTTCACCTCCCTTGAAAGCAGAAGCCCTGAACTCTTCCCTAGCGGCCTCTCACTGGGGTTGGGCCCCAGACACGGGCTGCCTGGGACCAGCTCTCGCCTCCATATCTGCCCTGGAGAGAGGCTGCTTTCAGGTCCGCAGCAGCCTCAGGAAGACAGTGGCCGCTTCCAGTCGGAGCCCCACCATGCTCCCAATCGCAGAGCAACCAGAGAGCCTCCCAGAAAAGTTGAAGTTCTGCGCTTTCTGTTTCCACCCCTTCCTCCTGCTCTTTTCTATTTTACAGCCCTTAAGAAGGGAGGTATGAAGACCATGATCTGTAAGCATAAAGGATTTTTAAACTAAACAAGAAAACCAATTATTTTTCTAACTGCTTTACTTCTTCAAATTTTGCACTGTAATGGAGATTTAGAATCCATCACAGTTGGGCTATTATTTCCGTGTAAACAGTGTCATGCCCTATTGCACCGAGCAAACAGTCAATTTTTTCCATTACGCTTGGACACAGATGATGAGGGTGCCCAGACAGTGTCTCCCCAGCAGGTTTTAGTTGATGGGGAGTGCGTGACCGTGGTCAGAGGTGAGGAAAGGGTTAAGGCCTACAGGGGAATTACGATTTTACCCAGGGCTCGAGTCTTTGGCTTCAGAGCTGTATTAATCTTTAGGCCCTGGCTTGCGAACCTGGTGTATCCAGAGCTGGGAGGGAGGTTGGGGAATAGGGAAGAGTTGATGGGACGCTAGGGCTGAAGTGAGGGGCCGAGAGCCCAAAGTTTGGACTTGGTGCGTTTCCGGGCTCCCCTGTCCCCAGCTCCTCCCTTCTTCCAGGTGGTTCTGCTGGTGGATCTTTCTGTAGTGCACATCTGATTTTGCATCCCGTTGCTTGCATCCCTGGGATAAAATCCAGACAGCCTGTGTGGCCCTCGGGCTCCTGCCCCGCAGTGCCCACCTGGACCTCTTTACTCCTCCTACTCCCACCCTCTGGCAGTTCCCTGACCATGCCATGCTGCATCCTCCCCTCTGCCCAGAACATTCTTCCCACCTCTCCACTTCCTCTGGCCTCAGGCCTTTTTATCCTCCAGGACCCAGCTCAGGCGCTGCCTCCCCCAGGAAGCCTGCCTTCACCCCAAACCTGAGTGCACGCCTGTCCCATGCTGCCTGGGGTTTGTATGTATGTATGTATGTATGTATGTATGTATTTTTGGCCGCGTTGGGTCTTTGTTTCTGTGCAAGGGCTTTCTCTAGTTGCGGCGAGCGGCGGCCACTCTTCATCGCGGTGCGCGGGCCTCTCACTGTCGCGGCCTCTCTTGTTGCGGAGCACAGGCTCCAGACGCGCAGGCTCAGTAGTTGTGGCTCACGGGCCCAGCTGCTCCGCGGCATGTGGGATCTTCCCAGCCCAGGGCTCGAACCCGTGTCCCCTGCATCGGCAGGCAGATTCTCAACCACTGCACCACCGGGGAAGCCCTGCTGCCTGGGGTTTGATCTCTTCTAGCCCTCAGGCTCTGTATGGTAACGCCAGTCAGGTGTAAGCTCCTTGTATCCCAGTGCCCCAGCACAGCTGTTGACAGGTGGTACCTTCTCAGTGAGTGTTTGTAGAATGAACGAATGAGTCCCCAGACCAGGCTGGGAAAGAGGGTGCAAGCACCTTGAGGGCCACAGCAAGGGTGGGCAGGGTGGTGTGCCT
Source organism: Eschrichtius robustus (assembly GCF_028021215.1). Classification (NCBI taxonomy): domain Eukaryota; kingdom Metazoa; phylum Chordata; class Mammalia; order Artiodactyla; family Eschrichtiidae; genus Eschrichtius; species Eschrichtius robustus. The sequence continues at coordinate 40,394,390 of NC_090843.1, forward strand.
GGCAGCCAGCAACCCCCCTGGGTGGAAGGTGATAGAGCAACATGGTGAAGAACAAGGACACTGGAGCCAGGCTGCCTGGGTTCAGGTCCCAGCCCCACCACTGTGACTTGGGCCAGTCACTTCAGCTCTCTGTGCCTCAGTTCCCTTATCTGCAAAATGGGACTGATCACCGTGCTGAGGTCATAGGGCTGTTACGAAGGTTGAACACACTCCCGGTGCATGGAGCACCCAGCACGGTGCCTGGAACAGGGTGACCAGAGCCGGGTCGCCGCTGCTGTTGTTCTTGGGGCTTCTGCTCTGGTGGCTCTGCCCCAGCCGCCTTCAGGCTTCTGAGGGCCTTGCTTGGAACAGAAGTCGGGGCCCTCATGTGAAACGTGCTTTTGCACGTGGCGTGGACCACACTGCTGACCCTCTGGGTGGAGGCGGCCCCTTCCAGCAGGTGGCCCCAGACCCCACCACCCCGCTCTCTCACTGATGACACCAGCCTGGCCGCTGGGCGCTGGAGTGTGTGACTGCTGTATTGACCTTTCGCCCGGTCGAGGCTTCTTGGATCGAGCTAGCTCTGCTGGCAGACTCAGCCAGCCCATCTGAGGCATTAATGGAGCACATTATGTGTACAAGCCGTACTCACAGGTGACCAGTTTGGCATAGATGCCTCGAAGAGCACATTTGATCTGCTCCCTAATCCCGCGAGGTCGGCCAGGCTGGTATTCATCTTGTTTTTTCCAGATGAAGAAATTGAGCCAGGGAGTAGCTCAAGGCGATGCAGCTGTGGACCCCCTCCCCCCCACTTCCTGCCCCCAGGTCTGCCTTTGAGCATTTTGGCTTATCCAGTGCAGATGGACAGAGACCCTCTCAGCCCTTGACCCTGCAGCAGGCTCACTTGTACCCAAGAGCACGGGCTTCCTGGAAAGCATCCCGAGGAGAGGAGAACAGAGGGGGTGGGGAGAGGGAGAGAAGAGGGGAGGAAGGGAGGAGGGGGGAAGGGGGAAAATGCCTGGTCCCCTTCTCACAGCTCCCCGGGGGCTTGTCCTCTGGATTTGAGGAGAAGCAGAGGGATTGGGAACAGGAGAGTGAGGCGGCTTCGCTCCTTTTGCGCGGGGCTGCCCTCACTGCCAGGCGGCCAGGTGCCTGGGAGAGCCAGCCTGGGGCGGTGAGGGCCTCTTGTTCCTGCCTGTGAGTGGACCTTGCTCCCAGCCAGCTTGAGAGCAGAAAGGACGGAGCCCCACAAAAGACAAATGAGGTGGGGATCTTCATCTTACCGAAGTCTTATGTATCATTTTTTTTAAATTCTGCATGTAAGTGATATCATACGATATTTCTCTTTCTCTGTCTGACTTACTTCACTCAGTACGACAATCTCTTAAGTCTATCCATGTTGCTTCAAATGGCATTATTTCATTCTTTTTAATGGCTGAATAATATTCTATTGTATATCTGTAATATTCCACTGTATACTGTATATCTGTACCACATCTTCTTTATCCATCCTACAGAAGAAGTCTTTTAAACATACCCACGAGTCTCCAAAGTGAGTGTAGGTTCACACGCATGTCGGCAGGCATACCTGTGTTCCCTTGGGGACGGACCTCCTCGGAGGGCTGTCGGAAGAGCACAGGTGACACTGGCTCTCCTTGATAGCTGTTCTAGGGAGAAGCCTGCAGGTCCCATTAGTGAGGGAGTGGCGATTGGGGGCCCAAAATTCAAATGGCCTGGCCACAGTAGACAGGGGGAGGGGCAGGGCAGGCCTTCTGACCTCTAACTGCAGGTGGTGGGAAGAGGGTCACTGTGTCTCAGAGGCTGGGGACTGGCTTTGGGATCAGCCGCATCCGGATTTGAATCGTAGCTCTGCCACCTACTAGCCTTGGGACCTTGTGCACGTCCCTTAACTGCTCTGAGCCTTACTTTGCGCGTAAAATGGAAATAATAATAGTAATGATAATAGTATCGACTCTCCTTGGGTTGTTGTGAGGCTGAAACGAGGCAGTGACTGAGCACTTAGCAGGTTCTTGGTGCAGAGTACACACTCTGTGGCCATGGCTCTTGCGGTTGTTGTTTGTCCTTTTGGACCGTACAGGACTCTGCTTCCATGACCTTTTCCCCACTCCCAGGGCACTGCCCATCATTGGGTTTTCTCATCAAGCCACTTTTCTCTGAATGCCCTTTGACGCTAGCCAGCACACTGACTTCTCTTGCCAGAGGCTCAGGGCTGCCTGGCGGGGTCTTCGCCCCACGCGTTTTGTCTGTGATGCATAATATATGTGTGTGTGTGAGTATGTATACGTAGACCCCCCCCCCCCCAGCACAGATGTATATATAACTCATTCCCCAAAGAGAGATTTATTTCAGGGAACAAATGCTTCTGGTTAGCTTCTGTGTGGATGCAATCCAGCCCCAAGCTGTTGCCATGAGTAGAATTCATTGACGGCAAAAGGAAATGAAAACAAACGTTCCCTGACAAGGGGCATTTCCGCTGGGGGGCCTCTGGGAATTCTCTCCTCTGTTAAAATAGCCACCAAATTGGACGGAGGAACTTGGCAGCCATGGCCTGAGCTCTTTAACTGTTTCTGTGGGGAGGGCATGGGCAGAAGCTGTGCGCTGGCCTCTCTTCCAGAACCTTCCTCTCGCCACTGACGCAGGGGAGGAGGGGGCTGCTTGACATGGGGCAGGGCTGGTGCTGCCAGAATCCAGCCTCTACCCTCGCGTCTGTGCAGGCGCCCCAGGGTGGCAAGGCCGGGAGAGCTCTTTCTCCCTGGCCTTCTGGAAGCCACTGTTTGTAAAAGTTTGGGGTAGGGATGGCTCTGGGAGCTCAGATTCCTGAGATGGTCTGAAGCCTTCCGTTTAGCCCCAGCAGACAGACTATGAATGTGGTTTTGATCACAACCAGCTGATGGGAGCTGACCCAGACTTATTACAATTTGACTGTTTTTTGGTTTTGTTTTTTCCTTCTCTCTCCTCCTCTTTATGGGGAAGATGTTTCTCTTATGAATGAATTTGCTTCAGGAGACAGAGGTCGGGATGGAGGCAGAAGATGGGACACAAGAGCCCTCACGCGAAGTTGGGGGTATTTGCTGACCGGTGGCATCCAGGGTGACAGTTTCCTCCTTTCTACCCCTTGAAAATGGGCCAGGAATGGTGCTTCCCGAGGCCTCTAGACATGTATTAGCAGTAATAGCAGTTGGCTTTTTGGCGCTAGACAGTTATTTGGCACTAGACATTCAGCATCTTCCTCAATCCTTCCGCAGGGTAGCTGTAACTATCCCCATTATACGTGTCTGAAAGCCAGGTCTCAGTGGGGTCAGTTATCCCGCCCAAAGTGACAAAGCTGGTAAGTGGCAAGTCAGCTCAGGCAGCTCAGGTTCTAAGCTAGGGTTGCTCCATCTCGGCACTTCTGACATTTTGGGCCAGATGATTCTTTGCTGTGGGACTGTCCTGTGCTTTATAGATTGTTTAGTGACTTTCCTGGTCTCTCCCCACTAGATGCCTATAGCACCCCTCTCCCCCCCCCCAACCCCCGAGTCATGACAATCAAAAATGCCTCCAGACATTGCAGAGTCCCCTGGGAAACCAGATTGCTCCTGACTGAGAATCGTCACTTGGAACCTGTGCTCCTTCTTCTACCCAGTGCCTACCCCATGCCCTGTTGCTCTGGGTGGGAATAGGAAGGACTCTATGTACTTGTGAATTCTGAGGCGACCTGTGGACATCTGAGGTGCCTGATGCAAATGTGTCTACACGTGTCCAACACAGTAACTTTTATTGAGCATCTACTGTGTTCAAGGCACTGTAAGGTATTGGGGCTGAGAGTGAAACCACAGACAGGAGCTTCTGACTATGTCCAGGAGCTAAAGGATGGACCAAAAAACTAGGAGGGGCTCCCTGTCCTCACTGAGGGTCCAGTTGAGTGGACACTCATGGGCTTACTGGGTAACAGATGCGCACTTCCCATTCTTGGATGGTGAGGACTGTGGGTGAGTACTGGGGGTGCCCCCAAGACACGTGTACACACAGGGGTGGAAAGAATAAAACTCATGTGATGTCCGTGGGGCTTCTAGTCATTCGTCATCAGGACCTAATAGGCCATATACTGTCACGTAATAAACTTCCCCCTTTGCTTTATCTGAGGATAAAGACTCCATTTTTCATTTCTGAAAACCAAAGACCTTTAAAAAAAAAAAAAATCTCTCAGTGTTTTGGAAATGTGCCTTTAAAAGAAACACATCAGGAAGAGCTCCCGGGCCTTTGCCCTTGTAGTTTCAATTAATTGGTGCCAAAAATATCTGTTAGTGCCACCCATAACCCGATATCTCTGGGTAGATCAGACCCCCAGAGAGACCAGGATTCCTTGGGAATTATCTCTGAAGACCCCAGGAGAGGAGCTAGTAAGAAAGAGAGAGAGAGAGTGTGTGTGTGTGTGTGTGTGTGTGTGTGTACACAAGGTTGTGTACACACACCCACAAGAAAAGAACATCAGATTGTTCATTTTTCTCCTATAAAAACTCCCAAGAATGCATTTCAAACTCTTCCTGTCTGCCAGTCTCCCCTCCTCCCCGCCCCAAATCCTCGGTTAAGTCTTAAGACTCAACAACAACAAAGAACAAAGCCACAGCCCATCTCCCCCTCCCGACAGTGTCAGCTGTGAACTGAAGATCTGAATAGCCTTTAAAATTGTTTTATTGTTGTCAGCGCTGCAGAACGGTGTGTAATCTTTGTGTTCTGGAGAATCTTTAATTGGCACAAAAGGGCAGTTTAGCCGGCTTCTTGTAGGAGGTTTGTCATGCGAACGGTTAGTGCCTGCCACTCACAACATATAAGGGCTCTCCAAGCTGATTTGCATCAGCAGCTCCCTCTGGTTAATAGCCTTGTATGTTTCCTGCGGAGCCTGAGCAGAAGCCATGGGAAGATGAGGGTCCCCTCCTTTGCATCCACACTGCATTCCGGGCATTGGGAACCCCCTGGCACCTTCCTCTGAGCTCATCAGGGGGCAAGAGGAGGTGCAGAAAGGGTCTCTTGTGTAGGTGGAAGCCTTCAGCTATTTAAGTATTTTGTCGGAGTCAAGAGCAAGGAATCCAGAATTGCCTGCCTGGGTTCAAATCCTGAACAAGAAGCTGTCCTTACAGCTACCTGCATTAGGGTAACGCTGGCTGCTGAAATAACTAACCACCCACCCCGAATTTCAGGGCTTAACCCAACGGAGGCGTATTTCTTGCTCACCTAACAGTTCTGTTTGGAGGTTCCTGGTTGGCCTTTCTTCCATGCAGTGATTCAGGGATCCAGGTTCCATCTTGTGGCTTTGCCATTGCTGAGGGCCTCAGGGTCTCTGCGGCAAGAAGCTAAGTACTGAGGCTGTATCATTTAATCCTCACAACGGCTCTTAGAAGACGGTAGTGTTCTCATTTTACAGATGCGAACACTGAGGTTCAAAAGGGTTAAGTCATTTTTCCGGGATCACACGGGAGCATCATAGGTGCTCTGGAGCCAAGTAAGGAGAAACCGGGTTCCCCCTCGTCCACCCCGCAACACAAGGCACTTGGGTAGACCTATCTGTTTTCACTCTTTGCCACTGAAAACTTGAAAACCAAGTTCTTCTTCTTTTTACAAAGCCTCATCCCCACGTGGCCAGCTGTCCCATGATCTCTTGACTGGTTGAACAGGTCTTTGGTTTGGGGGCTTTGCTCAGAGGGGAGGGACAGAGGCATCCCACCAGACTTTGGAAAGGCAGGGTGGGGTGGGCAGGAGACTCCCGACTGTTCCCAAGCTCTGGTGCAGAGTTCAGCCCCACACGGCCTCAGATGTGTGTGTGTGTTTGGGGGGGTGGAGAAGGGGAGCTGTTTATTTCAACTTTGGAGAGGTAAACACAGCATGTGGCCTCCATGGAAGGAGTCTCTGTTGACAAGCTGGGCTTTCTCCTGACACAACTGCCTATAATGGATTCAGAGTTTGGCAGTTCCGAGGAGAGCCGACTGCCAATGAGCCGGGCTGCTCCAGATGCCTGACACTGCTGATCCGAAATAGGTTTCCTTTTGAGCCCTGCGCTGCTGCGGAGATGGCTTTCTCAAACAGAGAAGTGGTTAACCGCAGCCCATCCCTGGGCAGCTCCCAAGATCCCCGGCCCCCGGCCCCCGCCCCCCGCCCTGCGAGGCTTCACACGTTCCTGCAGAGCCTCCCGAATGCCTCTGCATGTGGCTTCTGCTTGTGCACCGATGTGAATCCACCCGAGGGGAGTGGGCTTAGCCAGGGAGGCCGCCAAGAGGAGGTTCCATGCTGTGTGCTGGGGGCTGGAGGGTAGGTGCGGCTGGTCAAAGAACAGCCCCTGCAGACTCTAGAGCTTTTCTGGAGAAGGCCTGCTCTCCTTCCATATGGGGGACGTGGTGTCCTGGGTGATTCCTGGTCAGGAACATGTGGCCATCATAAGTGGGAGGCATTGGAAAAGCTTGAAAGCGAGAGGCTGTCACAGCCCTGGTTTAGTCCATCTGACCAGCCCTTACCTAGCCTGGAGCACAGAGGGAGCCACGGCTAAGCGCCCCGACTCCCCGCCCTGTCCTCCCGGCAAGGATGCTGGCTGCAGCTCGAGGGGGAAGTTCAGTGTGTAGAGAGCATGGGGCCGGAGACTGGTCCTGTGAGGACCCGCCCACCCAGAGGGGCTTTTACTGGCATCTCCTCACTGGCTCTGCAGCCTCCTAGCAGGGTGAATGAACCCCATGCCTGGGCATGTTCGTGATGGGCCATGCCTGGGCTGCAGGCCAGAAGCCAGCCAAAGGTCCAATCATACAGCCCCTCTTGAGCTCTGGGGAGGTTGGCCTCCAGCGAAGAGAAGGACCCATTGATCAGAATCAGCCAGTCAGAACTGACAGTGCCCAGTGGGCCCCAGATTCTAGAATCCTCAGCATCCTTCAAGATGTTTTCCCGGTTCAAAAGCACAGGTTCAATCTGATGGAGAAGCCTCGGTTTGTTACTTAGTTCTTGTGTTTTGTTTTAAATTACAGGACTGGAAGCTTTTAGGATGCACTGCCAAACATTTTAGTTTCTTTTCTCAAGAAAGAAAAGGCCGCAGGCCTCTGAAGTATGTATTATAATATTACCTGCCCCCCAGATCCAAGTCCGATAGAGTTCTACTGACGTCTCTCTGTTACGTTCAAGGCCAGCACTTATGTCACTGGGTTTCTGAATTCTCACGTTATTGAGCCAGAGATGCGAGGAAGGCCACCACGAGGCCCCAGGCAGTCCTGGGAGAAGCACGGGGTGGTTCTCTGAGTCGGAAGGAATTCAGGGATCCCTTGCTAGGTTCTGGTGCGAGCCAGTCCTGTTTTTGTCCTTGAGTAGGAGGCCAAGCTATTTGTTCCCTCTTCCCACCGCTAAAGTATGGATTTCTTCTCTTTAGAAAACAAGCAAGGACTTAACTTTTAATCCTTTGGGAGAATGGCTACTTGGTCTCGTTGTTACTGCTTTTGTTCATTTGTTCTTTCAAATAGCCATTGCGTGCCTGCTCCGTGCCCATGTCCTAGGCACTGGGGATGCAGCACCAAACAAAACAGGTGAAACCTTAGTCCTCATGGAGCTTCCAGCCAAATAAGTAGAAGACAGTGGTGCCTGATGGGGGCGAGGGACATGGGGGCAGGCACCACAGGGAAGGGGTGTGGGGACCTCCTGGCCCATGGAGCCCTGTAGGCGACCTGGGAGTCCTGGGCTGCTGGGGGCTTGGGGAGACTGATGGCAACAGGGATAGAGGCTCTCTGAGATGAGCCTTGCAGCCTCAAGCTGTTGAGTGGGGATGGGGCATAGGGAGTGGCAGCCCCTCTTCACTCCTGCATTGGGGATACACAGATGGGGAAAGAGAGTGTCACCCAGCTCCTCCCAGGCCCCTAAACCCTGGCTTTTTGGTCTCAGCCCTCTCCTCTGGACTCACTGATCCTGTCTGCGTTGTCTTTTGCTGGAATAGGATTTGTTTTCTCATCCGTGCTCTGTGTAAAACCTCCTCAATGTTCCATTTTTACATTAATGGTTTAATCTCAAACAACATTATATTTAATAACGGGTAATTCATCATTTCCTCCAAGAAAAGAGCAGGAAAGACAAGTCAAAAGTATCAAGATTAGAATCTTTGGTTCTCAAGTGAAGGCAGAGCAGTGGTAAAAGGTTCAGGCATGTCTGCGCCGATCGGAGCCAGTGAACTTTGGATTTGGGTTTGTTCTGTGTGGTGGGGACAGCAGGGTCCTCCGTGGCCACATTTGAGCAGCCACTTTGAGCCCTACTACGTGCTGGCAGGCACTTTCCCTAGCCTGTTACAAACATGACCCATTTAATCCTTGATGGTAGGTTTGAGGAGTGAGAATCTAATTTTTACACATGGGAACTGAGGCTTGTGGAGGGCAAGTAACGTGTCCAGGGTTCTGCTGGCAGCCACATGCAGGTCAGAGCCCCTGAAATGCCAATAATCCTTCCACGGCACGTTAGCAATTCACTAAGGTCCAATCGTCAGGAGAAAGAGCTCTTTAAATGTCAGCCTGTAAAGGTAAGACGTAAAGAGTTAATATTAGCATCTGTCAATGTAACTAGTAAGAGCAAAAAACAAAATAAAACCAAACAGGAGTATAACTTCCTTAGTGTTTCAAAGCCAGTAAACACAGCCCACATTGACGTTAGCCGAGGGTCAGGCTCCAGCCAGGAGCGTGAGAGTTTTTGAAGCTGGAGAAGAGATTTCTTGCCGCCTTCATCAGGGTATCTGCCTTACCCTAAGCCCTTGAGTAATATATTCAGAATTTTGACATTGAATCATGTGAGCAGGACTTAACAGGCCTACCTCTGCCTGTGCTTGGCTGGGTTTCAGACCTCAGCTGTAGAGACGAGGCACTATAAATAGACGAGGGGAAGAGATTTAGCACAAAAATCCTGTGTTCTCAGAGCTGCCACATTCTACCTTTGGGGCCAAGCCATCCTAGTGTTGGAGACGTGAAGTTTGCAAAGTAACTCGCATGAGTTTGTTTTCATGCCAGCCCACACTGCAGTCACTTAATAGGAGGTGAGCATCAACAAGGAGGTGACTTCAGCCTTGGCCCTCAGTGTCCTGAAGACGGTACAGCACTTCTTGCTAACCAGCTAAGAGAAAGGGGTGGGATGGCGGAGGGAAGGATTGGGAGTTTGGGATTAGCAGATGCAAACTGTTATGTATCGAATGGATAAACAACAAGGTCCTGCTGTATAGCACAGGGAACTATATTCAATATCCTGTGATAAACCGTAATGGGAAAGAATATGAAAAGGAATATATACGTATAACTGAGTCACTTTGCTATAAGCAGCAGAAATTAACATCGGAAATCAACTCTACGTTAATAAAATTTTTAAAAAATTAAAAAATTTAAAAAATGAGACAAAGGGGGGGGTTTGTATTGCTAGTGGCCATTGGGCTTTGGAGGCAGGAAATGACCTTGATAGGGAAACGGATGGCATTTCAGGATTCCAGTGGCTGTCCAGGAAGGGTAGGAAAGTGCACACAGGGCACTGGAGAAGGGGAGACCCATTTCCTCTAGGTTCATGGTCGTTGTGCACTTCTACAGTGACCTCCCCAAGGCTGTAACCATTAAAAGACTGCACCTCCCCATAGTTGGTGGTCTTTTCTCGGGTTGATTTTCTTGAGAAGACTACAGAGAAGCAGGTGGCAGGTAACGCGTTTCGGAAGTATACATCCGTTCTGCTGAAAAGCACAGAACCAAAATAATCTGTAACCTATTCCACCCAAATAAATAAGTCAGCAAATAAGTCTACTTTCATTGTATTTTCTTCATAAATGTCCTTTAAATTGAGGCTGAGTGACAAGATGTGCTTCTGCCACTAAAATGGCATCACTGATGATATTGAAAGAGCTTTTAAAATAGCACAATTGTCACTGAAACTATACTTTGCTTTTATTTTCTCTCTCCTTTGCTAGTAACTAGGTCTCTTTGGGGAATTTTAAAAGTGACAATTGGTAGAGTGTAGCCGGTGATATTTCTTTCATATAGTAGTTCTGAATGCCACTCAGCTCTGCCTTGATTGGCTCCAGATATCCCAAGGAAGAAAAACATTTCATTTGAAAATATAAAGCTTATTGGAGGACATTTGCTCCCTAACTTTTACCCCTTTGCAGAAGGGGTGAGGAAAAGGCAGCAGCGGTAGGACTTGGCCTCAAAGGCACGTAGCTACCGTCGGAACCAGCCTATACCTGTCGGCTGGGGTCCAGGGTTGTATATGCTTATTAGATTCCCAACTGTTATTCAGTCTGATTGCAGCTCTTATACAAAGGAGTTAAGACACGGGTAGGAAAGATAATAGAACTATAAATTGCAAGACAGGTTCTTATGAAATCAGTAAATTATTCATTTAACAGTCCTCTCCTTGTTGATTTCATGTTGCTATGGCACCTCAAGATGGAGGCCCAACCAGAGGTCTTACACGGATGCACAAATCATGGTGGAAGGCAGATAATGCATTACATATAACCTTCGGCCACATGATAAAATGCCTTTTTATCTGGCAAATTCCAAGGAGATCTGCTGGAGAGAACTGAAAGAGATATCTCACAGTGACTAACATTTCTTGGAAGAGGCCCAACTGTCTCAGGGTTTGAGTCAGAATCTGTTTAAGAACGCATTAAGAATGCATTGTCTTGGAGTGACTTGCCCGTCTCCCGAGATCTTGAAAAGACCGTGGGCTCACAGTTGCTTTGGCGTCCATGCTACAGTGAAGCCTGACTTCATTTATTATTTTGATGGGCAAAGAAAACTGCCTACCGACAGTCATGCCCCCTCCTAAGCAATTCCCCGCTTTACTTTTGTAGTCCTCCTCTCCCCATTTACAATTGGGTTTCTTGCTGCTTGTTATTGATAAATTATTGTACTTTGGAAATAGGGTGCCATGGCCAAGCCTGTCACTCACGTTTGACAGAGCGGAAGGGTGTTTGGGTGCAAGGGGAGTTGGGAAACTTGGTACTGGTGTTGGCTGGGATGTTGGTACCCCTTTGACCTTGGACAAGTCCCTTCATCTCTGGGGTCTCAGCATCCTTATCTGAAGTGTGAGGGGTTTGGGCTGGACGATTTGGGTGGTCCCTTCTCCTCTAACATCTGAGACTCTGTGCCTGTTACTTATATAGGTTCCCTGTTTGTGAACAGCAGTGCTGCTGTGAGGATTCTGAAGGCCATCTGAATGTGCCTGCATTTAGAAAGTTAGGGCCAGGCCCCCCAGATGCATTGGATTATGTGGACATTTTGTGTGAGAGAGACTGTTAAGAATTTTGCAATTCATTCTGACAGCTTGATCGATGGAGTGGTTTTGCATGGCATCCATGAAGGAACTGACTGAGAAGGAAGTCTTTTCTGAGAGAGTCTGGCTATGTGTTTACGTTAGGTTCCCCCCATCCCAATTTTGTTCTAAAAGGCAATAATAATAACCCAATCCAATAGCCTTTTATATTTGATTCTATTGACCATAACATCTCTTAATTCTGCCTTTGGCTTCTGTGACCTAATATGCTAACGATAAGTAGTATTAGTATTATGAGGTAGATACTGTTATCCCTATGACATGAATTGGGGTCTATTTAGGGGACAGAAACCACACCAGTTATTTGTGCAGGGAGTTAAAATAAAGACTTGGGATATAAAGTTAACTAGGTAACTGTGAAGGTAAAAAGAAAGTTCTGAGGCATAGGTTCTCAAACATTAGGGTGCATCCGACATCTGCAGGGCTTATTAAAACACAGATTACGGGTCCCTGCTACAGAGTTTCTGGTTCAGTGGGTCTGGAGAAGGGCCTCCAGATTCATATTTCTAGTAAGTTTTTAAGTGATAACCGGTGCTGATTTGGCGGCACACTTTGAGGACCGCTGCTCTAAGGTACCACAGAGGTAGTAGCCACTGCAGGAAGCAGTCACCACCCTAGGACTAACGAGGTTGGAAATGTTAAAACTTCGATGTTTGGAGAAGGAGGGCCCCAGACGTCTGAGGAGGGGGTCTCTGCCCCGGTGCTGGTGTCTCTGAAGGAGGGGGACGGGGCGCCATGTCCCCAGTTCTGCGGGCGTTGGGAGAAGCTGCAAACAGGGTTCAGCAACTAGCACAGGAAGGCACGTCTCTGCCAGGATGAAGTGTTGCTGCGGTGATGGTCACAGGAACCACATGCTGACAGGAAGCAGATGGGAAGGGGCAAGTCTCTTCCTCCAGCCTTAGGGCCTCTCTCTAGCGCCCCCCACTGGCAGAGGCTAACAGGGAGCCAGTGGCAAAGCAGAGATGTTTGAGGTTTGCAGGGTCCCAGCTCTAGCCACGATACCGAGTGTAATAAACACGTGGGTTTGGAGCTGAGACCCCATTTTACAGCTGGGGAAACCGAGGCATGGAGACATTGACAAACGTTCCCAAGGTCTCCCGGCCGGTAGGTGGCAGAGCTGGGACTTGAGTCTGGCTCCAGAGGCTGGTCTTTACCCCTCCAGCAGTCTGTCTGTCAGGATGCTGGTCTCTCTGGCTGTCCTCCTTCCTCTCTCTCGCTGTCCTTGACCTCCATTGGTGGTTGCTTCTCTTTTCCTGCCCCCAAAGTCCATGTCCTTATGGCTCCATCCCCTGCATCTTCTCCCTGCACCCCCATCTCCAGCATCACCATTACGTGAATGGGCCCACATCTGTACCTCTACCCCGGACTAAGCCAAGCCTGGAAACCTCAAATATTTCCCTCCTTTTTCTATCACCCTCCTCCCCAAATTAATTATAAAAATGCGATTACCTCTGCAGTCCACTTCTCTCCCTGACCGTGGTGCCATCAGCTTCAGAAGCTCTCTTTCCTGATTATTTCAGATTCTACGTACATTTTTTACTTAGACTGGCTCAGTAGCCTACTTAGTGCCTTCTTTCCGTACTTCCCTTCTACCCAGTTGATCCAATAAGCTGTGATTGGAGAAATGTGCTTGAAAAACAACTTCATTCATGTCATTTCTCTGCTTGAAAATGCTTGCTGGTTCCCCGCGGCCTCCTGAACAAAGCCTGGGCCTCTCAGGGGGCAGTGTGTCTCTACTGCTTGGTGGTAGGACCCCGTCTCCTTTCCGTGTTATCCTCCCAACTTCTCCAGCCCCCATGGGCTACTAATGGTTCTCCTGACTTGTTCCGGTCTCTTCCGGATTGCCGGGGTTGTTCTTGCCACTCCAGTGTCGGAAACAGCACCATTTCTGCCCCATCAGAACTCTCATTCTTGCTTGAAGACCCAATTCTCATGCCACCTGCTTCATGTAGCCCCCCTCCTCCGGCCACGGAAGGGAAGGGATCATGGGGTGGAGGAGGCTATCGAGGAACCTGGCAGCAAAGCGGACACCCATGTTCTAAGCCCGGTCCACACTTGCAGGCCGAGACTCCTGTGTTACGTGAATGCCCCAGACGCGGCTTCCCTCAGTCAGAGCTCTGGGAGGCCTTTAGGGGTCTGTTTCTCTGACCAGACTCACTCCCTCTGTCACCTCCCAAGGATGCAGTGCCAGAATAACAGCTTTCCACTGCCTCTGAAACGGGGTTTCTCCCCTCATGCAGATTACTGTCTGACTTAAACACTCACATGTCTGGCGACAGTGTTTTCACTGCCCACTTGTTGAAGGAGGAACATCACAGCGATAGTTTTTCCTCAAGGAAAATGCACATAATACCCTTCCTCTAATCAACGAGCGTTTGAGAACCAGAAATGAATTTGTAAGGGGCTCTCCTAGGCTTGTGGAATTAGAGCAGAGGTATTGCTTTCTTTTCACTTCAGTTAATCTGAACGAGCTGAGTCTCCTTTCTATGGGATAGGGCAAAACCAAACAAAACCCAACCCAGCAAAAAACAAGGCTTTCTTCTTTTTTCTTTTTTTTAATAAATTGATTTATTTTTATTTATTTACTTTTGGCTGGGTTGGGTCTTTGTTGCTGCGCGCAGGCTTTCTCTAGTTGCGGCGAGTGGAGGCTACTCTTCTTCATTGCGGTGTGCAGGCTTCTCATTGCGGTGGCCTCTCTTGTTGCGGAGCACGGGCTCTAGGCGCGCGGGCTTCAGTAGTTGTGACACAAGGGCTCAGTAGTTGTGGCTCGTGGGCTCTAGAGCACAGGCTCAGTAGTTGTGGCGCATGGGCTTAGTTGCTCCGCGGCATGTGGGATCTTCCCAGACCAGGGCTCGAACCCGTGTCCCCTGCATTGGCAGGCGGATTCTTAACCACTGCGCCACCAGGGAAGTCCAAAACAAGGCTGTCTTGCTGCCAAAATTAGGCTCTGAAAATAGTCTGGGTCATTAGAATCATGAAAGAAATGGTGTTTCCGTATCCTCTCTCTTGCAGGGCACCTGATGGTGGCTTCCTTACAGGATATGCAAATAACATATGGGATTCCGAGCACCCACTTTTGTCAAACTCACCTTCCACATGTGAGTGTTTAGAAAACTCATTCGCTGGTGACAGGGTGTCTTGTGTTTCCTCTGGGTGAGCTGTCTTTTAGGCAATAAATTCCGAGCTCTGTGGTTCTTTTAGATTCGGGAGGATATAAGTGGCAGCCCATCATGAGTGTGGAAGTGAGAATCAGTTTGAAAGAGCTCCCTTATCTCTGCCACCTGGGGTTTCCATTGTCTGCTGATATTTCGGTGTATGGCTGGACTTATGGAGCACTTGGTGTGTCCAGACTCCACGAGGGCTGCCAAGATACCTGCGGGGAACTTAGAGTCTGGAGGGGAAACAGTGGCAACTCCATTCTACGAGGAGGGTGCTGGCTGTGTGCAAAGTGGAAGGGGGAGGCGGCGAAACCCAGCACGGGGTGGGGAGCTGACGCTAGACCCCAAGGACAGGTTGAGTGTCTGCAGGTGCGGGGGTGGGACGTGGCCTGAGGTACGGGTGTGGGAAGTGCAGGATGCCTGGCGAGGGCTGGCTCACAGGCTCTGTGAGGAGGTGCGATGAGAGGGAAGAATAGGTCTCAGCCCCTGAGACGGCAGAGCCAGACAGTGGTGGGCTTTGGTGCCCAGGTAGGAGTTCCACTTGCCCTGTTGGGAGCCATTAGGGTGTCCCCTCAGGTGAGGGCCATGATCAGATCCTGTTCCTGTGCATCCCATCTACACTCATCATTCCTTCCATCCCTGAACATACTGCTGAACTCTCGTCTCTCTCTTCAGCTACTCTGCCCTTGGCCCCTGTTCCCTCGTCACTCATCTGTGCGATTCCTCAAGTGCCGCAACTCTTCTCTTGACCTTCAGCTTGGTCCTCTGCTCCATCCTTCACATGCTGCCAGAGGAAAGTTCTGAAGGGCCGGTCTGGCCGCGTCATTCCCCTGCTCAACACCCTCCGGCGGCCCCCGTCCCCGCCCCCGAGCAGAGCCAGCTCCCTGTGTGGCAGGGGAGCCCTTCAGGGCCCTTCAAGGCGGGCCCTCTCTGCCTCTGCCTTCTCACCCCTCAGCTCCAGCCCCAAACCGGATGTCCCCTCTCCTCTGCCTCTTTGATGGGGCTGTGCCCTCTGCTCGGAGCTCTCTTCCCTTAGTGCCCCCCACTTTATCCATCCTTCAGGCGGCAGACATCTGCAGGCCGTGGCAGCCCCCCCACTGCCCGCCCCGGCCCGCCCCCCTCCGTCTGTTCCCACAGCACTTTGTGCCCCTTCTGTGCGCACAGCCCCGTGTTCAGTCGTTATTCTGTTGCCTGTCCCTGGGTCACCAGACGCGGAGCCCCTCCCAGCGCCTCGCCCTGTGCTGGGCCCCCTCGGAACATGCGCGGGAGGCATCAGAAGGAGAGCGCGCGTCAGAGGAGGACCCACATGGATCGCAGGGCAGCGGCCAACACGCCTTCGTTTCTCCCGACAGCCTTGCTGGACCCAGTTTGCCTCATTCCTCCTGAGGGTGGTAGAGAGATTTCTGGAGAAAACGACCGGGGGAAAACTCATTCGTATATAACGACACCACCTCCCTCCTCCTTGTCCCAGGAGGAAATGATATTTCCGTGCATCCTAAACATCCGTCTCCTTTCAGCATCTGCGGAAGCTCAGTGGAATAATGAAAGATAATCAGCAATGGGCTGAAATTTCCTCTCCTTGGGCAGATCGTTCTTTCCTACTATCATATTTAACTCTCTCCACCTACCCCTTGGGGCCTTTGGAGCTTATGTTTCTGGACTAGGGCCTGGCTTGTTCTTCCCTTTAGTTCTTTTGCGATGCAGTGCTGTGTATCGTGCATTTTTCAGAGCCAGAAATGCAGCTTCGAAACGTGCTCAGATCCTGCAAAATGACGGCACGTTAGAGCTGGAGGTGCAGACAGGGCAGGAGAGGAAATCAGATGTGCTGGTAGAGGGCTCCAAGCGCCCTTCCCACGCGGGCCACTCTGTCTGAGAAGGAACAGGCGTCCAGGAGTCAGGCAGTGGCCCGAGGCCTTCGCTCTCAATTCCTGCCCAGAGATGCAGCCCCTTCCTGCTCATTTATGTGTCATCAGAGTCATTAAGGGTCATTAAGAGCTTTGGGTTTGTGTCCCAGCTCTGCTGCCAACTGGCTGAGTGGCCTTGGGCAAGCCACATGGCTTCTGGAGCCCAGGTAGCCGTCGTCTGTTAAAGGAGAGAGTTGGACGAGATCTCGGAGGGCTTTCCAGCTTCCCGATTCCATGCATTTGTGAAAAACCCAGGGTGTGGGATTGGCAGTGGGTCCTGATGAAACTTCCTGAGGGAGAATGTATCACCAGGAGAGGGGAGAAGTAGCAAGGGGAAGGATGGGAGGGGCTGCGGGGGGCAGGAAGAGATGCTCTCTAGTGCGTGTGGAAGGAGAGGAAGGGAGAGAGGTGTGGGAGAGCCGAGCAGGTCTGCTCTGTAGGGAAGAAGCAGCCCTTGAACTGGAGCCAAATGGCTCTGGGGTTCTGAGCACGAGCTTTGGAATTCCAAATTGGCCAGGGAGGCTACCGCACAGCCCAGCTCTCAGTGGACAGAGCCCCTGTACGCACCCGTCCGGGTGGCCAGCCCGTACCACTCAGCAGCCTTCCCAGGACCACCGTGGTTTGAGTGCCTGGCAAGACTCCATCAGCTGTGGCCCCTCTTCTTGTATCCTCTGAAGCTTCTTTCCTGTAACTCCTCCCTAGCATGTGCAGCTCCCTCTCAGTGATTTGTCATCAGCAGCATCAATAAAGAGCCCACTGTGTGCCTGGAGTGGTCAGTGCTGGACACTGGTGACT
This sequence comes from Eschrichtius robustus, assembly GCF_028021215.1. Taxonomy (NCBI): domain Eukaryota; kingdom Metazoa; phylum Chordata; class Mammalia; order Artiodactyla; family Eschrichtiidae; genus Eschrichtius; species Eschrichtius robustus. The sequence continues at coordinate 40,411,545 of NC_090843.1, forward strand.
ATGGCCATCGTGTGGTCCTTATCCTGGTTACCAGGCACACCTGCCGTCCTGATTGTGTGTTTACCTTTGGGCACCTGGGGAAGGGGTGGCCATTAACCCAGCTGGAAATGGCACCCAAAGGCTGCTGACCTCTGCCCTGGGACAGATGGTTACCATCCATTCTCCTAATGGTAAAACCTTTGCTAAGAAGGACTTGAGAAAGAAGGACAAAAGCGGCAAATTGATCCGCTTATAAATCTTAGTATCTCCAGGTGGGCACTGCAGACTGTAACACTGTATGTTATCTGAAGGATGAAGAATTGGGGTCAACAGGAGGGTGAAGAAAGGGTGTTTGGGATGTCCAGGTGATAGAACCTTAGAAACAAATTGTATTCGCTTCAGATTCACCTGAGTTTATCTAATGGGAGACTCAAAGACATAAAAATTCTTTGGAAAAGCCCTCTTAGCTTCCACTTCCAGCAAACGAGAATATTCCTAAGGGGAGCAGCCTTTGGCAGAAAGATCATGGATCTTGGAGCTCTCCTGGAGCAAGCTATTTAATCTTCCCGAGCCTCAATTTCCTCATCTGCAAAATGGTGATTATCAAGCTTGTCTGGAATGGTCATAGTAGAGATGTGAATGAAATAATGTACATGAAACGTGTAGCACTCAATAAACTCTAGTTCTTTCCTTTGCCTGCTTAGAATGTTTAGCAACAGGCTTTCCTTTAGGTACCCAAGGGACCTCTCCTCTGCTGTGCTAAGCCTGATATGTTTAGATCTATTGTTGAAACTTGATGAAGTTTGCCAAGTGTCTTGGGGTGGCCATCATGCCAAAATGCTTGTCCTTGGCACGTGCCATATTGTCCGTTTCTTAGATCTCCTTTGGCAGGAGTTCTGCAGACACCTTCTAATTAGAGCCTGGAGAATTGGGGGCTATTTAAAATTTTTCTCACACTGCAGGTAGCCCTCTGCCTCTGAAAGCCACCCTCAGTCATCCCGGAAGGGCTTGTGGTTGCCTTTAGTACAGGCCAGTGAGCACAGAAGGGGGCAGCGGTTGGGTTGGATTCACACGCATGTCCTGATTCCAAAGCAAATAGATTATCCTTGCCAAAGGGGATGCATTTGGAATAAAATGTCATGGCTCTTGTTTCACGATACCAAGGCCCAGAAGTGACCATGGTCTTGGTGAGATGCCCCGATATTTTGTTTCCATAGAGTAAAAGTGGGGGCACATCCTAAAAGAACTTTGAGTAAACACTTTGGTCTTCCAGATTGTTCTGAGTGTCTGAAATGCCTTCTGGGGGGATTGTTTTGTTCTTTGCTTACTCTTATCCCCACTCCACCCCCTTTCCCCTCTGTTTTTTTTTTTTTTTCGCCTTAGCCAGCGGCAGCAGCTTAGTGCTTGGAACCAGTAACTTAGAATGGCTCAGACTCCTTGGCGCCAAGGTGCGTGCTGGCAGCGTCCATCGAGCACCTGGCCAGGGTTCCAGGGTGGGAGGGGCCACGCTGCCCCTCGTGGGCCTTTTGCTCACAGTTCGTGGTGGCCCTGGCGCCAGGATAAAGGGCTTACCCTCTGACCTCAGGAGTGTTCCTGCCAAGCACTCACATTGGTCAGTTTATTTTGATTCTACCACGAAGGGGACTAACCTGCTTCTTCCTAGTTCATTTATCAGCAGACCTGGCTGGAGGCCTCTCTCAGATCATGCCCAGGCACAGAGCTGAGCAGGGGAGTTGGAGAAAAGGGGTCATGGAGTGAACGAGTGAAGGACCCCTGAGATTTTAAGAAGTTAGCTCTTAGAAAAACCACATCCTATGTAGCTGCAATTCAGCGAACATTGACCTTGGCATCAAAAGTAACTTTCAGACTAGTTGAGGTGCTGGAAAGCACCCCAGGAGAACACTTGGGGCAAAGAGGCAGCCAGCCTCGGGTTAAACAGTTGTGGCTGATCGTGGACCCTGGATAAATTGAATGTAGGTGCGGCATAGCTCCTGATGCAGAACTCTGGCAGCCAGAGGGTCTTGGCCATTTGGGGGCTCTTTGGGAGAACGTGGAGGTCAGCTGGGGGTGTACATGAGCGTGAGTTCATCAGAGAAGGTGTGTGTTTGGGGAAGGGAGGGACTTTGATCATGGCGGTTCTTGCTCTCACGAGGTGGGGGGAAGAGAAACTGCTTGCCAGTTCTCAGGAATCACCGAGCGTTCTGGCGGAGGAAGGCCAGCACCGTAATGATGATGATGATGATGATGATTTTTTTCAAAGTTTTCACAACTCAACTAATGATAGGAGCATGGCGCCACAGTTTGCCTTCTTCCTGCCATTCATTCAGCCCTTCTAGCATGGCAGCCTCTGCCTCAGTTTTTCTCCCTGGATGGAGGATGAATTCATAATGTCGGCCATAAGGAAGATAAGCATTGCTCTGAAAGTCATCATTTTGCTCTTTTAAAACTTATTTTTCTTTCTCTGAGGACTGTATTAGTGTTGTAATTTGCTCCTGATACCACCTAAACCAGTTGTGATTAAAGCTTTTTCTTTTTCTTTCTTTCTTTTTTTTTTTAAACCAGGTTTGCCGCCTGGAGTTCGTATATTAACGGAGATGAAAAAGATCGTTTCTGATTTATAATGTTCTGAATTGCTTCAGTCTTTCATTTGTATTTCTCAGCAGTATTTCTCGAGTAAAGGGAGGCATCCGTCCTGTTGTCAGGGACTCAGTAATCCCCGTGAAAAACGGGGGAAGGATTTGTGAGATGCCACGGGAGCGTTGGAGGTGATTGGACAAGTAAAATCAGAACAATGTAAATTACCAAGTGTCTTTTTTTTCCCCACAGCTATTTTCACTGCAGCGTTGCTATATTAGGTAAGCCCTCTGGGACCCTCTAAGGTCAAGAAATCAGGAAAGAAAAACCTTGTAACATTTGACCTAATCAATACGGAGGCTTCTCAAACAGATATCTAAGTCTTTGGCAGCCAGTGCGGGATGGGCAGGGGAAAACATGCTTTTTGGATAGTATTGAAGATGTCACAGGAGCAGCTGTGGATACAGCACCACTTTCCCCTGCGTTTGACATGCCCAGGCCAGTCTCTGGGTGGGAGGGGGTGGTCCCTTGGGATTCTTTTTTGGAGTATCTTTGCCCTGCTTCCATTTCCATCGGTTTTCCAGTTTGGGGAGCTGAAAATTTGTTAGACTGGGATGAGCCAGCATGGAATGGGTTGAAAAATGAAGCCCACTGTAGTTAGTCCTTGTTGGCGCCAAGGAGACTCAGGCTCCTGTAGCAAAGGTTGGATTCTGGATTCTCATCCCATCCAGGCCCCCAGAATTCCGAGCACCAGCTGATGGGCGCTCAAGATCAAGTGGGCGCCATGGACACTTGGAGAGCAACCGTTTTTCCTCCATACTCTGTCTGTTGCCTTTCCGGAGTTTTTGGAAGTGGGAGTTTTGGGTGGTTTTGTCATTTGCCTCTGTCGGAAGATAGGTAAAAGGGATGATTGCTGTTACGCTGGGGATTCCTGATTTTGTCTCATGATAAAATCTGGTTGCATAGTTGATCTACAGAAGAAAAGAAGAAAGAGATGAATGAAATCACTGTCCTCACTTGCCACCTCCTGATTCTTTTATTCTTTGCTTGTTAAGTGCAGCACAAATATCAATAAAGAGGCTGTCTGTTCAGATCTCAGTCACGGAAGGCTTGCTGGGGACAGTCCTTTCCCAGCGGAGCTCTGGTCCAGATGGGCACCAGCGCTTGGCCTGCGTTTTGAGTCATGACATGTTTGACAAAATTTCCGTTCCCCTGTCCCTTCCACCTGATGAAGGCATTCAAGATCTCACGTCAGGTGGGATCTAGTCTTGAACTGGCTGAAGATCTGTGTCCTCGGAGGGGAGAAATATTAGCTATCGGATCTTCCAGTCTGCCTGTTGTTATTAGTAAAACCTTTGTCAGCTGCCCAAACCGCAGGGAGCAGGTAGGCCCTGGGGGCATTTTCATGTCCTGTACCTTTGGGTGTGAAAGTGATTGGCAGGCTGTGAGGGACCTGCCCCAGCATCACTCAGCATCGTGAGGCAGGTGGAACAGGGAAAGTTGAATCCCCCTCGTACAGAGAAGAAAGTGGCCCTTTGGAGAAGGTAAGTGGTTTGCGTGCGCCGTGGAGCTGGCTCTCCATGCCACGTCTCCTGCCACAAACTGCACGTGCTTGGCCCCTTGCCGTCTGCCTCTGGTCACTCTCTAAATAGCAGAAGCCGCCGCCAGCACTTCCGGTTTTCACAATCACCCCATGAGATGTGGTCGTGAGGGTTATTATAATCCCGCTTGTCACAGATAAGGAAACCAGGGCTCAGAGAGGTTAAGTAACAGAGAGTAATAATTCTTCCTTTCAGAGTATGTTCATTTTGTTGTGTTTCATCCTCACCACCTACAGTAAGGGAGACCCATTAAAATACAGCATCCCGATTTTACGTTTTGCCCAGATTCTTTTTTGGCCTCCTGGACTCCTGTGCCAGAAGTCCATGGGGCAGCAGTGCCCTGCAAGAGCCTGATGCTGTTTCGGACCTTTTCTGGTGGTAGAAAAGGTGCCAGACTGTGGACCTGGAATGGGATTGGGGGCTGGAGGAGTAGAGGAGGTGAAGGTTCTAGAAGAAGGAAGGGTATATTGTGATGGTCTTGAGACCAGTGACTGAATGAAACCACTGCCTTTGGTCTGAGCAGTGAAAATGGCATCTTTAGCCTCAAAGGGTCTTGTTTTCCTCTAGAAGATAACGTGCTCTGAGTGCCTCTGTCGTGCCAGTTACTGTGCTAGGTGCTTTCACATCTGCTCCTTGATCCTCTCAGCAATGCTAGGAAGTAGTTGTTATTTTCTTTATGCAGTTAAGGAAACTGAGTCTCCATGAATTGAAAAATCTTGTCCCAGGTCACACACCTGGCTGGTGGTGGTGCCCCTCAGTCATTTAGCAGACATCTATGGAGCACATGCTGTGTGCTGAGTACCGTCCAGGGCGGCAGGGGGTCCATCAACAGACAGAACAGACATATAAATCTTGGTCCTTATAGATTGGAATTCAAGTGGAGGGAGACATATGGTAAACAAGTGTGGTAACTAAGTAAATCACATAGCATGTTAGAAGATGAGGACCATGTGAAAGGAACAACAGTAGAGCAGAGTAAAGGAGGCTGGGAGCACCCGGCCCGGGGGGCAGTTTGACGTCAGTTGGTCCTGGTGAGCCTCCAGGAGAGGGCTTCAAGGAGATGAGTCATATGGGTCTGACGTAATGCCCTCTTTTCAGAAAGGGAGGCCCAGGGAGTGGGAATGACTTGGCCAAGGTCACCACCACAACACTTAATGTTCAAGCCAGGTCATGAACCCGGAGATTTGTATAACTGCCTTGGAAGGCCCCACTCAGCCTCTTTTTCCCCTGCATGTCTCTGACTTGGCTCTCTTGACTTCGTTCCCGTCTCATCCCATCGCCATGGCTACTTCCCACCATCTTCCATGACCCCGCCTTCGGCATTGGGTGGCATTGATTTCTGGTGGTCCCACACCAGCCCCAAAGCCTTCCCTATCCTCAGAAGCCCCGTATTGCTTCTTTCCCCCTATAAACACGCATCTCTTCACCCTAGCATCCCAGCACCCTGAGTGGGGAATTCATGCTTTTTTATTTGAAGAGATCTGCCACTGTCATTTTTGATATCTTCTGTTTTTGTATGTGGGAACGCGGAGCACAATTAGAATACAGTTATATATCCTCATAGTTATTAAAGCTTGGATTAACATGACATAAAGTTTTGTCTGGGGAGTCTTTTGCTATGGCTCAGGGAGCATTTTTTGTGACAGTAATAGGCTACAGTTAATATACTTGAATGATACTAGAATCTGTGTTATAAGGCAGAACAAAAGGGGTTTATCTGAAGCTGAATTACAAAGGTGGAATTATCACTGCGAACGATCCACAGAGATCTGGGCTTAATTATTGTCACTTGTATCATTTCGGCATGACACAAGTACGGGTAGTTACTGGAGCAGAGTAGAAGTGCGGGAGGGCCAGCTTGTCAATCACCTGGTGGATGCCAGGACTCCTGCCTCTTCTCCTGAGCACAGCCCTGGCCACGTATCCAACAGATCCACGGAGATTGAGACCTCGGGCCCTCCGTGGCTATGTGGTGCTTCCAGGTTTTATACTGTTTCTTCCAGGTGGTCTTAATGACTCCCCTGTCCCAAGGTGGACAGCCCCTTCCCTTGTCCCCCTATTTACAGATCCCCTGCCCACCCGGCCTGTCGAGCCATCCTTGAGGCTGATGTGAATGGGCTGATACGCTGATGGCGGTTTCTCGGCTGTAGTGCCACTGCCACCTTCCAGAGTGTAATTGTTTTGACCAGCGGAGGAGGCGAGCTGATAAGCATCTGGTGGCAGAGCCCGGCCGTGGCCAGCCCAGGTGTCTGGCTGCACGTGGGCGTGCTCAGGTAAGCCGCCTCCCCACCTGCCCCCGGAAGACAAGCCTGGGGCAGCTGGGCATCCGTATTCCTCTGGAGGTTGAGTCAGGTCTGAGAGGTGAGGGGTGGGAACAAGGCAGCTCTGCACTGAACAGGGCGGGGCACCAAAAGGCTTTAGAAATACTATTTATTTGGACCATAATCCTCTTTTTTTGTATTCTCCAGCTGCCAGGTGTAGGATTACAACTTCTGTTGGGGGCTACGTTTGGCTCTCACCCTCACCTTTGCTATTAACTGAGCCATGTGGCTATTTTCGTTGGTCCAAGAGCTGCCGTTGGCCCTCTGCAGTGCAGCTTTTCCTGCCCAACCTGTCTTCTGAGAGCTTGTTGTTCTCAGGATTTTGAAAAGCCGCTCTGCAGTGTCCCGCTTTCAGAGCGAGAAGGGAACAGGTCTTGGTTAGGCAGCCGCGTGTGGCAGGCAGTGGACGGGGACTTGGTGGCCTTGGCCCTGGCAGGGCCGGGAGGCTCCTGTGCTTCCTGGGAACGGAGAGGGGCAGGGACGTGGAGTGCCTTGCTCAGGTTTACACGGCTGCGAAATCAGGAGGTCAGGATTTGAGACTAGGACTTTCTGAGTCTGCAGGCCATGTTTTTCACCTAGACTTGTATTTATCCAAAACACAGATTCCTGGGCCCCACCCCAGAACTACTGAATCATGCTCTCCGGGGGAGTGGCCTGGGACTTTGCACGTAACAAGGTCACCGGGTGATCCATGTACATGCAGGTGGTTGGGAACCACTGTGGTGTCAGATGGTCAGCTCATTGCTCCAGCCCTGGCGTCCCATGGAGGCCAGTGATGAATTTGGGCACCACGTGCCCTGAAATACTCTCCGTTCCAGGAGAGCTGGTCCATGGTATGTTATACCTCAGTGGGCTGTGGAGACAGGGAGTGGGAGTGATGACCTCGTGTTACATTAGAGCCATTTTATAAACGAGAGCTGAGACTGGAAGTAAGAGAGGTCCATGGCGAAAGGCACATGTTCAGCAGATCCAGCCCTGGTGACTGTCACCCCACTGCCTGAAACAAAATAAACGTCTGTTGTCCTTTGCCTTGCCATTGCTGAGATGATTTAAAAGAAGGGTTGGTTTTAATTAGAATAAACAGAGTATTTTTCTTGCTACAACAAGGCCTTCAAAGGGAAGAAAAACTCAGTACCCCAATTATGCCAAAGCATTCCCAGTCCTATCCAGGAGTAATTAAAAAATTCAGCTGATGCTTGTTCTCTCACTTGTTTTTAAATGAGTAGCTAAGTATCTGTCAAGATGATGAGTGCCTAGGCTGCTGACAGCCTTACCATCTCAGTTTGCTCCCAGGAACTGCCGTGATGAGAATGTGGAAGCTGTGGTTTTGAAAAGCAAGGCACCCACCTCCCCAGGCACAATTGTTTTGTGGTTGGTGGGGAACAGCTCCCTGACCCCAGCACCAAGCTGTGGGGTGGAAGCCAGACTCCAGCTCTACATCCTCAGTCTTGCAAGGACCCTCCTCTCTTCCTGTGAGCAGATAAGATGGGTTCTTCTTGTGCGCTCAGAGAACCCAGCTCCTCTACAGAACACGGGACACTAGGGTTTTGAGAATCTTTGCAGAGAATTAGCTTGGCTTTGCTGGGGGAAATCCTCTTGCTGCAAGTCACTATTTAATGAGTTCATAGATTTTTTTTATTTCTAAACAATGCCTCCAGGTGAATTGAGATGTCATTTTGCATATTGACACCATTCATTTGGTGACAATTGGGCTTTTTTTCTCCGCAGCTAAAGCTAATTGGGCTTTTTTTCTCAGCAGCTTTTTTTCTGTATGCATTCTCCTCACCCCATCCCCAACACACATATTTTTCCAAAGACAAAATCAAGGGCAGACTTGAAGAGGAAATGATCCTAAAACTTATTAGAGCATTAGTAGTTCTTAATATTTACCCATCAGTTTACAGCATGTTTTCATATGCATAGTGTTCCAGTTATCTATTGATGCAGAACAAATCATCCCAAAGCTTACTGGCTTAAAACAACAATCGTTACATTATCTCTCATGGTTTCTGTGGATCAGGAATTTGGGAGGGGCTGGGCTGGGTAGTTCTGGCTGGAGGCCTCTCATGAGGTTGCAGTCAGACAGTGGCTAGTGCAGTAGAGGGCTGACTGAGCATCTCTCTCTCTCTTCCTGTGGTCTCAGCACTTCTCCATGTGGTCTCTCTCTTGTGTACTGGTTTGTGCTTCCTCACATCATGGCGGCCTCAGGGCAGTCAAACTCCTTAGGGAGCGGCTTAGGGCTTCAGCACAAGTGTTCCAGCACGTGAGACAGAGGTGACCTCACTTTTTCTGACCTAGCCTTGAAAGTCTTGGAACACAAGTAAGTTACAAACTCGTCTAGAACAAAGGGGAGAGGATACAGACCTCTTCTCTTGATAGGAAGCATATCAAGGTCATATATCGCATGTGGGGTGGGGGACGTATGTGGCCATCTGTGGAAAGTGCAATCTGCTACACGTGATCACCTTCTGACACACTTAGGAGGTGTTGCTGTCACCATGTTACAAACTAGAGAAGTAAAGCCAGAGAGGTGATTTGTCTGATGTCACTCGGTTACGGAGTAGTCATTTGAACCTGGGTCTTGAGCTGCTAAACCCTGCGTTCTTCCCATTCGCCAGGTTACCCGAAGGCTGTGGGGAAGGAAGACATCCCCAGTTAGCTCATCCAGGTGACATTTGGGAGAGGGTGGGACTCAGTGGCTCTATACCTCAGATCTCTTTTCAGCTGTCTATGAGGGGCTGACGTTGCACCTTTTTCCTCTTCCTGAGGCTCTCAGGTGCAGAAAGAGGAGGAGGTGGGGGAGCTGGGAGGAGGAGGGTGGGCAGGTGCCCTCTTGGTAGACCAGCCAGTGTTTGACAACCACTCTTGGTGGAGAAGGGCCAGCTGGTATATGCAGTGTGTGTGGGACCAGGCTTTACCCAGAGCTCTGTCCTGTCCCTTCTGAGGCTGAGCGTGCTCAGTTAAGGATAGGTTCACCTGCGGCCTTTAAATAAGAAGACTAACCAATATTAATATTATTATTAATAATAATAACAATAATAGCATCAGCAGCTAACCCTTTTTATGCATTTCCATGTGTGTAAATGCACCATCTCATTTAATCTTATTTCATCCCCCTGTTAAGGACATTCTATTAACTGAGGCTCAGAGTTAAGTAGCTTGTTTTGTTGCTTGCCCAAGGTCACTCTGTGGTCCCTCAGCATCAGATGTGAAGCCAAGTCTCTGTGACCCTGGGGCCCGAGCCCTTGGCCTCTTTGCTAGTGTCCAAGTTGGCCACTGCTGGGCCTTGGTCTAGAGGACCCGCTGGACTGAGGACCCCACGGGGGTGTCTGCTGGGCCGAACTGGGCTCCTTTGCCAGCCTTGTCAAAAACAAACACTTGTCTATGTTTGCTCCACACATGCTCAGCCAGAAGCTCTTGCTTTTCATCTAGTTCAGCTTGAAGGGGGGAAAGCTCCATCACGAGGACCTGGCTCATTCTCCATCCACCTCTCTCCTGCCCACCGGCCCAGGCCAGGCCATAGTCAGCTCTTAGGGATGCAGGGCTGCCTCCGCCCCAGTGGTGGCCCTGCCTCCAGGTCACCCCGCCCCGGCTCCCTGCAGCCTCAGTGCTGTTCTCCCTCTCTCTCAGGGCCTAGAGCAGATCCTGGCGTGCTCCGGGAAGTTCTCTGGAGTGACCGAATGAACAGCGCGTGTGTTGGCCGATTCACTCCCCTCATTACTGTCAGGGTGAGCCCGAGTCGGCTTTTGTTGATGAGATGGACCTGGAAATTTTATTCCATGGCCCCCTCAAGAAGGCCTGCCCTTATGTCACAGCCATCCCATGTGGTGGGGTTCTCAGGGAGGTTCTTTGCAGAATGCAAGGCATACGGAAAGGAGGTAGCCTAGACTGAGAGGGTCCGAGGGCCTCTGGAAGGGACATCCAGGGGAGAGAGGACGGGTTGGGGGGCAGCAGAGAGGGAAAGGGCTGAGAAGCAACAGGTAACATTTATTGACTATTCTGTGTCCACCAGGCGTTTCACACTTGACACCTCCTTTCTTATAGGTTGGTGAGATGGCCATCTCTTTTCCCGTTTTATGGGCAACATGGTACAGAGCTTAAGAGCGAGGGCCCCGAAGTCCACTGTGGGGTTTAAATCAAGGTTCTGCTCCTCGTAAGCAGGGTGAGGTTTGCCCAGCTGCTCAACCCTCTAGACCTGTTTCCTCACTTATAAATGGAGACGACGATAATAGTAGCTCCCTGAAAGGGTTAATGTGAAAATTAAGCCAGATAACCCTGTGCATCACCGAGCCTGGTGCTGGGTATATGGTGATTGTAATAAGAATTAACTGCTATTGTTATTGTGTTGTTATTATTAGCAACCTAGGGATGGGGACAGAGAGTGAAGGAGGTGGCTCTGTCATATACTGAATCCCCAGTCATTATTCTGGCATCCAGGAAAGTCGGGGCTCCAGGCTTGGGTTTTCCAGCACCTAATGGGGGGGTCACTGCTGTGGTCAGAAGGTCTGGTGAGGCTGTGTGTGTGTGTGTGTGTGTGTGTGTGTGTGTGTGTGTGTGTTTGTACAGGCGTGGCATATGGGGACCCGCCTCCCACCCTTCCCCAGCTCTGACCTTCCAGCCCACGCTCCGCCCCAACGTGGCCTGGGGGGGGGCAGATGTGCAGCTGGTAACTGGGGTCCAGGCTCTGACTTGCTCGCCACACCCTGAGCTTCCATTGATGACTAATTGCTTTGTTTGTTCTGTAGGAGACACTTAATTTTTTTTTTTTCAGTGATTTACCCCTGTTTGTAATTAGGTGTAGTGATTAGAATCTTGTTCCTATTACAGTGGAGTTTCCCTTTTAATTCATGCACATTCGCCAGGCCTGTCTCCGTCTGTTCCATTGATCGTCCCCAGTTGGCTTTTCCCAAGCTGTCATATAAATCACAGTTTAAGGGTGGCTTACAGACTGATGTGAGTCTAAGGAATGGAAGAGAACTGACTGGGAGTTTTGTTATATTCAGCTACCAGATAGTGATACACACTTGGGGATGAAATCTCAATAATTCAGGACAATGAGGAGTTGGCAAGGTACGTTAATACGTACGCTTTACTCTATTTCCCTGTTAATTCCTTTTCTTAAATTAAAGATGTCATTACACACAGACACAGATACATTTTGCTAGGAAAAATAAACACCAAGATGTTAACAATGGTGATTTGTAGTTTGCCAACTTTGCCAAATTTTGCCAAATTTGCCAACTCATTGGCAGTTTCTGCTACGTACATGTAATGCATGTATTAAAAAATAAATGTTTTGCAAGCCCTCCTTTATAACAGATTAGGCACGGTACATTTGTCAGCTGGCCCAAGGTCACTCCACACATCAGCAAGAGTCCAGGTCTTGAAAGTCCCAGAGCAATTGCTCTGTCCCCAGAGCTGCCCTTCATCTGTTAGTCAGTCAGAAAGCCGTGAGCCCTTGCCACGGGGTGAGGGGCAGAGAAGGCATAAGATGTGGTTTCTGTTCACGAGGCGCTCATGGCTGGGGAGAGAGGTTTCTATTCAAACTCTCTCTTCCCTAGACCATGGCTCTGTCCTCTGCATTTCCCCCCGAGTCTGGTTTCTCCTTCATGACGCTGTAAAGGGAGCTGGTGCCAGGTTGTTGCCCTCTGGGTCGTGCTGTTTCCTGCGCAGTCCCCTCCCCTCCCCTCCCCTCCCCTGGTCTCACATCCAGCCTCCTTGTTGAAAGCTCCCAAGCCTGTGTCCTGTCATGGTTTCAGAACGTGGCTCCCAGGGCCAGTCTCCCCTGGTGTCCTCATGGATGCCCTCGTGTTGTGGCCTGCCTTCTGTTCTCTGCACCACAGAGGCTGGACAAAGGTGTGTTCCCGTAAGCAAGAGGGCCGGAGGGAGTTCAGGGGAGAGTGATCAACCAGTGGCTGGACCGAGGGGCACATGTATCAGGGGGGACAGAGAGACCGGAGGCTGGCAGGCAGGGTTGAGGCCAGCTACACTCGGCCGCGTGGATGGCTCAAAGTGGCCCTTCGGGAAAAATAACCAGGCCTCACTGAGTGGAACTGGTGAACAAGGGTGGTCAGTGATCGCAGCGAGGAGGTCATCATGTGGTAGGTCCAGACTTACAGTGACAAAGCCCTGAAGCTAAGAGGGATGTGGAAAAGGTAAGAAAGGGTGGGCCGAAGGTTGCATCAGAGGATGATATGGCAGAAGGGGGCAGGGTCGCTTGGGAGAGGGAGGGGTCAGCGAGGGCATAAAGCTTTCAGCCCGTGGGAGGCGGTGGTCCACTGGTGGAAATGGAGTTTTAGGGGGAAGGCACATACATCTGCGTTAGGATGGGTTGGGTTTTGAGGTCCCAGAGTATCCACGTGGCAGGAAACAATGGCAGGCAGAGGAGGGAGGCTGGCATTCTGGGGACAGGCGTGCGAGGGGACTCTAGAGAGGTGGCTGACTGTGGAAGCCACGTCCTCTCGTGGGGAAGAATTCAGAGGGCGAGACTGGGGGTAGCAACAGTGCAGGGTGGGTGACAGCCTGAAGGTTTATGGAGCGGGAGAAAAAAGAGGAGTCGGGCAAGGTTACAGAGAAAGGAGCAGAACCCATGGTGCCTTGAGAGACCCTGGAAGCAACAGTGTGCTGGTGAAGGATTGTGGGAGATGCTGAGCTTTCCTGTTTAATAAAGGGTGGGGGGGGGGCTTCCAGATTTGTCTGGACAAATTTACAGAGTTAACTGTCATTCCCTGATACATGCAGATACTCCTTGCTTTCCAAAAGAATGCCTCACCAGAGTTCCTGGAGCAGGAATTTGTACGGCTTTGTAGTGTGTGTGCTACTTTGCATGGGAGGGAATGAAATTGAAGGTGAAATTTAAGAATGAAGTTGAAGGTGAAGACTATGATCATACCTGTTTGGTACGGGTTGGGTGGCATCTGTGTTTGTGTATTTATCCAAGAGTTAGTACATAAGTCGGGGTGGGGTGGGGGACAAGTGGGAAGCAAATAAGGAAACAGAATCAGTTTCTCTGAAATTCCGTGCCTATAGATTTCTTTCTCTGGAACCAAAGAGAAACTTTAGTGAGTTTTTCCTTTGCAGGTAAAGCACAATTTTATTCTGTAGCCGAGACTTTTCTAAGTAAAGCAGCCTTCCTTTTAACCTCCCCTCCTCAGGCCTGTCCCCCTTGCTGCTCGGGCCCCTCCCCTCCTCCAGACTCTCTTTAAAATAGACTTTCATGCATGAGGAAGCATCATAATGTAATACTCGTCTTATCTTCACATGTACCCAGCAGGCATTTACAAAAGGACAGTCGGCGGACCTCAGATATCACTGCAGCCAGGGAAGTTTGGATGCTTTTTTTTGAGACGTCCCCACCTGGGTCTGTCCCGCGTGAGACCCTGACAGGCAGGTAGCTGCGTCCTGAGCCCCAGTTCCCACCTTCTGAAAGGTGTTTCTCAGGCCCCCAACTTGTCTCCCTGGTGATGGGTGGTGCATCCGGAGGACTTGGGGAAAACCTGTGCGGTTATTATGGCTCATTTGGTAGATGAGAGAAGTCTGTAATTTTCCGTGGTGTATTTGTATGCACAGAGATGTGATATACCTGGCTGGTGGCCTCTTTCATTTTGCAGATGTCTCAGGAGCAGATCAACGCTGCTTCTGTAGTTGCCCGCGGCCTCTCCCTGTGGTTCTGCAACGCCACCACCCGTGGGGTGTGCGTGGTCACTGCGCTCTCCCCAGGGAGCGGCCCTCTGCACTAGGAGCCTGGAGTTGGGGGAGGGGAGAAGGTTGCCCACAGGAGGAGGCCCTGTGGTCCTAGGGCCTCCCCCAGGCTTTATCGAGCTGTTTGAACATCTGGATGTGTCCAGCCTGTTGGATTCCAGTTGAGCAAAGCTGGAGCTTGGCTGTCATGCCTGCTGAGGGAAAACCTTCCGATGCCCTCCTCCGTGCACCGGTTACAGGACACGAGGGTTAGCTTGGGCGGCTGGGCCGGAAGGCAGATTTCTGACAGCTCGGAATGCATGGAAATGGTGTGTGTTGGAGCGGGGGCGGGGAGGGGGTGGTCTGTACAGTGATTTTCAAGCAAGTGTGGGTCCAGCCCAGACTCACGACCTCCTGGTGCTTGGGAAACACATCCTGAGGATGCTGATGTCGTTGTGCATTGAGGTGGCAAATGTTTTCTTACAGTTGAATCCGTAATTCATTTGGTATTAGGCTATGAAAAATCCTTTCTTATTTCTCTTCCTTTTATTTCACTCCCCAAGATTCTTTTTTTTTTTTTTTTCTAATTTAGTTTTGGCTGTGTTGGGTCTTCGTTGCTGCGCGCGGGCTTTCTCTAGTTGTGGCGAGCTGGGGCTACTCTTTGTTGCGGTGCACGGGCTTCTCATTGCGGTGGCTTCTCTTTGTTGCGGAGCACGGGCTCTAGGTGCGCGGGCTTCAGTAGTTGTGGCACGCGGGCTCAGTAGTTGTGGCTCACGGGCTCTAGAGCACAGGCTCAGTAGTTGTGGCGCACAGGCTTACTTGCTTCGTGGCATGTGGGATCTTCCCGAACCAGGGATCGAACCCGTGTTCCTTGCATTGGCAGGCGGATTCTTAACCACTGCGCCACCAGGGAAGTCCGCACCCCCAAGATTCTTTTATGATGAATCGGCCTTTCTCAGTCTCTCTCTCTCTGTCTCCTGTCTGTCTCTGTTTGTCTCTGTGTGTCCCTCTCTGTCAGTTTCTGTCTCACTCTGTCTATATTTCCCCCCACTCCCTCTCCCTCTACAGTGACTAGAAGCATGTGCTTTTTCCTACAAATGCAATGTGTCCTCTTCAGAGTGGGAGTCTGTGTACTTATTCCAAAGATCTCGCCTTTGCTCTGAGCATTTTCAAAGCTTTCACCGCGAACTCATATTCAGACTCTGTGGCATTTTCTTCTGATTATCCTCACTGGTGATAAATCTTTGGCCTTTGAAAGTGGATGTGATTTTTGGAAACCATCACCAGCCTTAGCTCCAAATAACTTGTGGCCAAGATTGATTATGCTGTTTTTGGATCGGAACGCAGCAGGACTATAAAATAATAAGACGAGTTGTCTTGCATGACTTGGGAAATGCCTAGAAGGGAATCCCTACCCACCCCGACCCCCCAAATCTCAAAAATATATTTGAAGTGTTCGTGAGTAAAGCAGGGCTTTTCGTGGTAAGTTCTTTGAAGAGGACAGTGACCATTTTGGTGTCCATCCTGGTGTGTTTGTTTATCAAGCAACAAGGTGGAGATTGTATTTGATTTAATCTTTGTTGTGCATTAGACATCAGACCAAGCCAGCTGATGAGAGATGCAGGGCCAGGGTCACTATGAGTTAGTGAAGATCTGGCATGGGGCATTGGGATCAGCAGAAATTGTCCTTTTGCAACTCCTGCTGCAGGTTAGCGGGGGCTGTATTGGGGAGCACCAGGGGCCAGGAAAGAGGAAAAGCCACCCCGAGTGCATCCTCCCCACCCCCTCCCCTGTGGGCAGCTCAGGAAAGGCCACCCTGGTGGGCTGGGCATGCAGTTCTGCATTGATTGGAGTCCACCGCCCCCAGGACCACACGCTGTGGCCAACTGCCCCTTCATCTGCTGCCCTCACTTGCGTGGACTTCTCAGACTTCTGGCCCCGTGGTACACAGAAATTGAGGTATCCACACTGACAGCCCATTCTTCCTCATTGTGCTTCTAGGAAAATCAATCCATTTGCTACATGAATGACTAATGAAGTGAAGACTCAAACGACAGGAACCGTAACGTCCTTTTGAAATGATGCACACACAGTCCATCTGAGGGCTAATGGTTGGGGTCCTGAGTAGGGCTTGAGAGGTTTGATGCCAGCTGCAAAGATGTCCACGGGTGTTTCCTGCAGGCAGAGAAGAAAAGCCACACCTCGGGACATAAGTCCCCTTTTAGAAGGCCTTCTCTGAAGCCTGTATTTTGTCCCAGAAAGTGATGTTTTAGTTCTAAATGGTATCAGGTATCAGATGTGTGGGGTTGACATGACATGGGAACTAAGAGTGCAGCTCACACAGTTACGCTGATGAGCCCAGCGGGACTGGGTCGGGGATGCGGGGGAGATGATAGAACCCGGGAGATGGGGGCACCTGTTGATGGCAGCGGGGGTCCTGGGAGAGGCGGCCTGCACCTGGCCCTTTAGCGCTGAATCCTCAGCACAGTGTGGTCTTCACGGCGCCTGGGGTCCAGGTGAGAGTATACCTGCGCCAGACAGGCATCACTCATCGCGGAGATCGACGGGGATCCCAGCGCAGCCCTGCCTCTGTCTTCCCAGTCTGAGAGATGGGGCAAAGTGCTGCTCCTCGAGGGGGTTGAGGATTAATGAGCTGACATTTGAAGACTGCTGGGGAGATGAATTGGAAGTGCTCAGTACTACTATTTCACGTGGAAGTCTGAAAATAACCTCGCTGCAGCGTTCTGATAAATAACTAAATCGGGCCAGCGAGGGAGAAATTTCGGCTGTCTAGAGAGTATTTCTCTTAAATATTTTTCTCTCACGTGGAAAGGAGGAGCGAGGGAGAGACTGCTGCAGGAGCATTCATCCCGGCGTTATCCCGCCCACGGAGGCAAGAATGTGGCGTCACGGACGTGGATGTGACGCCGCGGGGAAGCCGTGATGCTCTAGGGATGCCCTGCTTTCTTTTGCTCCTTTAACTCCAGAGCCGAGGCATTTCCGACCAAATGAAGTCCCGCCAATGTTAACTCAGCACCGCCCCCCTGCCCCCTGCCCCCCACAATGTGAACACTTTCCCAAGGTCTTCTCTGGTTTTTCTAAACTTTCCCATCCTTCAAGACCTGGCTTCATTCCATCTTCTGCTGGGAAACGGTGCTTGAAGATTTGGTCGAACGGTGATTTCTGCATCCCTCTGTTCCTGCAACTCTTTTTGCTGTGATAAGCCACTGTTTTTGTCCTTTGGTTGTACATGTCTGTTTCAGTTCGCCTGTCCCCCCGGGCCATGGGAGGCAGGAGCGGTGCCTTGGTGACCTGTGTTGGGCCTGCCGTGTGTTTGTTAATTGTCCACTGATTGTTGTTTTTTGAAGTATGGTTGATTTACAATGTTGTGTTAATTTCTGCTGTACAGCAAAGTGATTCAGTTATACGTATGTATACATTCTTTTTTATATTCTTTTCCATTATGGTGTTATCACAGGATATTGAATGTACTTCCCTGTGCTATGCAGCCAGGACCTTGTTGGTATCCATTCTATATATAATAGTTTGCATCTGCTCATCCCGAACTCCCAGCCCCTCCTCCCCTGCCCGCATGCCACCCTGCCTCAGCACCCACAGGTCTGTCCTCTATGTCTGTGAGTCTGTTTCTGTTTCGTAGATAGGTTCATTTGTGTCATATTTCAGATGCCACATATAAGTGATATCATATGGTATCTGTCTTTCTCTTTCTGGATTGTCCATTGATTTTTTTTTTTTAAATTTATTTTGGCTGTGTTGGGTCTTCGTTGCCGCGTGTGGGCTTTCTCTAGTTGCGGCAAGCGGGGGCTACTCTTCATTGCAGTGCGTGGGCTTCTCATTGCAGTGGCTTCTCTTGCTGCAGAGCGTGGGCTCTAGGCGCGTGGGCTTCAGTAGTTGCAGTATGTGGGCTCAGTAGTTGTGGCTCACGGGCTCCGGAGCGCAGGCTCAGTAGTTGTGGCGCACGGGCTTAGTTGCTCCGCGGCGTGTGGGATCTTCCCAGACCAGGGATCGAACCCGTGTTCCCTGAACTGGCAGGCGGATTCTCAACCACTGCGCCACCAGGGAAGCCCCATGTCCGTTGATTATTAAATTGGGCTGTCGTACTGCTGCTCTGTCCCTGGCGGCTTCTCTCTCTTCTCCTTCCTCTGTCTCATTCAGTGGAACCTGCAGCCTCTTGGGTGGTAGGGTTTTCTGTAGGCCTCTTTGGGAGCTGGTCCTGGGTGGGGAGGATGTTGGGAATGGTGGCTCCATCCCCACACAGCCCTCCCATTTTTTCCTACCCTGACTAGCAAGATGCTAATAAGCCCTGGCTCCACTGGTGTGGGGTCCTCAATAATACTGAGCTCCCCACTGGATTCTTAGTTTTAAAAGTCACACAAGCTCTGAAGCTGCTCGAGCTGGCTGGGGCAGGTACACGCATCTGCAAATAACTTTAAATATATAGGTTTATGGCACGTTGCATTCTTCTCTGGCTTCAGCCCTCAGCACATAAACTGGGATTAGGAGCAGGCAGTTTAAAGCCCCTGGGTCCCCTCTCGCCCCGCTTCTGCCTCTCACCATCTCACTCACCCGCAGGTGCGGTGGACGTGCGCCCGCCACTCATCCGGCAAAGAGGACGATCTGGAAGGTGGAGAAGACGCAGGGGCGCAGTTCTCAGGGAACTTACCCTCCAGTGGGAGCACACCCAGTCATGCAGACAATGGGGTGCTGATCCGTGGAGCAAGGAGTGGGAGTTAACAAGCTCAGAACAGGAAACGAATGTAACACAAGGCAGAGCAGTAGCCCCCTCACTCAGATATATTGAGTTGACACCCCTTCCCCCTTTCCCCGCCGCTGCCCACACAGAAACAGCGGGAAGGCTCGTTGAGCTGGAATAGTTTTCTCCTTCCTGCGTGCCCTGAGGTGGGGCTCCTCAGCATTCCAGGCCACGGGGCTCCAGGCCTGTCGGCTCAGAACGATGTCACTTCTCCACGAGGGACGCTCCTTGGATCTGGTGTGCCTCGAGGAGGGAGGTTCCTTTCTGCCTCGTTCTCACGGTCGTGGCGACGCCGTTTCCTGGGGCTGCTGCAGTCTACTAACCCCCAGCTATGCCTCTGACCCACCCTGTAGCCGCGGGTGGCGGAGGTTTAAGCCCTTGACCCCTCAGCCCTAGCCAGCACTCTGGGATCTCCTCCCAATCCATTGGGGGAGGTTGGTTTCAGCCAAGACTGAGGGTGGGCCCTCTGATGTTACTCTGCCCTCCGGTTCCTTTCAGGAAAGCCCAGATGGAGGCCCGGCCCCTCCGTGGCTCACGTGGCCCAGGCTCTCACCGATTTCCCTGCCCTGCTCTCTTGGCTTAGATGTCTCCCCAGACCTGCTGCTCTAGTGCCAGGCCCATGGGGCCTCTTTGCCTGGAATGCAGTCCTGCCGTTTCCATGACAAACTGTCTGTCTCCTCTGGCCAAGTGAGTGAGTTTTCACTCTGAGTTTTCAGAGCCCTGGAGGGCAGGAATGAATGATTAAAGACTACAGATGTCTGTACGTGCCCTGCAGGGGGCTGCATCTCTCTTAGAGCTCTCCTCACATATCGTGCAGGGATTGTCTCTGCCCCCTGGACCCCCAGGGGTCAAGTCTTCCTCATTTTAAAATCATTGTGCCTTTTATGGTACACTTAGTAAATACGTGTTGATTGAATGAATATGAACAACGAATGAATGAATTCTAAAGTAGTAGTTTGCCTCTGACAAACTCATTTCTTTCTAAGTGAGGGGCTGCCCACTTGCTAGGGCCATAACTGGCCTAGGATGGAAGCCTAGGCCTCTGAAAGGCTTGTAACCTGTTGGCATCTGGCTAAAGCACCTCTTCAGGTGCAGGATGGCGTAGAGGGGTCGTGACTAGCCTTGGGCTTCAGACTCAGGTCCAGAGGGTGAGTGGCCTCAGTGAGTTCATTTCTTTACCACAGAACTTAGAAGCAGAAGAGCATTGCTTGGTTAAGGCTTGGCGGCAGGTA
The DNA here is from genome assembly GCF_028021215.1 of Eschrichtius robustus. Classification (NCBI taxonomy): domain Eukaryota; kingdom Metazoa; phylum Chordata; class Mammalia; order Artiodactyla; family Eschrichtiidae; genus Eschrichtius; species Eschrichtius robustus. The sequence continues at coordinate 40,431,706 of NC_090843.1, forward strand.
GCAGGAGCCATCTCGTGCTAGCACACGCCTGCCTGTTTCTCTGTCTTGGCTGGTTTTCCATGCTTCTGAACCCTCATGGCGGGGCTATAGCCACCCCGCGTGTGGCAGGGAGAGCTGGACAGATGTTTGAGAAAGTGGCCAGCCCAGGGAGGTTGTTTCATCCTTGGTCCTGCTCGCTCAGGTAAAGCCAATCTGTCCTCTAGTTTTAATTTCACTTGGCATCAACATCAGTGGAAATAGGAAAGGCCTCAGGTACAATGAACAATATTAGACGTTTCTCCTGACCAGCTCACTGAGGCAGTGTTAATAATGGATGACAGCTATTTAGTTCTCCTTGTGTGCCAGAATGCTGCACATGAGTTAACTTCTCTTAATGTTCGTAACAGCACTGTGACGTGGGTACCAACTTAGAGGCGAAGTAACGGAGGCACAGCAAAGTTGAGTCACCTGCCCAAGGTCACACAGCTAGTGAGTGGTAGAGCCAGAACGTGAGAGCAGGGAGTTTGCCTCCAGAGTTACTGGTCTTTCCTGCTAGTTATCACTGCTGAGCTGGGACCCAGGTCCAGGTGCCCCGCTAAACACTGCTTGTAGGCACATGCATCACTGACAGAAGAGCCATGAGGCCTTTTATAAACCTAGCTAGATTCCGATGGTGTCCACAGGCTGATGGGATTTGGCAAGAGACGGTACCACGGGTCCCTTCTCACGTTTACCATTTGATTTCAAATTGGTGGTGGTGGGGATCCCTTAACTCTGGTATCTCAAAGGAGCCTGACCCCCCGGGCTCTCGTAGCCTGTGGCCAGTTCCTTGTGGCCCACCTGTGATGGCCAAGGGCAGGTTCCTGAGTGCCACAAAGCACCTGAAGTCTTCTGAGGCATCTTGGCCCTGGAAATTTCTGTCATTCTCTCAGAAATCCCCAGCCCTGGAGCGAAAGAGGGAGAAATTACAGATCTGAGCAGTTGAGGAGCAATTTAATGAAAAGCAAAAAGAAACGTAAATGAATTAGCCAACAATCTTCATGGGGCATTGTCATTGGCAGAGGAGGCCGTGAGAGGAGGAGATTAAGGCTGCCTTTTATTTATTAAGTTCCGTGGTAATGGAACCCTTAGGCTTGAGGGGGTGAGGACTTCTCACAGTTTGGCATGTGGCAAGCATTTGTCTCTGTTAATTTACGTGGGGAAGGGTAGTAAATCCAGGGACGCGCTGCCGGCTTCTGTGCTATTTCACAGGGGTATTTAAAGTAACAGCACCTGACAGTTTACCAGCAGCTAAGAGGTTTTTCTGCTTCAGAAAGCAAAATATTGTATGAGTTGTGCAACATGTATAAATGATTTGAAGAATTAGGGTACAGCACATAGTACAGTTTTCAGCAAAGAGCCGAAGGCTTCATCAAATCATAGAGTTCGCGAATGGAGGGCAGGCAGGGGTGGGCCTTGGGGTACAGCACAGGTGTGCCGTGTGGCCTGTCGTCCGTCTTTAATTTCCTTTTACCCTGGTCCCAATTTGAATTGCCAAAATATGTTAGATGGCGGTACATTATTTCATTTGCCTGCTTTGTAATTCCTCTTTACCTCAAACAGATGAAAAACATGGCACTAAAGCAAATTGACAGCTCTTGAAATGAGAAAGATCTTTATCCTTCAGAGTGTTGATGGAGAAATAAATGAAAGAAAAACATGCTTGTTGGGTCTCGAAGCAGCTTGAATTGGTACTTTTTTTTTTTAAGGGTAGATGAGGCTTTTTCCCTCTCCTTTTCTATTTTCCCCTTTAGGGATTTGTGTGGCTCGGGGATTAAGTGGGAGGTTGGTTATTCTGTCAATACTCATTTGCAAAGATCTGAGTCATGGTCAGATCTTGACTCAGAGATCAGGCCAGACCTCTGAGCAGGCCAGAGGGGTCCAACCTCGGGGTCAAGAGAAAGAGGGTGGGTCTTCAGGTTGACTTCATTACATCAAAAAACCTGTCAGGCCTTATGGTTACCCCCGCCCCAGACGGCATGAGGACCAACTAAAATGTCAAGTGTGCTTGCTTTTGGAGAATACCCAACTCACTCTGCCCCTGGTCACCCCATGCTGCCAGAAGCCCCAGCTGACAATTATGACAAGTGTTGATAAATACATTTCCGAATCTCATAAGTAGTAATAAGTACAATTTGGTGTATGAAATATCTCAAAAGATATAAGATCTGTTTTCAAAACCTAAATGAAAGAGAGGGCCTTGATAGCTGCAAAAAGAAAAAATGGAAACCACTGGGTTTGAGGCTCTTCTGTATCTGAATTGTTTTTTCTTTATCCTGCAAAAATCTCTCTGAAACTCAATCAGCAAGCACTTACTGTGTGCAGTCATTTTTTTATTAGTTACTTTAGCAGGTGCTGTGGATTTGCAGAGCTGTGTATGAAGTTTCCTGAGGACCAGGGTAGATGGTGAGACAGAGGCAGTGGGGACTATCAAAACAGATACTCATGTGACACAATACTAGTTCAGAGTAGTAAAGGCCAGTGCCAAACTGGGGACACAGGTAGGGGCTAGCTCTTTCTACTATAGGTGTACCTTATTTGTGCCCACGCTATCCAAGTCAAGAGAAATTAGGGCATACTTATTTGCATTATAAACTGATCTGCCACTGAGTTTCTTGATATAATGAGCCCCCTTGTGGTTTTTAAAAATTATTATTTTAAATGTTTATTTTTTAATAGTGTAGGACTCACAAAAAGTTGTAAAAATAGTACAGAGAACTCTTGTGTACCCTTCACCAAGCTTCCCACGATGATAATATCTCCCATAACCATAGCACACTGTTAAAACCAGGAAATTGATGCTGGTACATCATCGGTTTTGTGTGTGTGCGTGTGTGTGCGCGCGCACGTGCACGCACACACACGCTATTCTTTGACATTTTATCACGTGTAGATTTGAGTGACCATGACCACAATCGGGGTGCAGAAGTGTTCCATCACCACAAAGAAATTCCTCACGTAATGGTTTGTTCCTTCCCCCGCCCCTGACCCCCGGCAATTACTCATCTCTTCTCCATCACTATAATTTTGTCATTTTGAGAATGTTACGGAAATGGAATCATACGGCCTTTGAGATTGAGAAGTCAGTGTAATTCCCTCGAGATGCATCCACGTTGAGTACCAGTGGTTTGTTTCTTTTTATTCCGAGGAATATTCTACTGTAGGATGTGCCACGGTTGGCTCTGCCATTCCCCTTGCTCTCTAAAAGATGGTTTATTTGCGTCCGACTCATTACAGCACAGCAAGGGACCCTTATGAGGGTGACCCTCGCTCATCCACACTGAGTTCACTAAATTGGAATTTGCGGTCATGGACACGAAGTCCGTTCCTCCGTTATCCAGCCCTCAGATCCTCGTCAAGAAACTGTGTGTGCCAAGTACTGGAGATAGCAAGGGGCGGTCATTTACCACCGACCCGAGCGCTTTCCTGTGTGTTATGTCATTACTTTCTGCTTCCCAAGGCTGGGGTGAAGGCTCCCAGTGATCATCACCCCTTTTACGCACAAGGATTCTGAGCCGCCAGAAGCCCTGCCCCTGACGGTGTGGAGGTGGACGTGGTGGATTGGGATTTGAACCCAGGACTCCTGACGCCCAGCAGGCCCCCTTGACCCCAGGGCTCAGTTTGCCCGGCATTGGTCAGAGCCAGTTTGCTCCTCTGCAGAACGACTGGCCTGGACGCGTATCTTTTTGGTCCTTTCCAGCTCAGATATTCATGATCCTTTCTGAACAAGAAGTAACTTTGCTGAGTGACGGAGTCCTTTAGCCTCTGTTGCCGCAAGTGAACTTTGTTCCCAGCATCATTCTGTTTCTATTAGCCATTATTTGAAGACACTTTGGGAATTTAAAAGTAACAATGTAGAATTCCTTTAAAAAAATCGTCTGTTGTTTAGACCTTCCTTCCTTCTGCTGATATTTGATGGAGCGTTTGACCCAGGACTTTAGGGGGTGACTTTAGGGACCAGGGCGCCGAGGAGACTGGCCCTCACGTGGCCAGAAGGGGAAGGAGCAGGAGCTTCCTGAGATGCCATTAAGCCCCATTAAGAAGTTTTGGGGTGGGTGGTGCTTGGTGCCCTGATTCAGATGCCTGGTGCCGTGCAGTTTGCAGGATTCTGCCGTGTGCCAAAACTGGGCTTCAGATCAGAGGAAGCTGTTACTTCAGGCATCTAAGCACTGCTGCTCCTGAATTCGACTGAGGGATGGGCCAGAGATGCTCTGAGTCTTTGAAGCTCCAGAAGGGGTTCAAAGGAGCCTTGGAGAAGGGATTCCTGTACCAGGGGGGAAGGGGAGAGGTGACCTCTGGGTCACCTCTAATTCCTGAGGATTGATTCCGAGATAAATGGAACCTCCGTCTTCGGCTTCAGGCATTCATTACAAGCCCCGCTGAATCCCTCAGAATCACAGGCTGGTGGAGAGCGAAGGGGGACCGTTCCTATGACCTCTGGCAGATCACCTCCCCCTCCTCAGGTGCAATCCAGGAGAGAGGGGGGGCTTTGGAATCTGATAGACCCATCTACCTCCCATCCCAGTGACGGAGTGGTAGGCAGGCACCATGGCATGGGGGTGTCAGAAAGGCCAAAGGTCATTTTAAACCCAAATTCTCTTCATCCATGCTCTGCAACCAACTCTTTGCGTCGGCCAGACAGGAGAGCCTTGATAAGTATGGGTTAATGAATAAATGTGTCACCTTGGCAAAACTCTCCCTCTGCCTCCTTCTCCATCCTCATCAGCCAGTCTGTTAAAGGGGGCAGGATAGACCGTGCCTGAAGGCCTGTCCCAGAGGGTCCACGGCCCTGGCCTTTCCAAGGTGCAGGCAAGCCCTCCATCGCATCATCAAGCCACACCGTTTACCCTCCCTATCCTCCAGGCTGCAGGAAAATGCAAATAGCCCGAGGGACTGAAATCAGGCTGGGAACCTAGACTCTCCAAGCCTGCAAAACTCCGTTCTCCCCTGTCCCTCCCCGGTCCCTGCCCGAGCGTATGGCTGCAGCTATGCTTGTCACCGTTCGAGATTGCATTGGCCACAGGAGATGTGGATGATTTTTCCATTTGGTCCTGATGTTTATTTCATGCCCATCAATATCAGCCCATCTGAGGACAGATGAGGTGGTTATTTACAGGCTGTGCATTTTCACACTTGGTAATTATAAACCCTTCCCCTGTTTGGTCAGAGTCTTGGAGATCTATTTTGGCAATTAGCAGTTTAGTATTTGTTTAATGGGAATGCAAGAGAGTGTTACGGCACATCAGTGCTCCACTAATGATTTGCCTGTCTCCTCCGGAGCTGGCAGGTTTGGGCCTTTTTCGCAGTAGGGGGAGGCCTGATGGGGAGAGGCTGGGGTGGGGGGGGAGGCACATTAGGAAGCCTGCCTGCCCCTCGCCCACCCACGGCACACACTCGCATGCCTGCACGCACGCACGCGCTCACAACCGGTGTTGCACACGGGCCGGGGATTTCCAGAGCCCAGCAGCCGCCACGCAAAGGCGCCTCGCACGAGAGGCCGTTAGGCCAGATGCCATTTCCACGTGACAGCTGTCAAGCCTGTCGGAACCAACTGCTTCTCCTCCAGCAGCTTGTGCCCGGCCTCTGTCTGTGTCCCTTTCCCACCGCCTCCCTTCCTTCGCAGCCTTCTGTCTCATCCCGGCTGGGGTGTCCCCAGAGAGAGACTCTTGCCCCGCCCTCTGGGGTAACGCCAGGCCTGGGCCTTGCCCACACAGCCAGGGCCCCCAACTCCACCCGAGGCTGTACAGGCAGACACTTACTTCCCTTGCTCGGTTTTGAGATGGTGCCCCCCAGGGCTGCTCCCCCAGGGACGCGCTGGTTTCATTAGTGGCTGTCCCTGGATGTGACCCATTGGCAGCGGGAAGTTGCACAGTGTTGGGTGCAGTTCCCCCCACTTAACTGCGTGGGTTATGTGTGTACGTGTGCACAGGCGTGTGTGTAGGTGCACACATGCGGGGATTGCCAGGGCTGGGGCAGTGACTTGCAATAAATGTTATGATGAGAGTATCCTGTGTGTCAGGCACTCACCACCCACCACCTGAAGGCTTCCTAACAACTCCGGGGGGCGTGCTCACTCAGCATTCTTAGGGCTCGTGTGCAACACGGATTCTGGTGGTCTGAGCCCTGGACTGAGTTCTGGGACCCCTCTGCCAGTTCCAGCCCTGCCACCAGCTTGCTCGGTGACCAAAGAGCGGACAAGTGAGCTCTAGGCTTTTTGAGTTTGCCCATCTAGAAGGAAGAGACCCCTCGGCCTCCTTTTCTCTTTGCTTCTCTCTCTGACCATTCCCTCCTCTCCTGAGCCTGCTGGAGGTGATGTACAGCTATCTGCTTGGCTACCTCATCACCTCTCTTAACTTTTTGGGAGAGTTTTAAGGCAGTGTTTGTCGGTTCACTCAGGAGACAACAGAGCTGCGCTGAGCCCTAGGGTTTCAAAAAATAGAACCCAGTTAAGGGAGACCAGTAGAAAGAAGTAGGGATGCATCTGGTCTTAAATCCCGGCTCCATCATTTGCTGCACGTGTGATCCTAGGCAAGTCACTTAATCGCAATGAGCCACAATTTCCTTACCTATATAATGGGTGTGATAACATCTACCTCAGAGCTATTGTGATAATTAAATGAGCTTAGCAAATTGCCTATGAAGCTCCAGTAAATGGTAGCTATTACAGTAATCATTATTTCAGGGGGAACAGACATTTAATAGCCCAGAGTCTGATATTTACGTGGGGAATCAGAATCCCTGAGCAGGAGGTTGTGCCTGCCTTTATGTAAGTAAAATATCTGAATCTCCAGAATAGAGTCGTTTGGAGATCCCACACCCTTTGGCAAGTATCTATTTTATAAATTCACAACTGCTATCTGATGAACACCAGGGTTTGCGTGCGTTTCTGTTTTGTTTTGTTTAAGTTAAATGGGAAAATGGAATGACCCCACAAGAATTTAAAAAGAGTAAAAAAATAGGGCCAGTAAAGAGTAGAAAAAATAGGGCCAGTAAAGACGAGTCTTGCCAAATGGGGATTGAACATTCTGGCGGCCACAGTTAGACTTAGGAGCCTTCTATGAAGAGTTTAGGAAATGTACTTAATGCCACTGAATTGTTTATCAAAAAGTGGTTAAAACGGCAAATTTTATGTCTATTTTACAACCCAAAAAAGAGAAACTAAGCAGACTGGCTGTCTTGTTACTTAATTAAGGCATGGGCGTGAGTTAAAATAGACAAGCTTTCAGGTGGATGCAGACTAGAAATTCTTGAGCCTTGGAATGAAGGAAGAAGTGCCTAGTGGCAGCAGCTGCAAAACCGCTCAGACCGCGCCTCTGTTGCCGCAGCCTTCCAGGAGTAAGTGCACAGAGCTGGGGCGCTGAGGGGCTCAGGTGCCTGCAGCCAGGCGTACCAGAACCTGAGCCCCGGCAGGCAGGCAGGGCTGGCCAGCTGAGATTTGGACTCAGAAGACCAGCCACTGAGTCCTGGGGGCCCAGTCCCCGCCATCTCCAGAACCACGAGGGAGGAAACTGCGGCTCAGAGAATTTGTAATAATCCCTGTCTTCTGGGGTTGTCGTGAGGACCGAAGCAGTAATACATGTGAAAATATTGATGGTCGTGGAAAAAACCCCAGTGATTTCTTTAGGTTTCTTCAAGTCCTGTGTTCAGTTTTTGGCCCTTCTCAGCTCCTTCCAGAACAGAACTTTGGCTCTCTTTTCCTAAGACCAAGACAAGGTGAGGAGACGCCCCCAAAAGCCACCTGTGGCAAAGGGTCCGCGGATCTGGCAGGGGACAAACAGCCAGTCTTCAGGCAGCTGAAGATCCAGGTAAAGCCCCTTTTATTTAGGGCCCATCTCCACACACATACACTGCGATTAAGGCTCAGCTCAGCTGGATTTAGCCATTTAGATCAGTGGTTCTCAGCCTTGGCTGTACCCTGGAATCCCTGGGGGAGCTTTAAACACTCCTCTGCCATCCCCACCTGCTCCTGAGTGCTGATTTCACTGGTCAGCGTGTGGCCTCGGCAGCAGGGATTTTGTTTTTTTTTAAGTTCCTCAGGTGATTCTGGTGAGCAGTCAAGGTTGAAAACTACTGATCTAGATTTCAGCGTGAACTAATGGGATTTTCCTGCCTGCTCCCTTTTCTCCTCCATTCTTCCTTTTGGGCAGTGATTAAAGATAGACTGTCCTTACCCTTTGCAAGGCTGAAGCATGCTGAGAAGTTTCATTTCAATAAACTAGACGCCCTTACCAAGCTGTAGGGCAGGAGTGGATTTTGGTTTTGTGCAGGCTGGTTGGAGGAGGAGCGGAGAGCAGTGCCGTCCTATGTGCAGAAACAATCCCCGGAATAAGGCAGCTGCCGTCTCCAGCAGGGATCCCAGGCTTCTCTGTTCTGGGCAGTCCTGCCTCGTATACGAGACTCACTCCACTCTTATGACTTTAGTGCCTTGAGTTTATAGAGCATCAGCAGGCCTGTTAAACCCTGCGCACTGTAGTGTCACGGTATCGCATTTATGGGCGTTTATTTAAACTAACGCTTGAAGTATTTGAGTGGGAGCAGGAAGTGAAATTGAAAGGCATTTGTTCTGGGGGAGTTTGAAGAGCTGCGTTTCTTCTTTTCCTTTTCCTCTCCCTCCTTGTGTCTGACCAGATAATTTAAGGATCATTTGAAGTGCCATTTCCTGCTTTGTTCTTCATACCTGTGGTGTGTGGGGGGGTGTGTATTTGTATCCCAAGAGGGGTAGGACATTTCTGAGGGTGTGTTGGCCAGCCACAGCAAAGCTCTGGAATATCCTCAGTCACAGAGAATTTGTGAAGGACCAGTGGTGAATTTGTTGCTCCTGGATGGGGTCCCAGCAGGTTCTGTGGTCCGTTTCAGCATTCTAGGCAGAATCTCTACGGATGGATCGTAGGTGACCATCCCATACAGTTCCTTCCCTGCATTCACAGATGAGAAACTAAGGACCAAGAAAGGTGACTTCCCCTCAGTGAGCTCCTCATGGAGCTGGGATTGGAACCTGGATCCTGCCCATGCTTTGTGCCACACTGTCTGCCATGCTCAGCTGTGTCCCAGCACCTCCTTAGTTATTACCAGCAACTCTTTTCCCTTTTACCATTTCCTGGGAACAAGTTTTCTGCCATCTCCAAATCAGCTTCACCTACTTGCTAGGTACTTGGGGAGTCAAAACCTCTGGCAGAAACGGCAGTGGTCAGAGGGCACACTCTAGGGTCCCAAACTTTGGCCAACCAACCTGACAAGGAGAGTTTCTGACCTCTCTTTCGAGCAGATTCTTTGCTCTGTGACTTGAAAGTTTTCCTCTTCAGCTAGTACGTGAGCTGAGATGGCTAAAGTCTCACCCCTGGATATGGTCAACATCTTCTGCCTACTTCTACAATCGCCCAGCAAGAATGTCTGGCTCACAGTAAATCTTTAGACTCATTATAAAGAGGGTTCGCTCATTCATTAAATGAATTAGGATTAGAGAGGCATCACCCACTGACTTGAGTGCTAACGATTGCAGATTTTCCTGGTGCTCATTTAGGGCGGAACATGTTGCCAATTTCTCTTGGCACTTCCAGGATCTCGGTCTCCAACCTCGCTGCTGAGGTGAGATTTAGAGACGGTCCCTTCACATCCTAATACCTGTATTCCACTCGGAAGGTGGAATCGATAGTTTAATACTCAGCTGACATTCCGCCTTTTACCTCCTTCCACCCATTTTCTTGCCTTTCTTCACTGTCTAGTATTATTTGAGACTGTGTATCTGCTTATAGACTAAAAGCTTTTTTTTTTTTTTTTTGAGAGCAGGGACCATGTATGAGTCACCTGTTTCCACAAGAATGCCATGTAACAAACAACCACAAAACCTCAGTGGCAGATGATAGCTGTTTATTTCACGAGCCTGCAGTCTAAAGTCCACTGGGAGCGGTTCTGCTGATCTTGGCTGGGTTCACGCGCATGTTTTGGGGTTGACCAGCTGTTCTCCCATCTAGGCTGGCCTCAGTTGGGGCAACTGAGGGGACTTGGCACTGCTCTGCGTGTTTCTCATCCTCCGGCAGGCCAGCCTGGCCATGCCCTTCTCATGGTGACGGCAGAGGTGCAAGGGAGAACAAGCCGAAACACACAGACCCTCATGAGGCTGGGCCCAAAACAGGCACACCATTCTCTCCACCTTTTTTATTGACCATAACAAGTCAAGTCCAGATACAAAGGTGGGGAGATAGACTGCCTTTTTTGAGAGGAACTGCAAAATTACAGGGTAAAGGGTATGGGGTCATTAATGCAATCCATATACTATGGACCTATATAATTTGCCTCTTATTTGGAACTTAGGCTGATACTTTGCAAATAGTGCATACTTAATAAATACATGTCACATAAAAGTAAAGTTAATTGATTAGATTTTCTAATCACAACTGAGCTGACTGAATGATGTAGCCATTAGCTGGAGTTTGTTGGAAGGGAAGTTTCTGTCATCCTAGTAGAATCTGAATTTTCCCCGCATTGGGTGCAGGGACAGCTTGGTTGCCACTAAGAAGTCCCTCTTCTTGTCGTCTTCTCTGTCATGGGTTCTGCTGTTGTCATTTTCAGGATCTTGGAGTATAAATGTCTGAGAGTCAGGGAACAAAGCGGGGGAGAACTGTTATCACCCTGACGTGTCTCCGTTGCCTCTGGAAGAGAAATTTGGTTCATGTATTGAGCACTGAATGTATGTAAAGAGGGAGAAGCAGCTCTGTCCAGTGTCTTTAACGTTTGTTCTTGTTTCTGCCCCCTTAGAGCAGCACATGGAAAGTAGGGTCCATAGGCCAGCAGCTGCATCATCATTGCCCAGGAGCTTGTTAGAAATGCAGACGCTGCTTCCTGAATCAGACACCCTGGGGCTGAGGCCCAGGGGATCTGTGTTTTAACAAGTGCTCCAAGTGATTCTGACAGGGAGGAGGTTTGAGACCCCCTGCCTAACCCCTGTGGACCGTGCAAACTAACAGTGTGGCTCCCACTACTGACTCTCAGACGCGGGGCGTGCGTGGGGCACCTCTGAGGAGGTCACAATGTAGTCTGAGCCTTGCAATAGTCAGAATTACAGGTTCAGGACCTCCTGGTGTTGGACACCAACGGCGGCATCTCCAACCAGCTCAAAGTCACTTGCCCTGCTTCGTCGTTTGCAAGGGTACACCACTGAGGATGCCAGGGCTGCGTTTTATACCTGCCTTTACACCTAACTTTTATACCTAACTTTATTAGAAGGCAGATCTCAAGGATGGAACAAGCTCCTTCTCCCCAGACAGACCGGGCAGGTGCCAAGACGTGGGACAAAGTGTGCTCAGGTTCAGACACCTCCTCCCCTTCTTGCCCCCTCGCTCTGGGGACCCCCCAGGACCACTAGGCCTGTGGGCCCCCACCTCTGGTACAAAGAAATCTGTATGGTTGGTGAGGGCACTGTCAACACAAAATAAATACCAGCGCTGATCATGAAGAGGAGGGTGGTAGCCTTTGAAGCAGCATTTCACCAGGGTTAGCGGTGTTTTCTCTCCAAAGTCAGAGAAACGCCTGTGTCCAGCCCCCTGACTCTTTTGTGTTCTTTTTAGCTCCGTGAACGAGGCCTGGCCTGCAGGCTGCACTCGGCACAGCCAACTAATCTACGTGTGTGTGTGTGTGTGTGTGTGTGTGTGTGTGTGTGTGAGACGGACAGAGTTATCAGTTTGCTCTCTCCAGGTCTGAATACCAGCTACCTTGCCCGTATCCCTCACAGCCCTGTGATGGAGGCTCATACAAGCCTCTTCTGTTTGATTCACATAGAACCGTGAGAAACAGCCCCGTATGTGAGGCCGTGTTTTTCATTCTATTCAGTCTTTGTATATTCGGATTCTTCCAGTTTCAGCTCTTGCTGTTCTGCCAGATTTCCATCGCATTGATGGCTTCTCTGAATTAATAAGTGTTTTGCAATCACTGAAAAGTTTTCTTCCCCCAAGCACCGGGACTTATCCATATTGATTTTTTTTCCCCTTTCTCTTTCCTCTCTAGCTACTTCTTAGACGTTCTATTTTGTAAAGTGTTAATAGAATTTTTCTTGCGCTCCGACGCTGTATCTATTCAGGAGGTCTTTGTGAGGCCCATTGTACACTGGACCATAGAGGAAAGAGCTCTATTCTTTACGACAATGGTTGCCCCAAAAAACATACACAGAGCCCCCTCCTCACTCATCAGGGTGGAGCGAATATTAGGAGGGCAGCATCAGAAAACATCCAAAAGTAGGAAGGAGAAGAGGGACCCAATTACGCACTGTGGAAAGGAGGGGCATTGAAAATACTTGTTTTTAATTCAAAATATTTATTTCCTAAGGGGATCTGAGTTTCAGTACCCAAACATGGCCAACACAGAAGGGGGGCTGTTTTTCTTACTGTTAGGCATTTTCAGCTCAAAATAAGGACTTGGCAAACATCTTAGAAAATATGGCAGTGGGTGTGAAACGGATGTCATGTTTACCTGCACGATACCCAGCAGGCTTCACCCACCACCCACCCGCACCCCAGGCAGTGGAATCCTCTTCGAGGCCCCGGGTCGGAGTCTGCGATGCCATATGCTCGAATGTGACGGCTCTGTGTAGAAACAAACCAGTTGATCTTCTGGTGGTTTCGCTTGAGGGGTGCACAGGAGGCAGCTGGCTATGGTGTGTTTGGCCTCAGCAGGTGCCTTAGGGACTCATCAATCCTGCCTGGCCGGGGAGGGGTCTGGTGAAGGCACCCCCTCTCCAAACTAGCATCCCCTACTCCCCTAGGCCTGGTTCCTGGGAGAGAGAGGACAGCTCCTTGCTGGAGGAACAGTCACCGTGCAAGGCCATTTCCCTCCCAGTAACTGACTACAGAAATGGGGACCAGAAGGGGAAGGCCCCAGGAGCCTGTTTGCTCAGGCTCGGTTGCTTAGCAACACAAGGGGCCCTGACTCCAGAAGGGATTTTTAAGCTAGACCACTCCCTTGGAGGTTTGTGTCTGGCTTGCCTACCCCTTCTTCCATTCTTACCTTAACTTTGCTTTTCCCCCTATTATATTTGATAGCATCTAGAAAAATAGATTTGATTTGTCTGGAGGCACCATTTTAAACCTGGTTTTATTGCTTTGCCCAGTGTCTTCCCTTCCATTGGAGACTGTCATCTGGGAGGAGTGAAGAATGAATAGCCGATGGTTCTTTTTCTCAGCTGGCTTAGCTCAGGCCCCCAAGCTCATTTCTGAGCCTTTGAGCTCCAGTGAACAGTGCTTGGTCCTTCGCACCACGCACACACACACACACACACACACACGCACACACACACACGCGCACACACACACGCTGAAATTGCTCCAAGCCCGGAGCCCTCTGGCTAACAGTTCTGTCCACCCACAACCATGTGGTTGGATTGTATTTTTACTGCCAACTTTGGGCACAAAGTGAATGAGGAGACCAGGCTACTCGCCTGGCCAAACCAGGTACAGTCTGCAAGTGAATGGCTGATTGGTTTAGGACAGCACCTGCACTAAAGATGTGTCTTTTGTGGAGCAAATAAAGGATTGGATCATAAGTAAAAGGAGCGGAATTCAAAGCCAAATCTGGTTTCATAAGTGTGAGTTTCTTGAGGTCTGTGTGGGACTTGAGTGTGGATCCTGACTGTCCAGAAATGACTAAAAGGGTTGCAGTGTGCTTGGGAGGACAGAGGAAGGGACTAGGAAGAGAGACAGAGGATGCCTTTGGTATTTTCCTCTCTTTGATGTTTTTGAAAAGGTCCTAGCATCAATGTATTTGTCTGCTGGGGCTGCCATAACAAAGTACCACAGACTGGGTGGCTTAAACAACAGAAATTTATTTTCTCACAATTCTGAAGGCTAGAAGTCCGGGAGCAGGGCATCGGCAGGTGGTTTCTTCTGAGGCCTCTCTTCTTGGCTTGCAGACGACCACCTTTTCTCTGCATCTTCACACGGTCTTCCCTCTGTACCTGTGTCCAGATTTCCTCTTCTCATAAGGACACTAGCCGTACCGAATCAGTGCCCACCCTAATAATGACCTCATTTTAACTTAATTACCTCTTTAAACCCTATCTCCAAATGCAGTCACATTCTGAGATGCTGGGCATTTAGGATTTCAATATATGAATTCGAGAGGTGGGGGATGGACACAGTTCAGCCCACAACAATCAAGATGTTGAAGTTTCATTGTTTATAACTGGAAACAATTGAAATATCTATCAGAAGGATAATTAAGTAAGCTATAGCTTCTCCCTCCATGAAATATTATGTGGCAGTCAAGCTAGTATTCATAATACCTCACACTCCTTAGGATGACTACTATTTTTTTTAAAAAAGGCAGAAAATAACAAGTATTGGCAAGGATGTGGAGAAATTGGAACCTTTATGCACTGTCAGTGGGAATGTAAAATGGTACAGGCTCTGTGGAAAACAGTATGGCAGTTCCTCAAAAAATTAAAAACAGAATTACCATATGATCTAGCAATTTCACTTCTGAGTATATACCCAAAAGAATTGAAAGCAGGGACTCAAAATATTTGTACACCAATGTTCATAGCAGCATTATTCAGAACAGCTAAAACCCAAGTGTCCACTGATGGACAAATGGATAAGCAAATGTGGTCTATACATAGATGGAAGATGGATGAACCTTCACGACATTATGCTAAGTGAAATAAGCCAGTCACAAAAAAGCAAATACTATGTAATTCTACTTATATGAAATGAAATACTTAGAGTGGTCACAGAGACACAAAGACAGAAAGTAGACAGGTGGCTGCCACAGGCTGAGGGGATGAAGGGAGTGGGAGTTATTGTTTAAAGCGGGTAGAATTTCAGTTCTACAAGATGAAAAAAGTTCTGGAGATGAATGGTGGTGATGCTAGTGCAACGTTATGAATGTATTTAATACCACTGACCTGTACACTTAAAGATGGTTATGATGGCAACTTTTATGTCATGGGTATTTTTACCACAGTGGAAAAAGGATGGGGAAAAAAAGATAGTATTCATAATGTAGTCATCTGGGAATTGTTTGCAATATTGTAATGTTATCTTAAAAAAAAGAACAAGGGGAAAATTCCATATACAATATGATTTAAACTATATTAAAATCGGCATATATATATTTTTTAAAGCAAAAACTAAAGGGAAGTACACCAGATGTTAACTGTGGTTATGCTAGGTTGGAAAGACAGACTGATTTATTTTCTCTTTCAATATTTGTATTTTCAAATAGGTTTTAACAAGCAACATGACTTCTGTAATGGAAACTGCTGCCACCCCCCACCCCCAATATATAATGTTTTGTGTATTTTGTTAAAATTCCTAAAGCAGACTCTATTTTGTATTTGTTTTGCAGGTGGAGGATGCAATGCTAATGTTTGATAAGACGACCAACAGGCACAGAGGTAAGAACCCCAGTGTGAGGAGGTTGCCCCTTCATCCTCTCCGGGCTCCATCTCTTCTCACCCCCCCGTCCTGCAGACAAAAGATGCAGTGACTGTTCCAAAATCAGGCAGGTGGAGGTGACGTGTGTTGCGGATCTCTATTAATAGAGGGCCACGATCGTGTGGAGAGTTGATACTGGACAGTTAAAACACCATTTCCTTTTGGCTTGGGAACTGTCATTTAATTATGCAGCCACGCCCAACACGCGTTCTGATACACTTGTCCAATCCTTGCTTTCTTAGTCCTTGCTAAACCACAGCACTAAGTGATCCAGGTGGAAAGTATTCATAGCAATTACTCAATTGAGTTCTCAATTTGCATTGAAGGAGGTGGTTGAGAAGCACACTGTCAATCCAAAGAGCCAAAAAAAAAAAAAAAGCCTCATCCTAGGTTTACTCGATGTTTGATGATGTATACAGTGAGTACAGACCTGGAAATGCCCTTTTGTGCCTCTTGGATGTTTGGAGGACGTCTGCACTTCCTTGTATTTTTCTCCTGTACTTACTGTCCTGTCCATGTTTTGGAAAATGGGTTTCATCTTGGGGTCTGAGAACCCCTGAAATGACACGCAGGATGTTTTATGTTTCTCTTGGGAGAGGCTTTCTAGCTTTGAACAGATTCTCAAAGGGGTCGCTGACCTCTGCCACCTCACCCCCCCTCCAAAAAAAAAAAAAAAAAAAAACACATTGAAATTATTGCTTTAACCAGAAAATTGGATGACTCTAGAAAATCCTCCCCAGAGGAAGCAGGGTCATAAGTTATGGTTTAGCGTTCCGTTCTCCGGAAGCTCCTGGTTTCTGGGGTTCCTATTCACGGGGCATTAATGAGCAGAGCTTCTGAAGGGGGGTGGCAGGAAGCAGTGTTCTAGAGAGAAGGAGCCAGCGAGCAGTGTTTCCTTGCCACTTGGATGGCATTTAGATGTTTCTTGTGTTGTTTACATTCTTGCTGTCCCCTGTGATTAGAAGCAGTTACCCAGTGCTGACTGCACGTCTCCCTGTTCTGAGCAGGCAGGCTGAGTGAAAGGGAGGAAGGAGTGGGTGGGAAGCGATGCTTCCGAGGGTGGGAGAAGGAGGGGCTGTCCTGAGTGTGCCTGGGGAATCGAGCATCTCACGCATCCACCTACAGCATCCTTAAAAGGAAGAATAGAAACTGGGCAGAAGACTGGGGCGTCAGGGGTGTATACGTTGGGGAAGGGATGGGGAGGGGGTAGAGGATGAGGAGTAGGGGGAGGCAAGGAGAGAAAAGAAGAGCTTACAGGTGTGGAATGATTGCCTTTGTCTTCTGCAACGCTCTGGAGTGAGAGGAAGGTGGTGCCGGTGATGGGCGATTCTTGATGACCCTTGATCATCGTCTGCATTGCGTCGATCTTTATGGTTTTCCCAGCACTGCTTCCACGTGCATCTTCTAACGATCTTCACAGCAGCCCCCGGAGGGAAAATCACTTAAGTTCTTTATGCCTCAGTTTATTCATCTGCAAAGTGGAGATGATATTGGTACCTCCTTATAGGATTGTTTGGAGAGCGTAGTGCCAAGCACATCAACTGTGCCTAAATGTTAGGTATTATTATTATTACCGTCACCTCTATTTTGTGGATGAGATAACCACAGCTCAGAGGAGGTGCCTTACATCCAGGCTCAGAGAAGAGACTCACACCTAGGACAGCTGATTTCAAAATCTGCTCTTTGTTGTATCCACGTGGGGCAGGTTTGTTGAGAAGGGTGTTTTCGTCCTTTTATTTTCAGGATGGGCGAGGTCCATCTGAACGTGGCACTGGTGTTCAGTGTTAGAATTCATAATCCTGGAAGATTCCTGAGTGGCTTCTAGGCAGTATTGTTATCCTTCTTTTTTGAATATCAGTGAATAAAGGTATTTTTGATCTCCTGCTCTGTGTCAGGCCCTGTGTTGGAGGAGATGACAGATCATCTCACTGAACCCTCTCAACTGAGCAAGGAAAGAGGTTCGTCATCTGAGGGACCTGAGAGGGCGGGTCACCCTCCGTGTCAGGTCACTCAGCTGGTAACTGACAGAGATGGATTCACACTCAGGATATCAGGCCCAGACACACTGCAGAGGAGGTGCCAGGGAAAGTTCTCCCCTATTTCTAACGCAGATGCCTCCTGCTGTGGTTGAAGCCTCTTCCCCTTCTCCAAGGGCGCTGGGCACAGTGATGGGGTGGGGGTCCCTCTGTGGCTGGGTGAGGGAAGTGTTCCCTGTTGTGAGCCTAAGGGAGGTCATCTGTGGCCCAGCACTCAGAGTAGCTTCAGGAACGTGGTCGCTCACTCCCCCAAGTCAGGACTCCTGGTGGCGATGGCAGGATGGAGGGCGGGCAGAGCCCCTGGTGCGTGCACGGCGCTGCCCCCTCCCCCAGCCAAGGCAGGGCCTGCCCCGCATCCTTCTGCCCTGCCCGCCTTTAAGATTCCTGTGGTCAGTGCAGGACCCCTTACATAATTCATGGAGTCACAACAAGATGAAAGACAGGGCCTCTTATTCAAAAACTATTAAGAATTTCAAGATGACAGCAGAGCATTCAACCAAGAGCGGAGCCCTTCTGAGCACGGGGTGTATGTGACAGCTCAGGCCGCCCATCCAGGAAGCCGGCCTGAATGGATGCAGCCTGTGGCCGGCCTGATGCTGGTGGGGCGAGGAAGAGAAGGCAGGAGGGACCGTGTGCCCAGAGGTTTCAACAGGAAGGACCTGACACCTGCTGCCCGTTTGCCCCTGTACAGAAATCTGCCCTGCTGTTCCTCCTGTGTCGGGGGGGGGGGGCGGGCTTTGGCCCATACATGCTTTCCAGCCCCTCCAAACAGCTGAGGAGGAGTTTCTCTCTGGACGGGGTGCTGAAGCTGGGGTAATACTTCAGCGATCCAGAGCATTAGGGGGGGAAAGAATTTTTTCTAAAGAAAGAACGTATCGCAAGAGAAGCACAAATCATGGATGTGGAGCCAGCAGGCCTCACAGCCCTGGCCTGATGGAATGTGCACTTGGAATCAGGAGATAAGCACAGGAAAATAAAATCCTCGTGCAGCCACCTTGCCCCAACCTTTCCTTCACCTCCTCGGCTTCCTGTTTTCCATTATCTTATCAAGAGGAAAGTGCTGCCGGAGCAGACGTTGAGGACACCTCTCTGGCTGGCACTGCCGCCAGCTTTCTGCTTAAAGAGGCCCAGACCATTAACCCCTCCGTGTCGTCAGGGCACTTGCTTAGTGCTTTCCGCCAACTTCTAACCCAGCCCCGTTGGGCAGCCTGGGCGGTGACTTGTTCTCTGCCCCAGGCATTTTGAAAAGCACCTGTGTGCCCCTGAGCCGTGACCACTGCTGTCAGGGAGAACTCCGTGGCACGGGGCCTGGCCTTCTGGGACTCAGGCCACTTGCCATTAGGAGCCAGGGGTCAGGGCAGCGTTTCCACTTCCGGCCCCACAGCGGCCGCCTCCTGCCCTGTCCGCCGCTGGTCCCGTAGGCACGAGGGTGGCCCTCAGTTGCATCTGCACGGCAGTTTGCTCCTCCTGTTCGCAGAAGCGCCAGCCTGTGTTCCTTCCCACTTTACATCTGCACTCGGACCTCGGTAGCAGCGTGGGAAAGAGTCCAGGGGAGAGTCCAGCAGACAGTGAGCCCTCCAGGGAGGTGCATCCTCTATCCTGGAAGCAGGAAGGTCGTTCAGCATCCGACTCTCACAGAAGTGTGGAGTCTTCCCACCTTTGTCCTTAGAGGGACCGCCTTCCAGCTTCTGCTGCCCCTTTGTGTTTAGCCAGGGGCACTTTTCCTAACCTCTCTGAACCCCTCAGGCTCTGCCTCTGGAAAATAACATGAACTGGGACCGATGAGCTCCAGGACCTAAAGTATGCTTCTGGCTTTTAGCTTTTTAACTGGAAGTATGTTCCAGATTGTTTCCTTTTTCTAACTAGGGGAGGGGGAGCGGTTGTCTCCGGTAGGGGTCCCTGAGACGGGGCTGGGTCTGCAGGAGGTTCGTTGGGGCTGCTCTTCCCGGGGACTGGGCAGGGGGAGATGACGACCTGCGGTGCCCTGGGGAGTTTGAAGAGAGGGTGGTCCTTCAGCTGCCCCGGTTATCCCTGTATGTTGATCAGTCATAGGAGGCAGCCCACCTGGGAAGCAGGTGTCATCTTGGGCTTGTACCGAGGAAGTCCTGGAGGGGACCAACAGCTGGGGCCGTCATCCAGCAGCGCTCCCAGCGGCTGGGGAAGATGACCTTCATTCCTGAAGGGGGGTCTGACCCCCCCCCTCCATCAGAGTGCACACCATAGTGGTACAGGGTTCTGTGTTAACACTCCCGGTGGAAACAGCCACTTTCTGAGCGCCCCTAAACCAGGTGCTTAGCGCGTACTGTGGAATCTTTATGAACTGAGCTGCCCAGAGTTGCACACTAGTCCGAGCAGAGCTTACACCTAAACCCACCGTGTCCAACCCTGAGCCCGTGTTCTTAGCCACTGTGCAAGCACGGGGCTAGGCAGTGGTTTGAAGCAGGAGAATCGGTGATCTTAAGGACTTGAGCACCTCCTTATTATTAGTCCTTCTCCACACCTATCCTCTTGCTGGACTACGGTGTACCTCCATTTTTCAGACGGAGAAACTAAGGCATGTGGAGTTTTGGAAAGCTGCACAGCAGGTTCCTACAGCCATCTGGGGAGCGGAGCTACTGGTAGAAGCTAGGGCCTTCCTTGGCCCCGCCCATCGCTTCATTTCGTGGCCTTCTCTGAGATCCTTTGTGCCCAAGGAGAGAGAGAATGGTGGCTTTCCGGTCTTTTCAGAGTCATTGCATTTGCTCTCTAAACGTTCTTAGAGGTGGGCTGACAAATATTGGACTGATCATCAAAGGATTTAATCATTGGGGAAAAGTTTGTTGCTTTATCCTTGCAAAACTCAGATAAGATCTTGAATTCACCATTAGGTATTGATCCCAGAGTGGGGCAGGAGGTGGGCAGGGAGGGAAGAAGCAACAAGGTGCTATCCTTTCTGATTTGCTCTTTGGCGGGCGGTTGGGGGGAAGCTGGCTGAGAGCCAGGGGGCGGGAGGGAGGGTGACACAGTTCAGCACTCTCTCTCCACTCTCCCTGCATCGGCCCTGTTTGAGACAGTGGACGGTGGGGATGCTGGTTGCTGAAATACATCTCTCACTCACCTCCTCGTGGGGGTAGGGAGCCCCCCAAGAGCTCATTCCAGGGGAGCCTCAGATGTGCTGCCTCCCTCTGACCTCAGGGCCTGCACAGCCAGGTCCCTCCAAGTCTGGCGCGTCAGGGGAGAGCTGGGTGGCTGGGGGCCCAGTGGAAAATGAGCTGGCTGTCTTTGAAGCTTATCAGGTGGCCTGGTGAGGGTCAGCTGGAGAGGGAGGGGTTTCTGGCGAGTACAGAGGAGAGACCTGGGGACAGGCCTTCTCACTCCCAGTGGCTTCCATTACCCAGCAGGCCTGTTTGCTCCGGAACATTGCCAGAGGCGAAGGAACAGGATACAGAGAGAAAAATAAAGATCAGTGTGATGGATGACTCCTCTCCTGACTGTTAGCAGTTGCTTATTAAGTGCAGTGCTAATGGCTTTGGAGAGGAACAACAGCTCCGAGGCAGTCTCCTGTTCTGTGAAGCTCAGAGAGCACCATCCCCAGCAGGTTCCCTGGACAAAGAAAGTCCTCTCCCAGGGCGGCTGTGCCCGTCGGGAGCTACCAGGCTGGAAGGGCGCCGTGGTGGGCCCTGTGGCTGGAGGGAGCAGCCTTCTGCAGTCCCACCTCAAGGCAGCAAGACTGAGCTTGGCTTCTCCCAAGAAGCTCGTACAGCATCTCTATCCCCAAAAGCAGTTGGCCGAAGTTGAAGGTCTTCGTAATTTGCGTAATTAGTTTATTTATTTAAACGGTGCCTGTGCGATGTAGCTGAAGCTGTGATAGAAGACAATGCTTTTCTTTTTCTTTTAATAAATTTACTTATTTTATCTATTTATTTTTGGCTGCGTTGGGTCTTCATTGCTGCGCGCGGGCTTTCTCTAGTTGCGGCGAGCGGGGGCTACTCTTCGTTGCGGTGCGTGGGCTTCTCACTGCGGTGGCTTCTCTTGTTGAGGAGCACAGGCTCTAGGCGCGTGGGCTTCAGTAGTTGTGGCTCGTGGGCTCTAGAGCGTAGGCTCAGTAGTTGTGGCGCACGTGCTTAGTTGCTCAGCGGCATGTGGGATCTTCCCGGACCAGGGCACGAACCCGTGTCCCCTGCATTGGCAGGCAGATTCTTAGTGACTGTGCCACCAGGGAAATCCCGATAATGCTTTCCTAAGGAGAAAAAACAGCCCTTAATGTCCTGACTACCTGCCAGACACTCACTTTTGAAATTGACCTCTGAAGTCCAGACTGACTCTTTCTTGTATACTAAAGATGATTAAAAATCACACTGTAATTGTTTGTTTATTGATGCCCATTTCCCAAGGGGGGAGGGGGAAATGTAAAAAGAGTTTCACAAGGCGTAAGTTAAATTAAAAATAAAAAAGCATTGCTTCATTTGTAGGTGTGGGGTGTCAAAGATAATGTATGTGTGTTTTTCCTAATGAGATTCTAACATTTTGACTGTATTTACCTGGGAGAGAGGGTTGGGACTCTACAACCCATAAATGTGACTTTGTAGGATGGAGGAAGGAGTGTGTTTGACAAAGACGGTAAGTCCCTCTGGGTGGGAAAGGGTTGTTGGATAGGGTAGAAAGCATGATAAGGGTTTGGAGAATCACAGCTTGTGAGGACACTTGTGCCGATGTGACACAATGGCATCCTGCACAGCACCGGTGCCCAAGGTCAGGGTCTGGAGCAGGATTTGCTGCGGGGTCTACCCTGCTGGAGTCATGCCCTTTGCGTTTCCCCCACCTCACAGATCTGCCCTCTCGTCCGCTGATGCTGTTAGGTACCCATCACTCTCCAACCCAAGTCTGAGATGTGTTAAGGGGTTTATTGGCAACCTGTAAGCCAGTCGCTGATTATGATTGATATTGATCCCAATTCTGCACCTGAATTGGAAGCCAGTCGACAGGAAAGCTGCTGGTCTGTCGCAGGCCACTAACACCAACCAAGGGTCTTGGTCGGATAGAGCTTTCAGCCTAGGCTGCAGTGTGATGTGGTCACCAGGCATGTCTGTGGGCTCTGTTCATGCAAGTAGAGAGTTAGATCAGGTCAGGTGATAATCCTCTTCTCTTCCCAGAGTGGACCAGTGTCAGTGTGGGACACCTGTTTTAGAAAGGTGTTGAGGGACTTCCCTGGTGGTCCAGTGGTTAAGACTCCACGCTTCCACTGCAGGGGGTGAGGGTTCGATCCCTGGTTGGGGAACTAAGATCCCGCATGCCGCGCAGTGGCCAAAAAAAGAAAAAGGTATTGATAAATGTGGAGTCTATAAGGGAGAATGTTAGAATGGGGTAGAAACTCAATACAATTGAATCTCCCCCATCCCACCTGGATAGAAGAGACTGGTTGGGGTGCTGGCAGTGATGTGTAATTTGCTGCCTTTGGGTTCTTGGAGAGGTTCTGTTAGAAAACAATTACGTGCAGACTTGAAATTGGGCACACTTCATTTAGAACGAGGAAGAACTGCCAAGTCCCACAGCAGTGTAAATGGACAGCCACATGCCTCTCTACTAGATTCTGTGCTCCCGGCGGGCTCGTTCTAAAGCTGGGCTGTATAAGGTGGTCCCCACCAGGAGGGTGCATCTAGGGCTTTGCCCAGAGGCTATGCAGCCTGGCCCCCCGCCTCTGGCCCCCAGCACAGTCCCCTGAAGGCCTGACCTGTCACCGGGCCCATCTCAGGACCTCCTCCAGAGGAAGGGTGGCCACAGAGGGCAAAGGACGGGAGCGGGGTAAAGAGCTGCAGCCCCTACCCTGAGCCGTCTCTCAGAGACCAGCCCCCGGAGCTGTCTGCACATTTTATTTTCTCGTTAAATAAACACCATTAGCCTTCCTGAGAAATTGGTGCAAACATGACCTCGCAAATAACCAATTAGAAGGGCAGGGTTGAAGGGGACTGTGAATTTGCAAACATGTAGAGGAGGCCATTAAAGACGCCTGTAGCTACCCCAGCCCTGGCAACATCGATCTGAGACCTTAATTTTATTTCTGACAGGAAAGCAAGGAGCACACTTTAATTTTTTTCTTCCCTGAGCTAACTGTATTCCGGAAGCGCCCATTCCGGCGCTGTCTCTTGAGATATTCATCAACATGGGAGCTCAGTTTCTGTTCACCTGCTTTCCCTGTGGATGGGGATGCACACGGAGCCCGCAGCGCCCTGGCAACAGGGGAGGCCAGGGTGGGGGGCGGTCATGGCCCCCTGGATGCCCCTTGGTGTCCCAGCTGGAGGATAAATCTGAAACTCCTTTCCTTCGGAATAAAAGCCCTGGCACCAAAAGGGTGGTGAGCTAGTAGATCTTCCTTCCTCCCTCCTGGCTGTGGCCCACGGAAGCAGAAAGGGAGTGGGCCCGGGGTCAGCCACTTCATTGACCCAGAAATGTTTTTTTGTGAAGAGGGACAATGAGGCTTTTGTTCGGCCCTGTTCCCGTAGAGACCCAGCTCCCAGCTCCGACTCTCACATGGTTTCAGATCTCTGAAGAGAGAGGAGCCTTCAGCTTGGCCACTTGGTTAAAAGCGTCCCCTTTCGTAGCATCACAGCGCTGCTAGGGCTTGAGCCGGGGGACCAGAAGCAGGGGTGCCTGCTTCCTGCTGGGACTCCAGGAGCCCCCGGGATTGTTCAGCTCTGGACTTGAGCTTCTGTTTGAGCCCTGGGCTCGGAGGACATTCCCTGGCCCATCTGTGTCTCTGTCACAGGACACACGGGAAGGAGCCTGAGTTTAGTGCTGCCCATACTTGGCTTCAGTGCCAGCTTCCCTGGGCGTGATCTCAGGTGGTCCCCGAAGGGCTCTGAGCCCCATTTCGCTCTCTGGAGACAGCACATCTGCTCTGCATGAGTTAGTGAGCCACTTGCGAAGTGCCCACAGAGAGTGGTCAGTGCCAGTAGTCTTAGTTCTTTCCTTTCCCCCTTTTAAAGAACTGCCGATTTAACTTCTTTAGGCAAGTTACAATGTTTATTTGAATTTTTTAAGACCTAGTCTTTAAAAAAAGTTTTCCCCTCCCCTTCACACATGAAACATATGTTTGCCTGTGCATGGAATATTTCTGAAAGGATAGTCACAAAACTGGTAACAAAGAGTGAGAATGGCCAAGTGGCTAAGAGCACGTGCTCTGGAGTCAGACAGCTGGTGTTTGCATCTAAGGTTTGTGACTTCATAACTGTGTGACCTTGGGCAAGTTACCTACACTCTCTGTGACTCAAGATTCCTCATCTAAAAAACAGGAATGATGACATCGGGTTAGCCTGAGGCTTATATCAGTTAATAAGTATAAAGGACTTGGAATAATCTCTAGCTATAGAAAGCACTCGAATATGTTTTATGCACAAATATATATACTCATCGATTCAAGTATACATAAATAAAAAACAGCATTTGCTTCTGGGGAAGAGGATTAAGTGACCAGTGGTCCAAAGATACAGGAAAACTTTTCACTTTATACTCATTTACCTTTCGAATTTTTGTACCCTATGCATTTATTACCTAGTCAAACAAATACTTTTTTTAGTGTAAGCTTTCACAATTCATCCCAATTTGAATTGTAAATATAGTGATAGAACAGCATGAGAGAATTTTCAAAAGGAAAAAGTTCATCCCATCTCAGTATGCTAACACAATAACTGTTGTCACTTCTACCTTGTTCCTGACACTGGCGTAAATATTTTTAAACTTGGTTGTCTTTATGGGGTTAGTAGAAGATGTGGCATCTCAGACTTTGCTGAATGAGGGATGGGTCCCGCCTCATCTGAGTTTTCTGTCCTGCCAGAGAGAGGGGCCCTCGGAGCTCCAAACAAGACTTGATTATATGCAGCCGAGAATCCTTTGCCTCTGAGTCACCTCTGTCTTTTTCTTTCCATAAACAGAGAGTCGGATGGATAGATGAGGATTTTCTTAGTAGTTTCTGCTCTTTCCAGACAACGTGCTATTAATAGAATAGCCAGACCGGCCCCAGTCTGAAAAGAAGCCCCGTTTGCTTGAGTTTATCCCAGACCAGAGGTGAGAGAGGTCAGAACAGAGAAACCCTTCGTTCCAGGAGTCCAAGGTCTTTTTAATTAAAGAAAAAAAAAGTTGAAAGCATTTTCCTCACCCAAGTTATGATTACTAAACATGTGGGGACCTTATACAATGTGGCACATACAGAATCCTCCTCTGTGCGCCTGTTGCTTATAGCTTAAGAGTCAAGGCAGGTACCCAGTTAGTGAAGCTCGTGAGGTGTCTGGTGGCAAAGAGGTGAGAGCCTAGGTCTCCAGTCACGCTGCTGGGTTCAAATTCCAGCGCCACCACTCACTAGCTGTGTGACCTTGGGGCAAGTTATTAAACTTCTCTCGACCTCAGTTTTCTCATCTGTTTAATGGGGATTGTTATTAATTTATGAACTTGTGAGGTTTAAGAGAGAGAATTTATGTGAAGCATCTGATGTTTATACTATCTGTAAATATTAACTTTATTACTATCATAATAAAGTTAGGTTACTGTTATGTTACTACTAATAATACTGTTACTATCACTCCTTGAGGAATGAAGGCTAAAGCTTGCTCACTGGAGAAAATATTCGCACTCTAGGGAGCTGTTGGCAGATGCTGTTAGGTTTTCCTTCATCTTATGGGTTGAATTGAATCCCCCTCAAAAGGTATGTGGAAGTCCTAACCCCTTTGTATCTCAGCATGTGACCTTAGGCAGAAATTGGGTCTTTGCAAATGTAATCAAGTTAAGATGAGGTCAAACGGGGGTAAGTTGATTCAATACGATGGGTGTCCTTCTAAGAAGAGGGAGGACATGTGAAGGGAGACACGGAGAAGGTCACGTGGCCATGGAGGTGGAGATTGGAGTGTGGAGCTGTGAGCCAAGGATCGGTGAAGCTAAGAGAAAGGCATGGGACAGATTTTCTCCTAGAACCTTCAAGAGAACGTGGCCCTGCCGACACCTTGATTTTGGACTTCCAGCTTCCAGAGCTGTGAGAGAACAAACTGCTGTTGTTTTAAGCCCCCCAGTTGGTGGTGCTTTGTTCAGCAGCCCTAGGAAGCGCACACAGAGGACAAAGCAGTGCTTCCTGTCGGGCGAGTTCCCTGCTCACCGGTGGCCTGCAGCCCCCGTGGGCGAACACAGCCGTTTCTCCCTGCAGGTTCCTGTTCACGTCACAGCTGCTGCCTCCGCAAAATTATGTGCAAGAGAAATTAGAGAAAAGACCTTCTACTTAAGAGAACACGGCCCGCAGATCCTGACGTAGTTCCCGGCTTGCCCAAGTCTAATTTGGCCAAAGACCATGAAATTGACCTTAGGGTGTTAGAGATGACTTTTTGGTAGAGAAAGACACTTGAAGAACTCTGAGGTTTAATGTTGAATTTGTAACCTTCGGAGCGCAGTTATTTCTTTCTAAGCCAAGGATTTACCAATACACCTAGGAGGTGTCGGAACCCCCAGCTCCAAGAATGCAAACCATACCCAGCAGACTGGTATTTCCAGCTGGTTCATTCAACTTGGCTATTTAGGGGAAAAAAAAGAGGGAGAGAGAAAGAGAAGGAAATCAGGAGAACGCATATGTATGACAACACAAACCTTACCATCCTTACATACCTGCCCCGACTTCCACCCTGGAAAAAATAAGAAAGAAAACAGCAAGACAACACTGAACTTCAAACCCTGCCAAACAGACTTCTTGATTTCTTTATGTTGTCCCAGCAACCCTTCCAGGCAGGAACAATTGCCAAATTCAATCCTAGAGTGAGTTTCTGAGCTAAATTAATGCAGTTGAGGGTCAAAGTGGTAACACCTAGAAGGTCTCCGGGCGGAGGACGCTGGTAGGCACAGCAGTAATTAATAGTTTCAGCCCCGGATGTGCTTCTCTTAATCCCTGGGTTTGGTTGGCAAACCTGGCAGTGCGCAAAAATAACTGCCATGGTTTTACTGTGATCAAAGTTGTGTGCCTTTGAGCACTCCCTACAAATTTGAAATTTCTTCCTCAACTTGCCACCCCATCTTGATATCAGGAGATAATTGAAAGGGCTTCCTTCTCTCTGAATGTTTCCAGCGCTGGTGCCTGTGTTCCAGCACCCCAGGCGGAGCCGGCGCCTCTGCACCAGATCTGCGAAGCACGCAGTGCCGACATCCGATTTATTATCTCGGAGGCTGGGCTGGTTCATGGATGATTCATGACTCTGCTTTCCACTGCTGCTGGAGGTGACATCATCCATCCCGGGCCCAGAATAGATACAGAGGCAACAGTGGCCCCTGTTCTGTCTCTCACCAGCCCCGGGCTCCCTGCCGTATCACACCCAGCAGCTGTGTGTTCGCTGAGTAGAATGGTGGTGGGTGGACCCAGAGAGCCCGTCAGAAGTATCTCCTTAGTCGGAGGCTAAAAATGTGTTTCGACGCTGCTGTAGCTGCACAATAAAGCAGAGGAGGGTACTTGGCCCAAAGTTCACCTCTTCCCCTTCTGTTCTTTTAGTTGGCATTTAGATTTTACTCATAACCCTAAGAGCTCCGTAACTGCTGTGGCCAGCTTTGGTTTTCTCACTTGGAGACAGGGTTGGTTGGGAAGGTCTGGGGGACATAAGCCATCCCACAGCCCAGCATTAGACGCCCGTATGATGAATGATTGCTGTCACGTCGGAGGTCTGGACTGCATCAGCAGTTTTCAGCCTTGGGTGCACATTAGAATCGCCGGGGAGTTTTAAAAACATACTAATGTCTGGGGCCCACCCCAGATCAATTAAGTGAGACTCAGGGTCGGAGCCCTGGCTGAGTGTTCACGTTTCCCCCAGCTGAAGCTCATGTGCCAACAGGGCTGGGAACCCCCGGGTCACGTGATCTCCCAGGACCCTTCCAGCTTTAAAACCTTTTAAAAAGCTGTGCTTTGGACCAAGCCTTTGACCCCACCCTTTTCTGGGCAGTGGGGTGGCCTGTGCCCTGGTGTGTAAGCCCGGGAAGGGTGGTGGCCTCCGGTGATGGATGTGGGGAGTGGGAGGTATGAATAACTACCATCCCATTGTGCTGGGTGTGAATCTAGCTACCCCCTCCCGAAACACTTTGCTGGCTTCCCATCACCGATAGGATGAGGCCTAAAGCACTGACGCTGCACTGCAGAGTCTTTGATTTCCGGCCCTTCTTCCGTCTCTAGCTTCACCCCAGACATGCTCCCTGCAGCCACGCTGACCTGGGCCCTTCCTTCACAGGGCCACCCACACAGGCTGTTCCTTGGGCTGCCAGGAACAGTCTGTCTCTCACTCCTGGCCAGCTCCTCAGCTTTCAGGCCTGGGCTTAAGTGTCCTTTCCCCTGGGGACATCTTCTCGAACCGCAGACAAGGTTAGCTCCAGCCATGTCTGTGCTCCTCGTAATTCCTTTTTGGCATCTCTCGGTTCTTAACGATTGTGTTATCTGCTTGATTATTTGGTTCTTCTCTGTGTCTTCTTCCCCCTTATAGTTCCCGAGCTTGGCAAACAGTATTAACATATGACCAGAGGGCGGCTGGGGACAGGCAGGCCCTTCTCACCTTGGTCTCATTTGGCTGAAGATGGAGAGTAAGCAGTTTGCACTGCTTTGCTGTGTGCTTCCCCCCCGACTCCCCGCCCCAGCCGAGACCTGCTCTAGCAAAAGGGGTGTGTGACTGTGTGTAGAAGCCTTGTCAGGAGGATGGCGTTTTCTGGAGAGGGCTTTGGAAAACTGAAGAGATGGTTCTCAACACTTCTGTTTTTCCAGCACCTTAGGAAGGAACAGTTATCCAGCAAACTGATGGGAGTTCTTTCTTTCTTGAGAGGGAAAAACAAATGCCCTTGGTATTGTTTTTTTCTAAAGTTGATATTTATTAAAATAATATTTTCTACAAAATATTCTGCAAATAATTATATTTTAAAATTCTCATTAAAGTGAAAAATTCTTGATCGTAACCCAAGGACTGAAGTATTTTCCAATGACTGAAGTATATTCCTCGTTTTTTTTAATAGATCTTTATTGGAGTATAATTGCTTCACAATAAATACTGTGTTAGTTTCTGTTGTACACCAAAGTGTACAAGAAAGTTTTGTTTTTCAAAGAATTTTTTGATTTCCTGTAAGTCAGTGAATTTACTGCTGTAAACTAGAGTCAAAATGGATTGTTCACTTTAAAATATTAATTTTTTAATAGATCTTTATTGGAGTATAATTGCTTCACAATACTGTGTTAGTTTCTGTTGCACAACAAAGCGAATCAGCCATATGCATACCCATGTGCCCATATCCCCTCCCTCTTGAGCCTCCCTCCCGTCCTCCCTATCCCACCCCTCTAGGTCATCACAAAGCACCGAGCTGATCTCCCTGTGCTGTGCTGCTGCTTCCCACTAGCTATCTATTTTACATTTGGTAGCGTATATATGTCCACGCTACTGTCACTTCACCCCAGCTTCCCCCTCCTACCCCGTGTCCTCAAGTCCATTCTCTATGTCTACATCTTTATTCCTGCCCTGCAACTAGGTTCATCAGTACCTTTTTTTTTTTTTTTTTTAGATTCCATATATATGTGTTAGAATATGGTATTTGTTTTTCTCTTTCTGACTTACTTCACTCTGTATGACAGACTCTAGGTCCATCCACCTCACTACAAATAACTCAATTTAGTTTCTTTTTATGGCTGAGTAATATTCCATTGCATATATGTGCCACATCTTCTTTATCCATTCATCTGTCGATGGACACTTAGGTTGGTTCATTGGTGTTGTTGTAGTTGCCCTTTACAGCTGATCTGGAAGAAAGGCTGAAAATACTGGTTCAGTTTTTTTAAAAAAAGGATCAGTCCTGTACTCCTAACCCATGATGCCTGGTGCCGCCTCGTGGGCTGGTGAGAAGGCTCACTCCAACCTGGGGTCTGTACCAGGATTTAAAATGCTCATGCGAAAGGTGTGTACTTACAGATGGATTCCTAAATTTCCTCCTCACTTCCAAAATCACTAGGCTTGGCATCTTAAGTCTTCTTTTAATTAAGTTGATTCATTTGCCCTGGAAAGATTTCCTGATTCAGCTAGTATATTTATGTATAAACTACTCTGGAAACACCTGGCAATTTTTCTGAGTGACAATAAGGAAACATAGTCCGAAAATTATGATTTAATTTGTTCCTTCCCCCATGATGTCTTACCTTTTTAAAAAATTTGGTAAGATTTACAAAAGAGGCTTTGTGTTTTGCCCATGGTACTAATCCTGTTTTACAGCAGAAATATGTATCAACAATACCTAATAATTTCCCTTTCTGTATTTTTAGAACTCTAGCTTCTAATGGACAATGGAATCATTCCTTGGCAAATGGGAAATCATCTAATTGCATGTTTTTATTTATTGTGAATTTTCAGGTAGGCTCCAGAAGAGATTGGTGAGCGTATAAAAAAAGAGCAAACAGTAATATAATGACTATTTTCTGGAGTTACCACCCTTGGGTTGCATCACAGCTGTGTGTGGGGGGCAGGGAGAGGGAGCAGTGGTGCACATTTGAATTGGACGTGGCCCTTGGTTGGTTTTTAAAAAATAGACTGGAATCAAAGATGTTATAAAGGATCAAAATAGAAAAGTAGGTACCTGTCTCTATTTTTACTTTATTTTAGGTTTGTGGTTCCTTTATTATGGGACTGTAGTTAAAAATCCCCTGGTAAAATAGACTGGTGCCCTGGCCTGGTCAATTAGCAGTATTAACTTTATAAGCAACTGCCACAAAGTGGTTTGAATCCTAAGTGGCACCTCCTGAGTCCATCCCTTTATTTTTCCTTTTGTTAAAAAATAAGATTCTTTAGCAAGATGTAGGGAGTGAAGCACTGCAGGTAGCCTAGCAAATCTTGCTGCTGCCAGGGTGTTAGCAGCTGGGGTGGGAAGAGGGAGAGCAGCTGTGGCTGGGTTATTAGTCATTCCATGAAGAAATTGATTTGATAAATAATAAAGCAGTGATATTAGCAACACATGCTTGCAGGTCAGATGACTCCGATGAAAGCCCCCAGTTAAGTGTGTGTAATGGTTTGACAATATATATGCCTTCTAAAAACATCCTGTTTTAAAATGGAAATTGGACTGTTCGTGCAATTCTTAGCAAATATGCCAAGATCGTTACCAGAGGGAGCTTGGAAATCTGAAGGATGATCTTTCTATTCAATTTGGCCTCTACCCTCCCCCTTTCAGACGATGCTTAAACTTACTTTGTTTCCCCGTCCTTGTCTTTTCATTTTGTTAACTGTTTTGATTTGTAAAATGCTATGCCTCACAGTACACTCCTTTATGATGATTTACTGTGCTGTTCTTATCTTTCACCTTAAATCCTTGATAAGAGCATTTAAAAAATGAAATTGCTACCTGACACTATTATAAAATCTTGGCTGGCAGCCAGGGGAGAAACAAGAGCTGGGGGGAGAAAAAGGAGATGAAGTTTAGAGAAAGGAAAGATTTTTAAAGGAAACGTATCGTGCTTTTTTTCCTTGAGTTCTGGAAGATTTTAAAATTTGACTGGATCATTAATACAACCCTGTTGATGCCTCTCACCATTGCATGTGAACAATGGGTGGGAAGTGGGTGAAGACAACAGTGAGGGTTTTGTTGGGCCAAGGGTCATCTGCAGTGAAGGCGAAACTCATGCATATCTTTTGCTGTGGGTTGAAACTGGATGGACGGATGGAGGGATGGATGGCTGGATGGATGGACGGATGGATGGCATTTAAGCACCTCCATATTTATATCCTGGAACACATGTCCTTCCTAACTCCGGACATGCCCTCTCCTGTGCCCTCTGCTACTCTGCTTAAGACGAGTCAAAGCAGAATCTCCTCTAGATGCAAAACTGTGGTAGCTGACTTGCCTTGGGTAAGATTGTACACTGCGATGAAAACTTTTTTGTGTTTGGCTGCGTTGTGTGTCTGGAGATCTCCATTTAGCCACAAAAGCCATCGGTGATTGGGGGCGGGGGGCAGCAGTAAATAGAGCTCTCTGAACTAGCAAGTTGTTAATTCTAATCTTAGTGATTTAATGGACTCTTTAATTCCTGTGACGTGGAGAAGACTGTCATTCTCTCCCCATAATGGAGCTTGTTAACCCCTCTCTTTACTGACCGGTGCTTTTATGGAGATGGTGACGATTAGAGAACTTTTGTTAGAAGAACAGGTTTCCCAAGTGCCTGGCAGAGAAGGGGGTATGTAATGATGATGATCTTTTGTAGGAGTCCCAGTGCCCACTGGCTTATCCGGCATGGGCGTTATTCTATCCGAGTCTTCTGGAGTGTCATGTGTGCAGACCTGCTGGTCACTGTGCTAGATTATTGGAGTGGGGAGGTTGTAGCAGCAGATGGGATACATATCACCCCATCGGGGCTCTGGCAGTCCAGCCGCGGCTGCCGTATGCTGAGGCCACAGCCAGTGGGAGGCCTCTGGGTATAGCTGGCGATACTGGAGCCATTATGCCCAATTGATCACAAGCCTCATGAAAACATAATCTGCCACCAAAATGACTGCTTTTGGAAACTGTCTTGTCTCTTTTGAGTTGAGACTGGAGACAACCAGACAAGGTTCGGTGGTGATGAATAAAGAAACATTACTTTCTGAAGACAATCTTCTGTTACCAGTCACTTTTCAACAGACATTCAATCAAAATGCTAATAGCGGCGGCAACCAGGGAACGAGGTTATTGTAATACTAATTGATTGGTTGGAGGGTGGGTTTTGATAAGTGCAGGTGAAGATTTTGGAAATACGATTCTCTTTAATTACAGTGACACTAATAAAAATGAACAAATGATTTAATGATTTCCTGGTAATGGCTTGAAGATTTTGAGTTTAAAATGAGATATGGTAGAAAAGCATCAGAAACATAGAGCCCTGGTGGGTGGCCTTGCCTTTATCAAACCCAGGCATAGAGAGTCAAAGCCAGAGTGCCGCCCTTGGAAGGCTGTATGGAATCTGCAGAGGCAAGAGTGATGCTTACCAAGGATGGTGAGCCAGTGGGAAGATTCCAGCTTGAAGTATTGGTATTTCCAGGGCTGGGGGCTGTGCTGCATTGATCCAGCCGCAAGATCCCTGTGGGTTTTCCCAGGTTGGCCGGGGCCGAGTAACCCGCCCTGTACCAGCAGAGGCATATCCTGTGCTCGAGGCTCTTGGGTTTCATGCTCTAGTCCTGTGACCACTTTGTGCTGGGTACCTTCTGTGCTCCAGGAGCTATTCTAGTTCTAGCAATACTGCAGGGAACAAGGCAGGCCAAATCCCAGCCCTCCTGAGCTCCCCTTTTTTGGGGAGAAGGGACATCGATCGTGTAATTTCAGGGACTGTCAAGTGCTCTGAAAAAGATAAACAAGATACTGTTGGTGAGGGGGCCTAGGGCGTCTTTAGGTAGGTGGGTGGCAGTGGCCTCCCTGAGGAGTAGGCATTTTAATTGGGAGGCAGAGAACTGCGAGAAAGGCATTCCAAGGAGAAGGCAACAGCGAAGGCAGAGGCCCTGACGTGGGAACAAACGCGGCCTGTTTGAAGGACAGGTAGAAGGCCAGTAACTGAGAGGGAGAGTGGTCGGGTGAGAGGTAGGCAGGGCTGGAGCGCGAAGGGTTTGTGAGCTGGGCAAGGCGTATGGGAGCCATCGGAAGGAGGTAAGAAGGGCAGAGGCATATGATCTACCTTCTAGGAAGATCCCACTGGCTCCTGAATTGAGAAAGGGTGGCAGGGCTGCACTTTTGGAAGCAGGAAGGCCAGTTGGAGTTCACTGCAGAAGTGGGGTGAGAACGGATGGCGTCTTGGGCTAGGGCTGAGGCAGGGAGGGTGGAGAAGAGCGGTGGGATTCGGTATATGTTTTTGGAGACGAGACACAAGATGTTCTGATAGGTTGGGGGTTATGAGGTTATGGGGGTGGGGGAGAGAAATTAGGGCTGTGACTGTAGGTTCTTGGGTTGAGCAGCTGAGGGAATGGTGGTGCCCTTCAATAATACAGGGTCTCCTTGGGTGGAAGGAACACATTTCAGGAAGAAAATCAATAGTTCTGTTTGAAATTCCCGTTAGAATCCATTTGATGATTTGAATAGATGGATATACCAAAAGTGCACCAAAGAATAGGTCTCTGGAGAATTAAAATAATCCATCCAATCATTTTTGCATAAACCTCACTAAGGAAGGGATCGGTTCAGGGGAACCCTGAGTAGATGACGTCAGGGCAGTAGAAGATGGAGTGATTGGTCCCTCGACACTCCAGTTTTCCACCTGTGCTTCTCTGTTGGTGATTCATCCAGGGAGTCTCAGGAAAGATGCTGCATTTAAGAATCAAGCATCATTGCATCTGCTGCAGCAGGGACTAGAGACCCCGTGGACACTATTTGGTACGCCCGTATTGTTCTCAGGAGTGTGTGCCGGGGGCCTGGGTTCACTGTGACTGTCATTGGAAGACAGACCCTGGGGCCGTGATCCCTGGCCACTCCCTGCTTCCAGCCCCCTGGATCTCTTAGATTTCAGAGACGTAGCCCGTAAAGAGGGGCTAACCCTTTGTGTGCCTAACCATGCAATTCATATGTGGGGATCCCTGGGGTGGGTGTCACTCTGACAAATTAATTGGTTAAAAAAAACCCAGAAATCAGATTTGCGTTATTGGGGTGGGATTGGGGCTTAATTGGGGCGGAGGGGCAAGGCTAGCCTTCCTTTCAATTTGTCAAGCTTTCCTTCAAAAGATCTGCCAAAGAAGAAAGGGTACTTAATAGGCTTGAAGTCATTTCCAATGTGTCAGGATTTCTGCCTTGCTTCCAAGTGATAATGTTCACCGGCTCCAGGCCTCTAGGGAGCCTTCCGTCTTATTAACTTGTCTGGGAGAAACAGGGAGTGGGAACGGCTCGGACCAGTGGGTGACAAGAAATAAAGATTTGTGGTGCGGTGAGTTGTAAACAGTAGGGCCAAGTAAGCTTGGCTTGGGGGGCAGGGAGGGAGAGTGATGGCTCTCGAACTTCACTTCCACACCTTCACCTGGAGGAGTCCTCCGAGATAACTCAGCACATTTTGTGTCTGTGCTCTTTCCTCACCCCTCTTCTCATTGTTCCCTTAAAAAAAAAATCACCTCCCACCAAAACGGTCTTTGCAGTATACAGTCGTTACTCTCTCCAGCCCTGGAAGCTGCTCGCCCATGCATAGACCCCAGGCTTTTTACGTTTGTTTCCAGAGACAATTGTTAAAAAGCACGTATTAAGCGCCGAGTTGTGCGTGGTGCCATCTAAGACTTGGCCTGTCATGTGGGTCTGGTCTGTATTCTGGGAAAATAAGTTTGCCTCCCCCCCCTTTTTAAAATATTTATTTATTTATTTATTTATTTATGGCTGCATTGGGTCTTCATTGCTGCGCGCAGGCTTTTCTCTAGTTGCGGCGAGCGGGGGCTACTCCTTGCTGCGGCGCGCGGGCTTCTCATTGCGGTGGCCTCCCTTGTTGCGGAGCACAGGCTCTAGGCGCGCGTGCTCAGTAGTTGTGGCTCGCGGGCTTAGTTGCTCTGTGGCATGTGGGATCTTCCTGTGTCCCCTGCATTGGCAGGTGGATTCTTAACCACTGCACCACCAGGGAAGCCCTCGCCTCCCTTTTTGTAACGAATGAGCTTAGTTGCACGGTGCCCGGTGTGGGCTTCCATCCAGCGAATAAAGTCTGGGTGGAGTGTGTGGAGAAGGAATCCTGTTTTCCCTTCATTTCTGAGAGTCTTCACCACCATGGCCCTCCTGTTGTGATAGCTCTTTGCCCTCTCTTCCACCTCACCTTCACCCCATCCTCAGCTGTAAAACCATTCACCTTTAAGAATTAAGGGCTGAGTGAATATTATTTTTTAATTGGGTAAATGGATGAATGATGACAGTAGTCGTTATTAGGCACTCTGGAGGCTTCTTCAAGTATTCTCGAATTTATTATTTACCACCTAGCCACTCCATTTACCTGATGGGGGATTGATACTCAGAGAGGTTAAGTAACATGACCAAGGTCACACAGCTGGTGGGAGGTGAAGAATGAAATTTGTTTGACGGTAGCTCCTTGACCCCCAGGTAGGCTCGTGCATTTGTGTTGTGTTCAGGAACAAGGCATCTGCAGTTGGTGAAGATATTTTAGCTGTTGCTCAAGGCCCGGCTGAGTGGAAAAAGGAGTTAGGCTTGGAGACTGTCCCTCAGTGGGTCAGCTGAGACCTGGGACTGGACACTGGTTGACAGTGGAGCAGCCGCAGCAACTTTGCCAGCCGTGGTCACCCCTGAGCGAGGGGGGAGGCTGGCCTGCCTCCTCCCCTACCCTAGCCTCAGTTGTCTGCAAACCCGTCTTTTCTGAGTCAATTAGGAGAAATCTCAACAGGACTGAGAATAAATGCCGCAGGGTCCGTGCGGGGGAAGAGCTTGCAGATCCATCTTTGGACCTAGATTTGATGACTGGCTGGCATCGGGAAGCTGTGGCTGGCGAGGCCTCGTGGGCAGCCTGGGCAGGAGACCATCCGGGCAGCCTTCAGGGCCCATGCGAGCACAGTCTCCTTGATGTGCACCTATTTGGGTCTTTTACTCTTTTTCTTCTCATTTGTTGCAAAAAATGCTTAAGAAATAAAAGTTAGTATAAGAACCCGAGGTAAATAATGCCGGCTTCAGCTGTCTGCAAGCTGTTCCTTACACACTGTGCTTTTCGTTGTTTAAAATAGCAAGGTTGGGATTTTTGGGGGTCATGGGGAAAGAACATGATGTCTCTTTCCCTCCCTTTTCTTTCTTTAATTTTTTTTTTTTTTTTTTTTTTTTTTTTTGCCTTTTTTTACCTTTTCTCTTCCAAAAGGATTTTGGGGGACAGAACTGAAAGTTAAGCAGAAATCCAAATTCTTTCTCTGTCTTTTCTTTTTAATTCCCTTCTCTTGTTTTCATCTCTCTGTCTGATATATTTGAAGCCTGGCTGGAAATTTTTGGAAATCTCAGCCCAGGGAAGTGGGAGACCCAGGACCTTTTTTCCTTTTCCTAGGAAGACTTCGAGTGGGCTTAGGAGGTTTGCACATCCAAGATCTACACACATGTATGTATCCCTCTGTCTCTGTCTGATTAAATCCACACTACAGACGTCTTTCACCCTGGGCTTCATCTCTCAGAATTTTTCAGGAACCATTTTTCTATTAAATTAAAGAGTAAGAATGGATGAGGACAGCGGGGGGCGCTCTTGGAAGATATAATTAAAATTTGTTTATTATAACGATTAAAGAGAAAGAATGGTTATTAGTCTCATGAATGACCTTCTCCCAGTGTTTTTTATTGTTTTTGTTTTTGGTTTCTTTGGTTTATTCAAAGTGGTTTAAAACTCACATAGTGGCTTGCTTCTGTGGAGCCACCAGGGTTTTTGCAAACCATGAACTGAGAAGGAATAAAATCCTCTTGTTTTTGTGCCTGTAGGTAAACCGGTAGGGGGGCAAAGGGAGCAATCGTATCTCTCAGGCTAAATCCAGCCTCCTCCTTTGAGGCTGAACCTGAGTGTACGTGTACAGGGGCTCCCTTTCCCTGTCCCAGGCTACATCCTGAATTCTTCCTGCCAATTTGTCTGCCGTTGAGAGACAAGCCCTCCTCAGACTTCTGGGCTGGAGAATCTGATCGGCCTGAGACCTGGTGTGAGCCTCACTGCTTCCTGCCAGGATGGCGGGGGCCTGCCCCAGCATCCCAGATCCAGGGGGGCTGGAAAAGGCAGAGTGGCTGCAGCCGGCACGAGGTGGCAACTGGATTGGAAATTGGTCTTCAACCGAGGGTAGAAGTCAGGTGCGTGAAGCAGACAGGTTGCTGTGTTAAGACTGTCCATCCTCAGATGCACCCATGGGTCACACGTGTGCACAGGAGCGCATTCTCAGACCCTCCCCTCCCCCACTGCCATGACCCACCTCCCTTCCCCCACCCACTGCTGAAATCTTAGCTTGCAAGTGCAGGTGTTGAGGTTAATGACAACACATTTCTCAGCTGGCCCTTTGCTAGAGAAGCTTCTCACTGGGCTCCAAAGGAAAGGAAAGGATTTAAAGAGACCACAGACGTCAAAGCTGGAAACGATGGTGTCCACTGCTGGGGTCGAGGGTTGGCTGGGAGGTGTTTTTACACACTGACCAGTAAAAAGAGCAGTTCAAGCAGCAGGTGGGCCCTGCCCGTCCCCACCCCAGCCTTCTCTCACCCTTTGGCTGCTGTGGTGCCCACACTTAGATCCTCCAGCTTCTAGAAGGACTGACCCTTTCCCTCCACTTGCCGCACTGAGGGGCTTGGATGGAGGGTGCCCGGGACCCAGGCCATGTGACCTTCAGTCGGTCTCTCCCCGAGCTGTCCCAGAACTAGCTACACACTGGGGTGCTGTCCCCCCACTTCCTCACTGGACCCTCAGACCATCATTCGTGAAGATTAATTGCTGATACCACAGAGTAACCCGCATAAGCCATGGGGGAGTTGCAGCAGTTTAATTAAAGTTCAGAGTCATGTTTACGGGTCTGTAATTCCTCACTCCCTTTCTGAGAGGGTCCTGGGAAGCCCAGCTTGGCTTTCTGCCTGCTTCGAGTCTCTGAGCATGGAAGCCGACCAGCACCCCCATCTGGTCCCCTAACTCCACCCCCTGCTGCCTCCAGACCC
This sequence comes from Eschrichtius robustus, assembly GCF_028021215.1. Lineage (NCBI taxonomy): Eukaryota > Metazoa > Chordata > Mammalia > Artiodactyla > Eschrichtiidae > Eschrichtius > Eschrichtius robustus. Next base: position 40,470,770 of record NC_090843.1, read on the forward strand.
TGTGTCTTCTGTCCCCAGGTGTTCTGAGCCTAAGCCTGAAGGAATTGGGCCAGACGCTAGGTGTCGCCAATCTGGTCCTGCCTCCGTCTCTGGAGGTCTTGATCGGCGTCACTGAGCCCTGCGTGTCTGCTTTAAAAACCCATTGGTGCCACCTTGGGTACCAGCTGTTCTTCCATATATAGATAAGATAGGTATAAATTTCTCTATTTATTTTGATATATTTTAAAACAATAAAACTGAATAAATAAATGTAATAGAATTAATAGATGAGTAATAAACCTTTTGAATTTTGAAAAAAAAAACCAAAAACCTATTGCCCAAAGATGGAGGAGATATGGGGATATATGTATATGTATAGCTGATTCACTTTGTTATAAAGCAGAAACTAACACACCATTGTAAAGCAATTATACTCCAATAAAGATGTCAAAAAAAATAAATAAATAAAGTAAGCTACATGGAAAAAAACAAAACAAAACAAACAAAGAAAACCTATTGCCCAGTGACAACTCTCTAGGTTAGAGCCAGTCTCATGTGTTTCCTCGGTTTCCTAGAGAAACTTGCTGCTTCCAGTGTCTCCATCATCAGGAGCAGTTACAGGCCTTCGCATCCTCCGGCCCTGAGCCTCAGCCTGCCTGCTCTGAGCCCTGATGTGCTTGACCCTTGTTCTCATCTGGAGAGCTCATCTTTTACAGCTTTGATTCATGTTTTTCTTGGTATGTGCTTGAGCATTGTAAGGCACCTCAAGTACTTTTAGAAAACATGGGGAAGACATCAAGTAAAAAATAACTCAATAATCGCATGACTGCTGGACCGCTCAGAATTTGTAGAGTCGAGGAAGCAAGCTGTCCCAAGTTTTTAGTGCTGATGCAGCTTGGAGCTGGGGAGTCCTCACTCTGGAGAGGCTGCTGCTGGTCTTTGAAAGAACTCTTTATCCCACCAAGAAAAGAAAAAGGATCTGAATGACTTATTATTTTTGTCTTAAGAATTTTGAGCATCCCTGGGAATGATGGGAGATTCCTGGTAGGTTCAAAAGTGGCATCAGAAATTGCCAGGTTGGAAACTCAGCCTTTGGTTATCTGTCTCCCAGCCAGCACACTCCCCCCGAGGGTCAAGCTCTTAATGGCTCCTGTGTCTCAGTTAAGCAGCCCTGATTGAACTGGACTGATGGACACAGAACACTGAATGGGGGCCGTGAAGAATACCAAGGCCTGGCCAGCTCAAAATTACCCATTTGAAAGCTGTGTGTGAAGCCACAATGAACGTTAGCATCAATCTTTCACTTGTGCAGTTTTTTAAAGTTCAACCACAGGTCTTCCTGGAGCCCTAGCTGGGGTTTGATTTTCTAGGCTGGGATAAAGATGAAAAACACATGTATTTGGTAGGAAGGGTATTGGGACATTGAACTGCTTTTAAATGATGTGAAGAAACCCTTTCTTCTCCCTCCTTCCCCTCTTCTGCTCTGGTGCTGACTTTGAAAACCCTTCCGAGGGAGGCTGAGAGGTGGGGTGCTTTCTCGAGCTGCTTGCTGAGGTTGGTGTTTTGAAATACGCAGGAAATCTATCTCAGCTCCCATCATCTGTTGGTTCTCATCACGGAGGGACAGAGAGGAGGGTGCCCCGGCAGCTCGGCCAGTGGGCCTTTGTGGCCGTCCCTCCTTCTGGCCCAGAGATATCAGTGTTTGAAAGTCTGTGTTTATCGCAAGAGAACAGCATGGCCAGAGAAGCGTAGAGGAAAGAGCCGGCAGCCCTCCTCTGATGGATGGGGAGCAAACTTTTCTTGTGAAGCACAGGCAGTCTACAAGTTTGTCTTTTTCAAGAGGGGAAGAAATTTAAAGTGAAGCTCCGGAGAGATAAGTTTTTGCTTCATGGAGGCTTAACGATTCTAGTAGCGCCCTGAAAATGGCAGAGACCTCAATTTCCCCCCTTACGGGCTCCCTAACTAGAGAGGTTTGCAAAGCTTAAGGGGATTAATGCTCTTTAAACCTCTGCAGTGCTTCCTGCTCCTCATGGGATCCGGGTGCTAATAAAGATGTACCAGCTTGGAAAGGCTGGTAAATACTGCTTTGTTGCCACGGCAACAGGCGAAACAAGAAGGACGCCGAGTATGGCTAACAAGAGTCCTTATGATCAAGAGTTTAAGGAGGAAAAAAAAAAAAAAAAAAGGTTCTTAAAAATGCAGAGAGTCTTGGCGAGGTAATTAGACTTGGTGCTCTCAAAGTAAATTTATAGTTTTACAGAGCATTACTGGAGTGCCTTGTGGCTTGCAGTGTCGCCCTCCGTCAGGCGTCGAAGCACCATCGCTGCTAAGAGCCGGCAGCATGTGCTGCCATTTGCTCTGGTGAAGCTGGGGCGGCGTCCTGAGACACCTTCCCTCTTTCTCCTTCTCCTCAGCAGCGAGTCACTGCATGCCTTCCCTTACTCGGGAATTGTTAAAAAGCTCTGTTTCCTGCCTCCTTGGTGTTGAAAGATATGAGGGAATGTTCTACACCTGCCTTACATCTGGGATGTTACTGTTGTTAGCAATGATGAGAGGCGAAAAGGAACTCGTAAGAGAGAGCGCTCCCTGTGCCTGGATGCTGGGCTGTGCTCTTTCCTTGCTTTGTTTCATGGCAGCTGCCGGCGGACCCTGTGCTGCGTAGTTTTATTGTGCCAGTTTTTCAGATGAAGAAACAGAGGGGTAAAGGAACCCCCCCCCCTGGGGACGCAGCCAGCCAGGGGGTAGAGCTGGGGTTGAACCCAGGAGTGGCTGTAAAACCTGGGCTTTCAGCCCCTGGACCGTACCTTTATGGCCCTACTCACAACCATCTCCGCCTGCTGCTATAATCCTCATTCCTGAGTCACGAGCAGCTCCTGCAGCCCCTGCTGGGACCTTCTGCCCGGACACGCTGAGACTTCCCAGGGAACCTGGGGCTTGCGCTCATGTTCTTTCCCTCCGCGGTATTTGTTACACTGTGCTGAACTCCTTGGAGAAGCTTATGCTTTTCGTGTGTGTTTTAAAGTTCTGGGGACTGTGGATGAGAAGTAGGGCCATGTGGGGAGGTGGGTCACTAGCCTGAGATGCCCAGGCTGCCCCGCTGACTCCCCTCCTGGGTAACGGTGCCCAGCTGCTCAAGCCAAACTGAGGCTTAGTCCTGGACCCCGCCTCGTGCACCGTCTGGCCAGTCTGTCTATATACCCACCTCAGCATTACCCTGTCCTTGGCATCTGCCATCACGCCTTGCTGTAAGCCCCTGTCACCTCTCCCTGGCACCTGCAGCGACTCTCAGGGGACTCCTGCCTCCAGGTCCACACCTCTCTAACCCATTCAGAGGGATCTTCCTGAACCGTGATTCTGATGGTGCCAAGGGTGTGGCTTCCCAGCCAAGTGCCTTAATGTGGCCTCCAAGGTGCTGGTTGACCCAGCCTTGCCTGCCTCTCGGCTCCCTATCAGCCTGGGCTGTCTGCTTAGTATGTCCTGTGCCCCTACAGTTCCTTGATCACCAGGGTCTTTCTCAGCTTTTGGACACATTAATCGCCACCCACCTTTCCTTTGACAAATTCCTGAGGGCCTCCAGGACTCAGCCCAGACCCACTCCAGTCTAGAAGGGTGCCCCTTCCTTCTCCCTCTCCTATCATCATTTGCTCGTGCTGTCCGCGTTCCCCACCCTATCCCCTGCCCCAGGAACTATAAGAACCTTAAGAGTAGGAGGCCAGGTTCTATTCCTCTTGGTGTCCCTAGTACCTGGGACATAACAGGTGCTTGGTGCGTGTTTATTAACTAGAGGAGTGAGAGAGTTTATCCTCACCAGATTGCTATGGCAACAGACTCCACAGCCCTTGGAGGTCAAGTGACTTGGGACCTTGGAGATCCCAAGGTCACACAACGACCCTCCCTGAGCTCCACCTAGAGTCCCACTATCCCTGCAGCCAGAACAGGCTGCCTAGCTTCAGAACCACCACTTCCTGTTGTGACTATTAAAGCCATGTCCCAGTGGACCCTGGAGACCATGCCTGAGACACTTTACACCCTTGGTCGTAATGGTAACACGTGATCTGAGTTTTGTTGCTTGTAAATTTCTTTTATGCTGATAAAGTCAGAACTGGATTGGAATTGAACGTGGAATGCCGTCCGGGATCCATCAAGAATGTGATGGTAAACATTTACTATTTTTTTTTCTCCTTCTTCCCCACAGTATCAGTTTTCTTATTGAATTTAGGAAGCAATGGCAATTGATTAAGTTGCAGTGGAGCTTGCCCTAAAAGGAAATGATTGATAATCCGTTTAGGTCTGAGTTGCTTGCCCTGATTTCCCTCCTGATTTCCCCTCCTGATTTCCTTGGCCACTTTTTCAATTACGAACTGTATTTAGCTTGGTTTGCTGGCCATAACTCATTTCCCCTTCCCCCAGGATCTGCAGAGAAGTTGTAATGCAGTGTTGGAGTAGTGACATCTAATTATTGCCCTCAGACATCAGTTAGAAATGCAAGAGTACGGCTTCTCGAGGGGCACAGACGAGAGCTGTGGGGCTGTGAAGCAGAACAGGTCTGTCCCAACACATCAGCCTCTGGGGTATTGGGAGGGAGGTCAGGGCATCCTGGAACAGCACGGCCTCCTGTCACATGTGGCCCTCTGGTGGCGAAGGTCATGTGATTGATCTCCCAAGCGAAGTGATTGGCTCGCTTCTGGGAGAAAAGCTACTCAGGGGTGTGTGTCACCGTGGGTGGTTCACGCCTTTATCTTTAATGTGTTTTACCTGCTACAAGGTACTTTTCACCTGTCCAGTTTGGATAGCTCGAGATCCTCCCAACAGCACTATTATAACAGGAATGAGAAATTAAGTTAACTTCTATGTCAACCCTCCCAAATTAATAGATGTATATATAGTCTCTGGCCCTTAGTTGGTGTTCGGTGATGTTCACTGCTATAGCCACGTGCTAGTGCGGGTACACGGGGTGTGTGATTTAACCCGTGTCACGGATGGAGAGACTCGTCCACCATGGTTCAGTGAGCGGAGCAGGGACCCCACAATAGGGATAGTGAGGGCACCCTGTAAATAAATAGCATCCCTCGTCCCTGCCTGAGGCGCGAACAAATTGATAAGCAAGGCAAAGGAATAGCAAATGGCACTTCACGTCTTACTAAGGAGACGGGCAGGCCGTGCGACCCCGCACTGGGGGACTTCCTCCATCGTGGGCGAGGCTAGACTGGCGGGCTCCGGGGCTGGGGTGGGGACTTAAGGCCGGGGAGAGGGGGAACTTGTGTTCGCTGCTGGAGGCTCCCTCTGGACACGGAGAAGGTTGCCACCCAGCGTACCCTTCCCTATTTACTATGAACCGAGTCATGCCACCTCTTTCTAGACAGGATGAGACCAGAAGTGTCCCTGAAAAAAGCAAGGAATCACTCAGGAGCTGAAGGCTTTTCCCAAGACGTCATGATGGAGCCTTAAGGCTCTGCCCCGTTTCCCTCCGGCTCCTGACTCTAATGCTTAATGTGTTTGGAATGAATTCATGAATGCCAGCACCACCCAGATCATTTCTAAGTCGCCCTGAAGTTCCTATGGACTCTGAGAGGTCTGGGTTACCAAAGGAGAACCCGGCCTGGGAGGGTGTGGGGCTGGGGACAGGCTCAGCGGGGGTTGGCTGGTCCCCGGCAGCCCTGAGCAGGGGTGTTCCTTCTGCAAGGCTGTTGGTACGCGTTCCCTGTTTGGGATGGGGGACGGGGGAGACCCAGGGTTTCTCTTGGGCATGCAGAGTCCCTGATTCCAAAACGCCGTTGATGAGAGAGAATCAGCCCCAATTTTGGTGAGAGTCAATGCGGTGTGAAACAGCAGAGCTGTGTTTCCTGGACGCTGAATATTTCTTCTAAATGTTCAGGTCCATGACCAAGGCAGCTGAGTCAGCAGATTGTCAGCGTTCCAGAAAGTGCTGTCTCGCTGGGTGCTGAACTGCCCCCAGAACTGCAGCCCACAGAGCCCTCCCACATGCCTCCCCCGCCTCTGGTTTTCACGACAAATTTTTCTAAGAGCGAGGGGAGAGGAGTGGCAGTTTTTCGTAATAACCCCCCTCCCGTTTTCCGAGAGTGCTCAGGGTTCGAGCTTGCCTGCTGCAGGCGTGGGGAGCTCACAAAACATGTAAATAAAGGCTCTGGGGAGAAGGACATGCTTAGATTATGGTCTCGGCGTATCAGGCGCCTCTATAATTGCACCTGTTCAGCACTGCCATTTCTAGTCACCACGCAGCCATCCGAGCGAAGACAGGTGCTCTAAAAATGGCCCCAGAACAGTCTTTTTGAAAAGATAGTCAATGATCAGAGCTATTAATAGTGTCTTTCCAACCAGTAGCAAAGATGGTAGGTCCCCCCTTGGGCTTTGTTGTTGGGGCCCTGTGTCCTGGGAGTGTTGGGGGCCCCCCAAGGACTTTGAGTTCTTGGACACCCCAGTGTCCGGGTGAGACCCAGCCTGTCAGGTGGCGGTGGACGCGAGGCCCTCGTCAGCTTGAGCTGCCTCCTCCCTGTCTGCTTGTGGAGACGCTTCTTTGCTGGTGGCACAACAACAAAGCCACCACTCTAAGTCACTTGCCTCGTCCCCAGACCAGCCCTTCTGCCAATTCTAAACCACTAGCCCTGCCAAGAGCAAAGGCAAGCCCGCCGGATTCCACCGTCTCTGTGGAGTTCTGAGTCACAGAACCTTCCAGGTTCTTCCTGGTTTGGCTGACACGTTTCAAGAACACGGAGGCTCTTTGGTGCCGTTTCATTCATACCCAGCCTCTATGGGTACCACGGAAGGAACATTACTTACTGTGCAGAACAGGCGTGTACGTCAAGAGAACTACCACCTGGGATGATATCTGCTCCACCTACTTTGCAGGGAGAGTTTGGGCTAAAAGACACCCACGTGAGGACAGTGTTTGGAAAGTTAAGGCTAAGGAAATGACAAGGATGGTGGGGGGAGATGACAAACCCCCTTTCCCTTCTCTCCTGTCCCAGCCAGACCTCCCTGGACGATGCAGTGGTTTCCCCCAACTCATCTGTCCAGACCAGCAGCAGGGGACCTGTTGCAAGGCAAGCTTCCCTGGCTGGAAAAGAGAGGCCCTTGGTGGAGGCTGAGGATACTTGCGGAGCTGGGCGGTCTGGCTCCTGCCTCCCAGCCTGTAATCGACCCTAGTGGTTAATATATAAAAGGGACCACGTGGGCCCAGCTTCACTGATGATGGCCTGCAGCCCAAAGGACGCCTGTCCCCACTGCCGCTCCTCAGGCAGCACCCCTCCAGCCTCTGCTCGGTGCCAGCCCGTGTCTCCCCAAGGGCCAAGGCAGCTGGGCATCTGGAGAGTTTGTCTGCAGTGGCCTAGTGGTCACCATCACGGGCTGTCCTGCATCCCTGCAGAGGCTTCATAAAGCAGAAGCAGGGTCTCCAATCTCTGCCGGGTCCCCCTTTCAATGTGACTGCTTAGCCACGATTGGTCGGTGGGAAGGTGAGAAGGAGGGGTCGTAAAATCAGTTCTGCAAAATGCCAAGCGGGTTTTCTGAGCGCCCCCAGCCATCTGGATTTGTGCTCTGAACATACCATGTTAACGGGCTTTAAAGTCGAAACACGTGTGATCATGGAAGACTAGAGATGGGGCAACGGAGGAGACAGTTTAAAATTGCTGTTTGGTATCTCCCGGTACAGTAGCAAATGTGAAAAGCTATTACAGTACATGCAAGCGGTTCATTGCGTAATGACATCTTCATAACTTGCCCTGCCAGCTGGCCTCTTGCAATAGTCTTTGGGGGGAAATTTTGCTCTTTTAAAATATTTGGGGGGGGGGTGGTGATAGAGGGGGAGACTTCTTATGTCCTGAGCCCCTCTGCGGAAACTCCAGTGGTAGGGGGATTGCAGTGTCCTGCACCCTCCACAGAACCCTGAAGGGGTCGGAGGAGGATTTGCACTTGACTCCATGGGGATTTACACAGACTGCTTCGTGGACAGGGTCCAAAACTCTTCCCTCTGTACTGCTTCCTCCCACCCCTTCCAAACCACTGTGTTTGGGTAGAAAAGTGGTTGGGAAGCAAGAACTCTGATATCAGACCGCCTGACTTCAGAAATCCCAGCTTTTAACCACGTGCCAGCTGAGTGACCTTAAGCAAGTTATATAACCTCTCTGAGCCTCAGATTCCCCCGCTGCAAAATGAGATAACAGTAACCCCTGCCTCCTAGGGTTTTGAGGGGCATTGTTCAGACAATGTCTGTACAGCTCCTACCAGGAGCGCGCAGTAAAGGAGGTGGTTTTCAGCGGTGACAAGTGTGCCTTTGCGGTTTGCTTTTGGTAACCTGACCTCTGCCGAGTGGTGGGTTGTGGAGTCCTGTATTGTGCGCACCCAGGAAGGAGGCAAGCCGGTTTTTCCCTAGTGGAATCATGGTGGGAGCAAAGCTGTGGGTGGATGGAAAGCTCACCACTGCCCTCCTGGCCATGCAGGAGCTGCTGCCCTGCTGGGGGGGGGCGGGCACAGTGACTTTCCGGGGCCCGCTCTAGCCAGTAATGCAAATGGCAGTGAGGTCGGTGCCTCGGGCCCCTAATGAGATCCCTCTGCCCAGGCCGATCTGCGCATCTGGGGCGTCAAGTCTGGAAACTGCTAGTTCTCCCACTGTCTGTTCTTGGGCGATGATGCAGGGACCCCATGACCCAGGAGAAGCACAACCCTGAGGCGGAGAAACGCCAGCGGGGCTGAGGCTGGGTGCTTTGGAGAGGGCTGTGCCGAGGCAGTGGGTGGAGTGCTTGGTGCTCTTGCCCGTCTGCCTGGAGCAGCTGCTTTGCGCGCGTCTCAGTTCCCTGAGGACCGTCAGCCCAACAGGCCCGCGTAGCGCACACACCTCTGCTCGTGCTCACCGGTCTCCTGTGTCCAGCCCAGCCCAGCCATGTCTGTGCAGTTGATTCTGGGAAATCCCACATGAACTGTACTTGAACCAACTTGAACCGACGGTTCAGAGACTCTTCCGTCCCCACCCCTTCCTGGCCTTTCATCCAGACTGCAAGCAAACAGCACTGTGAGCCGTTTGCCCAGTTGCTGCTTCTCTGTTCTTGGGCCCCTCCGTGGGGAGGAGACAGGCAAGCCGTGGGGAGGACAGGAAGGTGGGAAATCCACAGCCCGGCCCCGAGAGCAGCCTTCCCTGCCCCTCACAAGCAGTGTCCCATTATCCGGAAAGGGGTCAGCCTGCATATTTAGTCAGAATTTTAGAGGCCTGGAAGGTTCCTTCTAGCACCAGCTGATGGCAGTACCCTCATTTTATAGATGAGGAAGCTGACAGCCAGAGAGAATTAGTTTATTCATTATTTGAATTTGCAGCTTTGGAGTCCAGCAGGCATGGATTCAAATTCTGGTTCTTTCCACTTAACTATCTGTACCTGTGTAAGCGGCTTAACCTCTTTGAGCCTCAGTTTCCACATCTGTAAAACAGGAATAAGAATACTTCCTCAGATGGTGATTGCTACAGATTAAATGAGGAAGCATATATAAAGTGCCTGCTATGTAGGAGTGTCACTCACTGGTCCCAAGCCGGCCCACCCTGGACGCTGGCCTAGGGGACGCCACACGTCCTCGCTGGCTTTGCTGGTGGCCCAGAACCAGGTGAGTGGAAGCACAGAGCTGGTGCGGTAGCCCTTCCTCAGCTCTGTGCTGTCACAGCAGATGACAGTGGCACCAGTGTTCCCGTAGAATGCACCCAGCGCTGCAAACGTTGGTTAGCTTTCCGGAGGGTGGAGGAGAGCCATCTTTTAAAAATATTATATTGGGGGGAAAATACGCCTGGTCATATTTCACCAACATAAAGAAATGCAGTCACTTCAGACGCTGACAGGCTAACTGGTGGTTAACAAATCAGATCCTGGGGGCCTGCACTAATGGATAGATAAGCCTGCTGTGTGGACTGCACGTTCGATATTTTCGTACCAGAGGCTGCAGGACTTGGAGGCTTGTTCTCTTCACTGTGAGCTCATTGTTCCTCCTGCTGGTTCCCATGGAAAGTTCTGTTCCTTTGCAGCCCCACCCTTGGGGACCATTTACACGATGCTGGGCACTCCACAGACATTAGCTGGTCTGTGAGCCGGGAACCCATTGTACAGATGGAAAAAGCTGAGAGCAGTTAGGCCACTTGTCCAAGATCACAAGCCAGGCAGCAAAGTGGTAAAGTGAGCTCAGGGCCTCCGAACCCAAAGCCCGTTTCCCGCCCGCTGTCCCACCTCGCCTTCACAAACAGTGTGACATCGAATAAGGCTCAACCCGTGTCAGGCGATCTCCAGTCCTCCCTAATGTGGACTGTGGTGTGCCAGAAATTACGTATCAATAACAGTCACATGTTAGTGGGGGACACACACAGGCCCCAGTGTGCAGATGGCCCCGTCCCCAGAATGGAGGTTTTGCATTTTCCTTTCATCCCCGGCCTCCTGGCCCCAGCCCGCCTGGCCCGCCGCCCTCCCCAAGGTTGCTGTGGTTAAGGAGTTTGCAAAGGTCGCATTGTCTGGCCTGGTACACGCTCCGCTGAACAGCGCACCTGAGCCAGAAGGGGCCTGGGCGCCTCCCCCGACACATGTCACGTTGCCAAGCACAGCCTGCTGAATAGGATGTCCTTTGTGCAGGCCCCCGTGGGTATTCGTCACTGTACAGCCAGTACGTTGTGCTCCAGACACAAAGACCCCGTGTCCCTGGCTGCCCACCCTCCCCACCTGAGCGAGGGGTGTGCTGTGTGTTTGCGGATCTCTTGCTGGAACTGGGCATGGATGCCTGGGTTTAAGCGCAGACTTAAGTCAGAATTGCCCAGGAGCTAACGTATTTGGGGGCATTGGTCAGGGCAGCTGGAAGGTCACCTGTGCAGACATCACAGGACTCCTATGACCTTGTCATTGGTTGGCATGGCTTTGGCTTGCGTTCTTGCCCCTGTGCCCTCAGATACCTTTCTTTTGTCTGGAATTTCTGGATGCGTGGGTTCTTCTCCTGCTTGGGGGATGTTTCTGGGCCTTAGTAGGTCCAAGCACGGTAGCCTGGAAACTACCAGTAAGCCCAGGAGTTTGTGTTGGTGGTGGTGTCAGAGGCCAGAGGTTAGAGCCCCTCTGAGGCCATCTTCAGCCACCTCATGGGCATTGAAAGTCTGTGTTGCACCCTGAGTCCTAGGAGAGGTTCTGGAGACACACTGTCAGGGCGTCCCCGCCCTAATGGGAGCTTGTAGCCTGTGCCCAGGGAGGCGGATAGGGGTATAGAGTGTGGTCCTCACTTCAGAGTTAGGAGTCTTATTAAGTTAGCGATTACTGCTAAATTGTATGCATTTCATCTGCTCATTCGTTCAATAAATGGTGCAAGCACGTGGCAGGCACTGAGTGACACTCTTGCACCCCTGCTGCACACTCTTGCTCAAGAGACTGCTCTGTGTCTTAGGATTTTTTGTAGGATCCACAGTCCCTCGTGCCATGTCTGGATAGCATTTTCGGAGAAGAAAGAGTTCATGATGGATTTTCCATTTTCTGTAGGATAAGCGCTGAACGTTTTAGCCCAGCATTCGAGCCTTCTCAGAGTTCCGACCAGTTTTCCCAGCCTCACCTCGTACCCTTCCCTGGTTCTTGAGCCCCATCGTCCTGCCTTGCTGTTTCCAACACACACGTTCCTGCAGCCCTTCCTGACTCCGTCCCTGCCCCTCTCTTCACCTGGAATGCACTTCTCTGCCCTTCAGTGCCTGGAAGCCCTGCATCCTCGCAGAGCCATCCATCCTTTGTCCCACCTCCAGCACAGCCTTGGCGGGTTTGTGTTGGGTTGTTTGCCTGTGCCTCCCCTGCTAAGGGCAGGGCTCATTCTGGAAACAGGGACCTGTTCTGTGTTCACCCCCAGGGCTAGCACCATGCCTGGCACAAGGGGCAGACGGTCTCTGATCCAAAGGATTAGTTTGAGCAGCTTCAGGTAGTGCTGTACCCGCGTTGGCCTCAAAAGGGAAGGCATTTCAGGCAGACGTCCCCGCTTGCCACTCTCCTTGCTCTCTCAGGCTCCCCGGGTTTTTTGAAAATTGGCTGTAGGCACGCGACACCTCTGTTGCCTCCTAAATAACATCTGTTTACTTTCCCGGGGGGAGTAGCAATTTAGGATGAGTGAAGAGGCGTGAAAACCCCTTTCCTTTTCTCGGTTGCCTGCATGGTGCTGGGGCATTTGGGCAAACCCCGACAGACATCCTCACAGACTAGAGAAATTGGGGGCTACTTGAAGATGTAACATCGGCAGATAGAGTACGCGGAAGAGCGGCCTTTTGGGTCTCCTTGTTTGGAGAAGGTGAGAAGTGGCACGGAGGACCCTCAGCCGCAGAGCTTGTGTACGGCTCCGTCTTGAAGGAGGAGCTCCCCTTCCCAAGGAGCAGGACCCAGATCCAGCGTGGAAACGAAGGCAGCACAGTAATATGTACTTGAGGCTTCGTGTAAGTTGATTCCTTTTGGCACGGCCCCAGATATCTTGATTAAATGGCCTGTGAAGTGCTGAGATATCTTGATAATGTACGTTCTACATTTGATTATATAATCAATTACGTTGCTCCTAATAAAATGTAAAATGAGCTACAAAAGCCACGGGAAGGCTGTAGCGTATATCAAAAGGAGAAGGTCTCCTGCAGATGGGTGGCCCTTGCACACGCTGAGTCCACGTCAGTGTCTAGGGCAGCTGCTGTGTTTACCCTCCTGGACCACGCCTGCGTTTTCAGAGGCGCGCATGGACAGTGTAGCACAACATTGCCTTCCCAGAGGAAAGTGGTTTATTCACTCAGTAATTGAGGGAGTGAGGATTCGGCCCAGCTCACGCAGCTCAGGGCAGAAGTGAGAAAAGAACACAGCGGAGCTGGGCTTGCCCCTGAGGCTGCCACCGAGCAGGTTGGGGCCGCCAGTCGGTTTATGAAACAGTGAAAGGGAAAGTGTTCAGAGGACACCAAGGGCCTCGTGCAGCCAATTAGGAGAGTCGCCGCGTGGCTTTCTCCGCCTGCCTTGGCAGCCCCGTGCCCGCTGGGGAGGTGGCAGGATGTCGTAGAGGGGGCTCGCTCCAACCCATCCTGCCAGGGAGCAGGGCCCGAGGGTTTTTCCTGTCCACGCCCCAGAGGGCGATGCTTCTCCGAGGACACTTCCACGTAGCAGGGAGCTTGGGAGGTTTGGGGGACAAATGCTCATTCTCACGCAGGATGGAAGGGTCTGTTCAAAACAACCCATCCTGTCCCACTAACAAGCTGCAGCAGCATTTTTGTTTCTGTTTAAAACATTGCTATCAACCAGTTGGAATATAGGCCCGGAGTATCGCGGGGTGTAATCTAATTAGTATGAAGTCAATTCAGTCACTCCTTTTGTATCTCGTGATTAAATAAGTGGGGAAAATGGCTTGAAAATTAGGTGCTAGAACGACCCAATTACATTTCTGTAGCTTTTTGTATTCAATTTCATAAACAATTTTGCTCTTCGCTGGTTAATCAGTGAATGCCTTTTTCCAGTTTGAAAAGCACTTTTGAAATTATAATGCAATTAAATTGTGTGTGGATGTTCTGGCATAGCGAGTGTGAAAGCCGGGGGCTTGGCAGGCTGCCGTGTTGTACCTTGACTGTAATGAGTCCCCAGGCTGGCAGCTTGCGAGTGTCATTCATAATATTGTCCATGCTGGGTTACTGTAAAGTGCAGCTGCCTTAACCGGCGGTTAACCAGCAACCGCCAGTCCCCTCTCTCCAGTGGGACGTGCGTGCCTTGTGCGACGGGGCTGTGCCTTGGAGATGCCAGGATGGCAGGGCTCCTCTGGAGACTTCCCCGGAGCACTGGGCAGTCGGGTGTCTTCCTGATGGATGAGGCCAGTGCCTTGGAGATGATCCGCTTACCTGTGCCCAGAAAAGTGTGGGATGAATTTGTCCCTCTTCTGCATGGCTGCCCAGTTTTCTCTGTCAAACAGAACAGATGATGGGAGGGGGAGAGAGGAGATAGAAGATGCCTTGGGCGCCTTGCTGTGTGCCCAGCGTTGCAATAAACACCTTTACTGAATCCTTACAATAACCCTGTCAGAGAAGTATTACTGTCCCAGTTTAATAAAGACACTGAGGCACAAGGAGATTGATAGCTCTCTGTAAGTGTTGTCCTTGACATTGGGATCTGAGCTTGTCTAACTCCGAGCCTGTGTTCTTTCAAGGTTTCTGGGTTAGGAAGACAAACTGAAATAAAGGCCTGGATGGGGTCGGGGTGCAGGAGGTGCCGTCTGTGATCGAGGGGAACAGGAGCCCTCCCTGTTCTGAATTCACAGACGGATACCATGTGGGAAAAGAAGTGTACTTTAGATTTTTTTGTCCTCCCAAATCATTATTTAATCATGTTCCTACTCCTTTGGACTTTGGGGTATGATTCAGGACGATCTATAACGTGGGTACAGGATGCAAGACAGAGTCCCCGGGTTGGGGTAAAGAGAAGACTCCAGGGGAATGCTGGCCATGGCATAATCCAGTGGGTAAATTCAGGGGGACCTGTCCCGGCCCGCACATTTGCCCCCGTCCATAGCAAATAGCAAGTATGAAATATGAAGCCAGTAGGAGGCAGGCTCCCAAGGGCCTCACAGCAGGAGGTGGTTAAATCATTCTGGTTCTAGAACTTTCTTCTCGACTTTTAATGGCTCCACTCCTAACAGTTAACACCTAGTTCCAGCCACTAATCTCCCTTCTTCCCTTCGGATTCTTGTTCCCGTTAGAAGCCCTAGAACTGAACCTGGTTTGCTGGAAATGAGTGATATTAAACTCCTGGAGGGTCCTGTTCAGCACATTCCTTCATATTAAACTTGACATCGACTCTCAACTGAAGGCGAGTACCTGTGGCCTGGTTATTGTAATGCCTGCTGAGTGGGAATGACAGGCTTTGCACTGAGGCTGGCCTCCGGAGGGCTGGAGAGCTGTGATGGTGTTTATTGGCGAGAGAAGAGGCTGGGAGCTGGGAGTGAGCGCACCTGGGCTGCTCATGGAGCTGGAAGGGGGGCCATATTTACTAAGCTATCTTGGACTTGGGAGGACCGTTTCATGTTGCAGCCTCTTGAAAAAAATGTTTTTTGGCCACGTGCCTGGGAGATCTTGGGTCAGGTGCAACATCTGTTTTGCAGCAAAGCTCGGCAAAGCTAGGATGGGGAGGTGAAGGGGGTGGGATGGTGGATTAGAGAGAGGGAAGATGGGGCTCCTGGGACTAAGCTTAGGTTTTGCTGGGAAGTGTGTGGTAACTGCTAGCATGTGCTTCCAATCATCTACTCGCCAGATGTTCCCGGAGTGGGAAATGGAGGGGCCTTGCCTGATGGGGAACAAGTAGCTTAGAATTGGAAACGGGCCCCAGTTTGCTTGCCAGGTGTTTGCTCCTTCCTAGAACATCTGGAAGGAGGATGGTAAAGAGACATCTCTGCCTCAGCCTGGAGTCTTGGGGTCAACTGTCTCGCTGGTGGATCCTCTAAAAGCCGGACATTCTGGCTGTGAAAGGAGCCATGAGAATCCTCTGAACTGACCCGTCCTTATCCAGGATCTGCTCCACCTCAAAGCTGGAACTTCCAAGACTCAGCCCAAGGTTCCAAAACAAGGCTTTTTGTGTGCCTGGGCCGATAAGACACCCATTTCTGGGGAGATACAGGGTTTTCAAGACGCTCAGAGGAAGGAGTAAGAGGAAATGGGTGTAGGAAGATGAAGAATCAGCTCCTGACCAAGTTTCTGGTCCAAAATGAAAAGATTCAAAATGTCTTTTAAGGAGGCAACTATCCCAAATCAGTGAGCCTTGGGGAAATTCCATGAGGACCTCACAAGGAATTAACGAACAACATAGCCCATCCTGCTTCCCGGACACTTGTTCAGGGCCTTCTGGGTGTATCTTCCCTACGGAACCAAGTTGATCCTCCTGGCAGAGACAAAAAAAGTTACCCAACTGGCGAAGAATTCTGGGGTGTGGCACAGGATCCCAGGATGGCAGTGCAGAAGGCCAGTCCCTGGGTCCCTGAGTGGATGTGCCGTCGGCCAGGCTCTCTCTGAGGAGCCCAGGTGGGGAGGGGGTGTGAAATGGGCCTGCCTTGAGGGTTGGGGGGAGGTCTTCCATCTGGACCCAAGCCGCTTGCCAACACCCACTCAGGAGAACACCTACAAAAGCAAACTGGAAGGAAATTATGGGACGTTCATGTGATGGATTATTACACATCCATTAAAGTGATGTTTACAGGGAGTTTTTAGGTGACATGTGGAAATGCTGATGACACAATATTGCATGAGAAAAGCTATAAAATGTATATACACTGTGAATCACATTAGAATTAGAATCAGCTGGGGAGTTCTTGGAGCATACCAAGTCCTAGGCCCTACCTCAGGCCAAGTGAATCAGAGTTTCTGGTGATTCTTAAAGCTCCCCAGGTGAGTGCGGGGTGCAGCCTGGGCTGAGAGTTGCTGCAGTAAAGCAGTGTTCATGGAAGGAGAGAAATTCTCCAAACTGTTGCCAGTGGTTTTCCCTGGTGGAGGAGCTATGGGTGGGTTTAGTTAAGTCTGTGCCTTAATCATTTCTGAATCGTCCGAGGCTTTGCAGGCAGCGTGGGAGCCATCCATGGAATGGAGGCCTCTGCCAGCTGGTATAACTGGATGGTACTGGAGGCCCCAGCCAGGCCCCGACTGCAGTCTCCTTGCCCTCCTTCTTGTTTCTGGCCCTGGAGATGCGGTTGATTTATTTTGGGGCTCCCAGCAATGCGGCCATTATGCCTATTCAGAATGTTTATCCGGAAAACAAACAACTAAAACAACCAATGCGAGGCAGAGCGGGGAAGCCAGCCTAGTCCCCACTGCCTTTGCTCCTGTGGGTGTGTCCAAGTCACCAGAGCTGGGCAGCTTGGCATGCGCTCTACCTAAGGTGGCGGGGGGTGGGGGGTCTCCCAACCCAGTCTGCCGGGCCAGCAGGGCTTGGCTTTCCTCCCCCGGACTTCTGGGAGAAGGACAGGCGTGGGGCAGGCAGTCAGGGCAGTGATTACAGCCTCGCCCCTGCAGGTTAGGGTGGAAGCACGAGCCACGGGGCTGCTGAGGGCCTCTGCCCACCGTGGCCGGTGCTGCCCGCTGTCTGGCTGGCAAGGACCGGGCAGGAGCGTGTGGTCAGCTGCGGTAGGCTTCGCGTTGATGCATCGGGTCTAGCTCAGAGCTTCTGAGAAGAAGCAAGTGATGGTGAGCAGAGTTTCATTTCTGCAGCTGTGGTGGCTCTAGCTAGCAATCGAGCTTTTGCCCAGTCCTGACATCATTTTATCATTTAGCTCCGAGGAACCAGTGGCAGGGAGCGCACCACTAACCTTTCACTGCCTGTCAGTGACGAGCGAGGGAGAGGGCGGGCCGCCCCCGGCAACGGAGAATCAATCCACCACTAGCTTGTGTCGCTTGTTAAATCTTCTCCCTGCATCACAGGCCAAGTGGCCTGATCTCGCACTGTGAGGGGTGGGGGGAGGGGAAGTGTGGCGCCGTCACCTGGGCCCCGGGCAGCCTGCCTGCTCGTCTGTCTTGGAGGCTTGCTTCTGACCAACCTAGCGGTGGTTTTCTTGCCTTTACCTCGGATACCTCCAGACACTGGCTATCTGGCCCGAGGCGAGACTGGGGACGCCTCCTCTTGTCCTTGTCATTTGATTCATGGTGTGGCCAAGGTCAAGGGTCACCCAGTCTCTGCCTTGGTTTCCTCTGCGGTTCAGATGGCGATAATAATCCCTTTCAAGATACCTCATTGGATGATTGTGAGGATAAAGTGAAATCACCTATGGGAATGGTTTTGAAAAAGACAGTGGTGACATAATAACGGTAATTATAATAATGACACATCAAGAGCAAAAGCAGATACTCGGCAGTTCTTTCTCTTTCTGCTTCCCACTAGGCAGGCGAGCGGCTTACACCGAATGGGAAAGTCAATACCTCCTACTGCTGACAGTGTGCCTCTAGCCCCCCGAAATCAGGAGAGGGTCCCAGGCCGTCTCTCTGCAAGGGCCCCTCCTCCTCCACACGGTCTCAACCTGTGCACAGCTGCCCTTGTTTTCCAGATCCCCAAACAAGGGTGCTGTGTAATGAGGGCAACTATTGGTCCTCTCTGTTTTGGGGGGTGTGGTGAGGAAACTGGAAAGCTGATCGGCAATTCCAAAGAGTAAATCAGTGGCTTATAGCCAGTTGAGGGCAGGTGTCCCTAACTGGTGTGTGCAGCAGAATCAGACCCTCCCTCGGGCCTGAGCTTGCTGGGACGCAGTAAAGGATTTGGCATCCCTGAGGAGGAATGTCACCGGTTCGGATAAGGATTCAAAGGTTTAATCAGCAAAGCTATTTAGGTCCCAGTGAGTCTAACTGTGAGGATTATTTTGAGCTTCACCCTGTTCCGGAAATGTTGGGTTCGCTAAGCATGATGGTATTCGGCACCGGCCACCTGGAAGGAGTGGGGACTTGCCATGCGAGCCTCCAGGAGGAATTAGAGGAATTTGCAGAGCTCCCAAGCCCAGGGTTGGCTACCAGTAGTTGGGGGAGGGTAGGGCGGGGAGGGGGAACAGTCTCAGAATCCAAGCTTCTGAGGAGCAGCCTTTTAAAAGACCAATCTGGGGGGCTTCCCTGGTGGCGCCGTGGTTAAGAATCCGCCTGCCAATGCAGGGGACACGGGTTCGATCCCTGGTCCAGGAAGATCCCACATGCTGCAGAGCAACTAAGCCCGTGCACCACAACTACTGAGCCTGTGCTCTAGAGCCCACGAGCCACAACTACTGAGCCCACGCACCACAACTACTGAAGCCCGCACGCCTAGAGCCCGTGCTCCACAACAAGAGAAGCTACTGCAGTGAGAAGCCCGTGCACCGCAACGGAGAGTAGCCCCCACTCACCGCAACTAGAGAAAGCCCGCGTGCAGCAACGAAGACCCAACTCAGCCAAAAATAAATAATTAAATAAAATAAATTTATAATAAATAAATAGATAGATAAATAGATAGATAGATAAATAAATAAATAAAAGACCAATCTGTTTACCCTTTTCCTTAAGGAAATCTGTCCCGAATTAGAGTTATTCTGTGCCCACTTCTCTTGTCCATTTTGTCACCTGGAGGCACAGCTGATTCAGCCTCGTATCCTCCTGGCACACGTGCAGGTGCTGAGCCAATACTGACTGAACCAAAGGGAGGGAATGCCGTCCCTTCTGTGTAAAGAGCCCGCCTTGCCCCGGGGCTGCCACCTCTGCACATCATCGTGGCGCCACATTTGGGTAGCACCTGCTTCCCCGCCGCCCTGATTTACAGGCGACTGGATTTAGGTTTCTGTTGCAAACTCTATTTTTAACTCAGCTGATCAGAGACCTGGCTGAGGTGGCGTAACTCATGGGCATTCGGTGACCTGCACGGTGGTAACAGGAGGCATTCTCACCGGGCCGTGCAAGCGTGGACGTGCCCAGCACCTCCACCTGAGGGTCCCAGATGGACGGGGACCTGGGACAGAGCTTGGGCAGGAGCTCCACCTACTAGGTCCCAGATGCTCGGGGCTGAGGGAAAGGCCAGGGCAGCCTCCTGGGATGCCTCTGTGCTGGTCTCCACTGTCTTACCCATGACCGCTTATCAGCGTCTGCTCTTGTTGTTCAGCATTGCTTACTAGTTATTGTAAAAACGCTGGCTTATGTTACGGTTCGCGAACGCATTGATCCTTGCGATAACCTTGTGAAGCAATAGCGGTATTATAATACAAGTATATAATAATAGTACCGATAATAACCAGGAACTTCTTGTTGATCCCTAGAAATGTGTCATGCTCTGTGCAAAGTGTTCTATGTTATCTCATTAATAAGATGGGTAGCGAGGATGTTACTGAAATTTCCGTTTTTCGTATTCATTCATTTGACAAGTTTTTGTGGAATGCAGGTTCTGGGTACAGGGAATTTGGTAGTGAGCACTGCAGACTGAAATCTCAGGCCTCAGTGAGGAAGCTGGGACTGTAGAGGTCACGTGAGTCACTCAAGGTGCTACAGCTCATGAGGAT
Organism: Eschrichtius robustus; assembly: GCF_028021215.1. Taxonomy (NCBI): domain Eukaryota; kingdom Metazoa; phylum Chordata; class Mammalia; order Artiodactyla; family Eschrichtiidae; genus Eschrichtius; species Eschrichtius robustus. The sequence continues at coordinate 40,490,738 of NC_090843.1, forward strand.
GGAGCTGGAGATCAACCCCCTCCTCACTGCAGACCCTCTGAGTACCCCAGAACACCACACTTATCAGCAAGGATAACCCATCAGTCATTTGGCCTCCATTGTATGGTGGCTTATCCAGGGCTGTTAGCACTAAATCTTCCATTTATCCTGGTTGCCCTTCCCGGGGCTGATGGAGAGGCAAGTCCAGGCTTTAGAGACAGATGGATGTGGACTTACATCCCAGCTCAGCTGCTCACTTATGGAGAGGCCATGGCAAGTGACTTCACTGTGCTGAATCTCAGATCCTGCATTTGTCAAGTTGGGATAATACTACCTGCCTTGAGGGCAGGTTGGAAGGATCGGAGATAATATGAAAGGGTTAAGACTATGTGCTAAATAAATGGTGATGGTTGTGATGATAATGACAATGACCCAATAAAAAGGAGCAGCCAGGTGGGAAAGGAACATGGCTCATCCTAGAGCAGAGCAAGGCAGGGGTAGCTCTGCCCCTGCTTTGGTGGGCTAGGGTCTTTTGGTCCCAGGTTGGGAAGTGAACTCCAGCCCCTGCCCCTCTGTGCTTCCCCAGCCCCAGCGCTCATATCATCCATCCTGGTCCAGCAGTGCTGCTAGTCTTCAGGGAGAACGAATGGCCAAGGCATTACTTAACTCCTGGCGTCTCCCCAGGCTTTGCTGGCCTCTGCCACTGCCAGCTTCTTTCCCCATCACGATTTGGGTATGTCCTTTTACAAGCCAATGAAATAAAATAAGCGGGTCCGTTATTCCTTCTGGCTGGCAGAAAGCCAGGAATGAAGAACCAGAAGGCAAGGCTCTCATGAGCTGCAATACAGGTTGTCGGGGAGGACCGTCCTTCAGAGGGATGGGGTGTGGGGAAGGGGTGGCTCTGGGCTGGGGCCTAGGGACGCCAGCCCATGGACCAATCCCCTGATCCCACATGAAGAACGCTGTCTCAGGTCCTCTCCCCAGTGCTCAAGCCTCCCCAGCCATCCCCAGCCTCTCCTGGGAAGGAAAGGCTGGTTGCATTGAGTAGGGCACAGTGTTGTTCTAGGTGCAGCCTCGCCAGATGACAATGGGTACAGCAGAGGTTTCTCTCTGAGCGTGGGTTCTGTCCTAGCGCCTGCCTTCTGTCTGTCTTCTACCGAGTAACCATGGAGCTTCCGGTTCATCAGTCTTGGCATGAGCAGGGCAGACAGCCCTCCCAGCCTTCAGAGAGACAGAAATGCTAGAAAGAGACAGACGTTCACTTCCCAACCTGGGACCAAAAAAGAATCCCAGCAGGAGTAGATTCCTGTCCTGGCTGCCTGCTGGCTGGTGCCCTCCCTTCCAGGCAGCTCGTTCATGGGAGACAGTGAACGGGACATTCGTCCAGGGTTTTGCCTGGCTTGTGGTTTTTGCGCACCACTTACCCCAAGATGCTGAAACCTCCTGTCTTGCTGGTGGAAGCGGCAGAAGCAAACGTGGCCGGTGCGGTGGATCAACGGGAGCGAGGCGTGTGCTCCGGTCTCACCCTTCAGCCATTGCGCTGCTCTTCCCGGTGCTCCTGCCTGGAGAAACAGAAACTTGTACCTAAGCCTTTACAATGGGGCTCTTCCAGAGAAGCAAGACGGCCAGGCCCAGGGATCCTGGAGTTGACTTCCTTCCTCCTCTTTCTTCTCCTCACTGTTTTCTTATTCCTCTGCAGCTCAGTCTTGCAGCTAAGCAGACTGTGTGCTCAGGGACCAGGCTCTGAGTAGAAATTGGAAAAGGAGGGGCCTGGTGGACTGAGGGTCCTTTTCGTTACTTAAAACTTGGTCTGGTACTGAATGTCTCTGGTCTTGATTCGGCCTTTGGGGAGAAAAAAATGTATGTGCAGAGAGAGACGGGCTGATCTACTGGAAGGCCATCCTCCAAAGCCATTCCTTCCTGTAACAATCATTTGCTGAGCACCTGCTTTGTGCTGGATACTCATCAAGGGGTTGGGGGACATGGTGGTGAGCGAGACCCACAGCAGTCGTGGAATGCACACTCTGTAACTCCATTCTTTGCACACTAGCTGTGGGGATGATGGGGTGTGTGTTTCTCCCACCTCTGAAGGCAGAAGCTGGGTCTTGTTCTCCACTGTATCCTCCAGGCTGGACTAAGTGTCTTCCATATAGTAGGTGTCCAGTGAATGTTTATTGTAGGAATAAACGTTTTCTGTATTTTCTAAGACTCTAAAATGTCTATTACTTTTATAATCAGAAGATGACAATCAAAGGTTACAGTCTAAAAAAAGGAAAACACGTGAAGGATGGGCGGGGAGAGATTTGGATAATGGTTTGCAGGAAGTTTTAGTTGGCCATAAGCTTTCTTTGAGGCAGTGGGGTGATGGAGTTGCTAAGAAAGCCACAAGAGACTGCGTCAAGAGAAGTCCGGTCGAATATCTAGGACCCTGCAGTATTCCCCACGTGGAATGTCATATTCCGTTCCAGGTATCCCATGTTAGGATGGACGCTGACAAGGTAGGTTACTATCAGAGGAGGTCTGATGGGGACTGGAAACAGTTTGATGGAGAAATTTAGGAGGAACCAGAGGAGACCAGATTCAGGAGAAACAAGATGGCTATGTTAGATCTTGAAGGAGTCCTGCCTCTGGAAATTGGGTTGGTGCTGGTTCCCTGTCTATAGGTGGCCCTTTGTGAAATTACCAAGAGAAAGATGGGCCCTTAGGATGAAAAAGAACTTTAGCAATGCCTCAAGATGCCCAACTCTTAAACGAACCATCTTTGTGAAGTGGTGAGGGGTGGTGTCCCTTTTCCGAGAAGTAGTCAAACAGTTAGAGAATAGAATTGATGGGGCGAGATGGGGCCAGGACCAGTGTGTTCAGTGGTTACTTTGCAAACCACAGGTGGATCATGCTTTTTGAAATGGCCAAAACCATCTCCTTTCCAGACCCATAGAGACCAACCAGTAATATTTCAGGAGGATTCTTTACGAAATGATGTCTTTAAGCTCTGGGCTCTGGTTTACTGACCAGCTATTTACTAGCTTGTGCTAGACAAGCAAGGGAAAAGGACAAAACAAAAAGCAAGCAAACAAAAAGCATCCCAAATCCCCTGAGATAGTAGGAGGAGCCCCTGCCTGCAAAAGATGATTCAGAAATAAAGAAAAGGCCTTTCTTGGAGTCATGATGTAAGCCCAAATGGAAAGTAGGTTTTTATTTATGAGAAGAGAGTTCTAATATATACAGCAGTTACATGGAGGAAGATGGCTAAGTAAGTGTTTTTCTGCATCGTCTGATTCCAGCCCTTTCCTCTCTGGGTAGCCATTGCTTCTGTTGACAGCAGGTCACTGGGCACTCCAGAGGCACTGTTAAGGACAACATCTCTTTTCTCCCCCCACCCCCCAGCAAAGCCTTGGGAAAATAGCCAAGTATTCAGCAAAGTAAAGGCCTGGCTTTCCTTCCTCCCCCTCCTCCCCTTGTTGAGAAATCTCATTATCCAGGAGAATGATTGTGAAACTCCAGTCTGTCTGCAGCCGAGCTGTGGGCTGTTCCTCTCTCTCCTCCGCCACGGCCCTGGTCCCCTTGTCTGTCTGCAGGGGAAGACTAATACCTATATATTAAAGCTTTAAGGATCTATAAATCTGAGTTGATTCTCTGCTGGCGACAGCGCAAGCTCTTTCCCACAACGCCCGGCATGATCTAATGGGTTTACAGTTGTTCGAGTGCTTCTGCGAAGCCCAGGAAAGCGCTTAGTTAGGAGATGCGTGAAATGGCATTGTTTGTTCCACCACAAAGCTGGAGGATCATCTACAAATGATCCACCCTTTGCCTCGGCCACCCTAGGACAAGAAGGCTTTGTGGAAGGAGCCGCAGTGACGGTTCCCGCCGAGCTGGCCTTTCTGCCTGAGAGGTGCCAGGACGCCGGGGGTAGGAGTCATCCCCGGCTGTGTTCATTTTGCCAGGAAGCTTGGGGCTAATTGGGAACAGGAGGGATGCCCAGGGGATGAGAAGAGGGGACGCGAGTGGGGGAGGTCTCACCAAGGTAGAGGAGTGATAAATATTTGCTTGTAGCAAAACAAGAGTGAAAACAAGAGAGGCTCCTAATGAGAGCTTTGGGGCATCGTGTGTTCTCAGTTCTCAGGGGCCAGCAGTGTGGGTTGGTGTGATTAGCTGCCTTGCTACTTGGCACAAGGCCAATCCCTCTTTTCAATATCAAGTTTCATAAGCGTGGAACAATAACAAATCATTATAAACCCTCTGGGAACGGTGGGAGGGTGGTGGGAGAGTTTTTTCCTCTTCTCTTCGATAAATCCATCTTCTCGGCTCAGGTACGTTTTTCCCATTGTAAAGAGAGAATGGCAAGGGACGAGGGTGTCTCCGAAACTTGCTGTATTGCTAATCTGTTATTAGGCAGAAGTCTTAACACCAGGCTGGGTGCTCAGAGACCTCATTGTGAGCTGGGGATGGAATTATGCATCATGAATAAAAACCGCTGTCAACATGCATTGGTTTCAAAACATTAGAGCATATGGTATGTGATTATCTGTATTGTCAAGTGCAATAAAGTGAATTTGGATGTAATAAAGAATGTAATATTTTAGAAATTTGGTAATAAACTAAGGAAGGGATGACAGCTGAGGTTCTTTAAGGCCCCAGACACAAATAAATTGAAGTTACTGGTCTTTGCAGCCAAGTAGCAGAATGGCCCCAACATGCTGCTCTGTGCGCTGTGATTTTCACATCGGGGAGAGAAGCTCCACTGTTTCTTGGTTGCCTTCTCTGGAGAACAGAGAGGCTCTGGGTCTTGTGTTGACGATGAGAGGAGGATCCAGCCTTTGCCTTCCTACATGGCCTGGAAGTGTGCTCGGGGCTCCTCTGGGCAGTGGAGGGCCCATCTCTTATCAAGGGCAGTGTTGTCTCCCATCAAGGGCAGCGTTGTCTCCCATCAAGGGCAGCGTTGTACTGGGTGTCAGGCCAAGCCACCCTGAGGATCCTTCTCCCCTGGGGGGGTCACCCCTCAGCCTGTCTCCAGCCGTCTTTGCCCCGGTGTGGTCAGTGCGAAAAGGTGATACTCAAAGCCCAGGAATCCTTGCAGCTTCCCCTCTGAGCAGCCACTTTCTGGAGGCTGCATCCCACAGGGTTAAGTTATTAAATCAATACAGCAAGTCAGTAGAAGTAAGAAAACTAGATCTGCAGAGCAGAGCACAGATGAGTCAACATCTGATTAGAACTAGGCACTGTGCTGAGCTTCATGTCTCAAGCATTGTCTTGTTGAAAAGGTCTACGGTCGAAAATATTACCATCCCCATTTTATGGATGAGAAAGTTGAGGCACAGAGAGACATCACACAGCTGATCGGTTGTGGAACTGGGGTTCCAGCCCACGTCTGAACCCAAAGCCCAGACTCCTTCTACTCACAACCCACAAATAAGGAGGCTCTTTCCACTCACAACCTTTTCTACAAATAAGGGGGGTTCTTTCCACTTATAACCCACAAATGAGAACCCATCTCAGAAGGCCTCGCCACAGGGAACTTTAATTTACGAAGTACCTAGGACCTTGAAAGAATGTTCCAGGAAAATGCAACCAGGTGATTTCTCTCTATTCCCACTTGGGCCTGGCAGAGGCTGGTCAGCATTTATTATTATTTTTATTTTTTATTTTTTTCCCTTAGCTTTGATTTCTGTATCCTGGCTCCAGCAAGGTAGACTCATTTATCATCACTCTAGCAGTGTGCCTTGGCCTTTCCCTTATCTTCCTCTACGAAGGGCTCCTGCCCCACCTAAAGAGCCTGTTTGCTTTCCTTGACTGCTTTCTCATGTATCGGACCTGGGGCTTCAACCTGACCCCTGGCTTCTGACTTCAGGCTTCCAGCTTCCAGGAAACCCAGGCCTTGACCCTCCAGCTTCCAGGAAACCCAGGTGTGGCCTCGCCACCCTCGTCTGGCCCCTTCCTTCCCCCCAGTCTGCTGTGGCTCTTTCAGTCCTGGCTTCCAGCCCTGATCTCACGTGCGGCCCAGCCAGGCAGGCTGTTTCATTATTAAGCGTGAAGAATTAGGAGTACCACCATCGGGCCAGGCTAAAGCAATTTGGGCAGCTGGGAAAAGAGAAGACATTTAGTCCATTTCGTGCCTGGATACCTCTGTAATTCCCAGGACAGGGTGGGCAGGGGTTTGAATAAACCCCTCTGGCCTAGGGATCTTATGTCCTGGTTTCCATTGGAGACGACAGCAAGGCGAGTCCAAATTCACTTCTAATCACTTGGCTTTGGCACCTCAGGGTAGACCCCACTAGAGCCTATCCCACTGCAGTCCACATTTATTGATATCTACATTATTTTCAAGTCTCAGCTGGTGGCCCACTTATTCCAAGCAATATTGGGTATAAAATCCTTCTATGAAAACTACAGGCTTGTGCAGGGATGATACCAGGAGTGGGCATTATCTCATTTAATCCTCATGCCAGCCCTTTGAGGTGGGCATCCTTATTCCCTTTCTTCAGGTGGAGACCCAGGGTCAAGGAGGTTAGGGGCTTGTCCCAAATCACGCAGCCAGTAGTGCTGCACAACCAGGATTTAAACCACATCCGTGGGTTCAAGACTTGAACCTTCACCAGTGGTCCATGGAGTCTTACTGGTCTGACTTAAATGGATGTGTGGCTCTTTCTCTTCCTCCCCATCCAAACCCTTCCACGTCTGCCCTTTCGAGGAGGCTGCACTGAGTGGTATCAGATCTTACAATAATTTCCTTTGGGCAAAATAGACCTTAATATCCTGTCTCTTGAGTTTCTCTCAGACACGCTCGTAGAACCTGCAGAAAGGGCTGAGGGTAAACCGCAAAGAACTCTTCTGCCCTTGCTGCCAATTCCCAGGGTTGCCCACCAACAACCCCCACACCCGCTGAAGAGCTGCTGAAACTGAACTGAATGCTCCTAATGATCTGTGAGTGTATTAATCCTACTTTCTGTTAATTAACAATATGATAAAACCGGCATTTCCTAAGTCGTCGCTTAACACATGTTTTAGCAATTATGTACTTAGTGGTTTGGATTCAGAATGCTAATAGAATAAAATTTTAATGAAGATACGACACTATGGAAGATTTATTGAGAAGAGTTCAGGTATTGCCGCCATTAACGTATGGGGGAGGGGGTCTCAGTTTGAAGGATGCACCCCCAAAATGCTTTCTAAGCATTCTGTGCTGAGCCAGGAGGACCTAGGAGATCCTGGAATTAGCAGGTTCTTGAGTCCCATGAAGAGCCCACCTGCAGGCCCCTCCTTGGGAGTTGGAGGGGTCCACACCAGCTGGCAGGCACTGAAGGTACCTATTCCCACCCTATCCTCTGGCTTTAGTAGTCTCTGTAACTAAGGGATGACTTCACAACCAGTGTTCAGGGCATACAGCCCCACCTTCTCCTTCTAGAGCAGGAGTCTTCAAAAAAAAAAAATTTTTTTTTAAATCCTATATCTTCAAAATTTTTGTGCAGAAAAAAAATTAACACGCAAACCCCCAATATGTCTTATTTAATTTTCAATTTATACACATGTACTACTATGCTAATATATCATATATATTATAAAACCTATATAAATAGGAATATAATAGGATGGGATACATTTGACATAAGCCGTATTTAGAATTTTATTTATTAATAATTAAAATAATTTTTGGTGAGAGCAGTATGATTGAATATGCTTTTTAAAAATTCTTGACTTAATAACATTTTGTGATTCAGCTCTAAAGGTTGGATTCTGAGTTTAGCTTATTATTTTGCTACTTGGTTTTAATACCTGTCATAACTGAAAAATACACTTCGAGATATACAGATCTCAGTGGAAGAATCACATTTGCTGTGCTGACTAAATCATGATACTAATTTTTCAATCCCATCCTCCAATTATGCAAAGGATTTTGTTGAAATTCAGCTTGTAAATTTCCATCTTCCCTGATGTCAATCAGTTTTTCATGCAAACTAATCAAGTGTTGCATTTTTATATTTTTAACAAATGGGTTCAAGATCCACTGAAATGTTCATTTTTTTAAAAAAAAAAAATGAGTCTTACAGTTCTGTTTCCAAGTTTTAAAAGTATGCGGATACAAGCGCTTTTGTACATAACCCAGTCATATCGGTTTTAGCAACAAAATCACAGAACAACAAAAATATTTTCCAAACGTTTGTTTTCCAAGTGCTTTCTCTAAAGCACAAGTTTTGTTGAAAAGCGGGTTCTTTCTCACTCGCTCAGCTGCTGCTCTCCCATCTGATCAGAACACATTTTGGGGGTGTGAAGTGGCTGGTGAGGAGTCTTGCTAAGTGGCAGAGTAGGGTCAGCTCGCTGTTTTCTGGTAGTGGCAAGGTTTATATCATTAGCATCATCTCCAATCTGGTTTTCTTTGCCCATTTTGCAAGGGTTCCTTTACTTAAAGCCAGATCACATAATCTATACATCCATTTATACATCCTGGTCACACCTGAACAGCACTGGGTACCGGCTACGCTTGCAGCAGGTAACTAAATGAGGTGCCACTCTGACCTCACCCCCACTGTAGCATTTCCTTTTTCTCTCCAGGGGTCTGTAAAATACCATCCAAGACAATGTCTCTCTGACGTCTGGATGTATGAGGGCTCTAGGACCATTCACTCCATATATTAAATATTAGTGAAGCTGAAATTATTTTTAGATGAAAAATAAAAATTAAGCATTATGCCTTTTTCCTTTTCCCAATGTTTCTTAAACCCAGCTGTACACCTGAATCACCTGGAGAGATTTTAAAACACACGGATGCTGGGGTACTACCCCAGACCTAACTCAATTCTGAAAATGGGGCCTGGGCATCGGTATTCTTAAAATTTTTCCTAAGTGATTCTGATGTAAGAATCACTGTTGAGAATCAGTGCTCCAGATCCGTGCTTCTTCAATTTTATTTTGCATAAGAGTCGCCTGGGGGGTTTGTTAAAATGCAGATTCGGATTCAAGAGGGCCAGGGTGGGGCTGGAGACTCTGCATTTCCAGCAGGCTCCCAGGTGCCTGTGCTGCTGGTTGGTGGAACACCCTGAGTAGCCAGCCTCTAGCCTGTGCTGCCCTCGCCCCTGCTTCTCCCCATCCTTCTCCCTCTCCCGACCCGGGCTGTTGTCTGGGGAGCCGAGGAGCCATCCTCCGCTAGCTCCTGACGGAGCTGCCCCCCGCTACCAGGCTGCCTGGGCTGCTGGTCTCAGCTTCTCGGAGAGATCTGGCCTCCAGATGTTAAGAACAGTTCCTTTACAGCCAGAAAAAGCAAAGAGGCCAGCCCCCAGCCCGCGGTGGGTACGCGTGTGTGTCTCGTGCAGGGGCACCTCAGTGGGCAGCTACCTACCCCCAAACTCCGGGCAGGCTTACGGGCAGCCCGGCCGGATGGAGTCCTGGCGATGTGGGCAGAAATGACCCCTCTGCAGGGGGCACGGAGCTGGTGGCGGGCCAAGCGGGCGTCCAGCCAGGGCTCTGTCGGTTGGGACTATTCTGAAAACATACCTCATCATAAAAGTCATATAATTTGTGGTGGGGCTGAGAGCCTGCTTCCAAGTCGTGGTTTTTCGATGGAGTTTTGGAACTTCCTCTGAGGCCCTCACAGGTGTTTTCAAGGCAGCCTCCAGGCTGGTGAGGTAGATTTTTTTAAATTTCCGTCTCACAGAGGGTAGGATACTGAGGGTCACAGTGGGACATCCGGCCATTGCTGGAGCCAGGATTTGAGCCCAGATCCACCTGGCTCCAAAGCCTAAGCCTGTTTCTACCCCGCCTCAGCAGGGGCATTAAGGTGGATTGAAACCCCACCCTAAGCTTCCAGGAGGCTCACTGTGTGGGTGGGGCTTGAGGGCGAGTGTCCGAAAAGCGGACAGATTCAAAACCCACTCTTTGGGGGACAGCCCGGGGGTCCTAACCAGATGTCCACCTCAGTGGGTAAGAGCCTCCAGCCGGTGCCCCATCTCCCCCGAGCTCAGAAAGCCCCAGGGTCTAGAAGCCTTGAAGGACGCGCTTCTGCCGGTGGAGCCCGCCAAAGCCCCCCAGGCCCTGTGTTTCCAGAGCAGCCCTTGCTCCAGCTGCGCCCGACCTCAGCCTCCGTCAGCCGCCACCGCCCCCGCGCTGCCGTCCTGGCACTTTCTGCCGGGGTCCTGATCCGAGCCAGTTGTCTAGCGATTTAATTTGGTGAATTTACCACTGCGTCCCAGAGTTTATATTGGCACTTAACAGCAGTAATATGTGTCTCTCTCGCCAAGAACTGACTATTTTCCCTACCAAGATGGAACACCACGCACAAAAAATAGGTTTGTGAACTAATCTGCTGCCCTGACAAGTGTCATTCACAGAATCACTGCTATGGAGTGCGCTCGGAATGAAATGAGATTGGGGTTGCCTGGCCTGGATCACAGGTGCTTTTTCCCCCTCGGTTAACAAGAGTCTGGGATGAGACACCCTTTCGCCGTAGCCGCAGGCACTTTCAAATCACGCTATCAGTATTCATGGCAGATTTCTCTCTTAGAAAAATGGTTTCGGGGTGGTTGGCCGTATCACTCTCTCTCCTTCCGCCCCACCTGCCCCTGAATCTCTTTCTGTCCTTTCCTCCCTTCTTCCTTCCCTTCTTCCTTCCTGGGTGGTTTTTTCAGACACGCCCTCCCCCTCATTGTAAAGCTCTCTATACACTCATATAATTTCACACACTCACGGAGGTGCCCCTCATCAGTAAAAAAAAAAAAAAACGTCTCCCACCGCCTGAATGCCTGTTTGGAATTCTAGAGTAGAGCTTAATTGCTTTCACATAAGGATTTGATCTGAGTAAGCCACCACGACCTCTGGGAGTAGAAGCAAGATCAGTCATTTACACTTTAGTATGAACTGGCTTCCAGTCCTTTCCTGAGTCTGGGGGGGGAGGAGCTTCGTCTTTGCCCCGATCTCCCCCTGCCTTGGATGAGGGCTGCCCCTGGGGCTGCGAGGTCCCGCTCTCCATGAAAGAGATATCAGAGCCTTTTTAGAACAGCTTCAGTCTCCCCCTTCGTGTGAAAGGGGGGCCTGAAGATTCTCTTTCCCGTGGAAGGTTCTGGATTCTTTTCTACCAAATGGTCTTCACTTGGCTCATCCTGAATTGGGAAACATAAAGCAGAGTCAGACTTGGGCGGGCATCAGAATCACCAGAGAACCAGTTAAAATGCAGATTCCTGGGCCACACCCACAGCGCCCACATTAGGGGGCAGACAGAGCTTGGGGATGTGCACTTTTAACAAGCCCCTCACCCATCAGAAGACTCTGCCGAAGGACCACACCGAGAAGCGCTGGTTTAGGAGCACACTTCACTTTTACCCCCAACTTGGTTTATGGTCTGTGGGCCTCCATAAATAATCCTGAGCTTATGGTGGTCGTATGAAAAACTTACTTGTAACTGAAGGCTTAATGAAACACTTGCTGGTTCACGGTTGGCATCTGACCTTTAGAAGGTTGATGCTCACATTTCAAGGTCAGGTGTTGGTTAGAGCATCCTCGGGCTGAAAGGGAAAGAAAAGCATCTTTCCAGTTGAGAAATTGGCTCCCCTCTGGCAAATGCCGCCAGCCTAGCTTAGTATTAATTTAGGGAATTCAGTGTCGAGCAGTTCCTCAGCACTAGATTGGAGTCTGAGAGTGCCACTGCTGTCCTCCGGGTCCCCAACACCTGAGATCCCGCCCTGCCCCGCCTGCACTCTCCCGGCCCCCGAAGGTGGCTGAAGAGGCGCAGGTCCCAGCTGGCTCGCCGAGTCCCTTCCCCTCCTGATGAAGCGGTGTGTGGGGATAGAGAGACACCCGTGTCGATTCACACCAATCCAGTCTCTGCCTGCACGCCAACCACTTATAATTCCCCACAGCCACAGCCAGCTCTGCAAGGCAGAAAGAAATATGATCAGGCAAGTTGAGAAAATAAATTAAACCAAGTGTCAACTTTTCTTGTTTCTCTCCTCATTATTAAGAGATGGAATGGGGCTCGTTTATCAAGCAGGGGGAGAAATTAATTGACACGGCTTTAATATCATGATGTCTGGCGTGTCTGGTCACATTCCTTCATTTTTTGGAAAGGCATTTTATTATCGTTTACAGCAACCAGCTGCCAAACTACTGGTGTAAACGAGGAAGCAGGTGCATGAGTGATGCCACAGTGGAAGGGCTGCAGTGCCACCCTGAAGGGCACGTGGGAGGGAGGAAAGGCCAGGTCAGAAAGGACCCCCCAAAGAGGCAGCTTGCTGGCTCCAGGTCAGGGAGGAAGAAGGGTATGGGGCAGAGGGAGGACTGTGCTGAGAGGGGATGTCTGCAGACCATCGAGTCCATCACCGGCTCGTTTGCCAGCCACGAGGGAGGGTGGTAGCAAGCGTCTGCGTCTGATGGCCTCCTGGCCCACACACCTTTGTTCCCACCAGCCCTGAGGCTGAGTCCTGTGTCCATCGCGGGTCAGTGTGCCTGTCCCTGTTCTTTGTTCTTTATAAGGCCAGGGACGTGAGTGCTTCTCTGTTTATCCCTCCAGGGTGGCTGACCCATTAGAGAGCCAGTTTGCTGCAAGAGGTGTCTACTAGCATCTTGCTTGATGACCCAGCCCCGTTTTCTGGCAGCCCCATGGTTGGGGTCTGGAAACGTTCAGAGGAGTCCCTACCCTGTGCCCATCCTTGGCTAGACTAGCTTAGGTGATGCTCTAGTTGTTTTTCTTTATAAAATTCATCTTTGTGGTGTCACTGTGGAAACCCTCGGTGTCCCCTGAGTTGCCTTTATGTAGAAGGGCTCAGCTACACACACCCAGGAGTGAACACTCAGCTGGACCGGACAGCACGTCTCTCCCCCACTCTCCTGGCCCTCCTGCTGGGTCATTAGGCAGAGGGGCTGTCGCCCGGTTTGTAGAGGGTCTCTCAGAGCAAGGTGATGGGGTGGGGTTCCAGAGCCAGGTTGTGGGACACGTTTAGAATCCAGCAGATGCTGGATTTAGAGTAACCCACCTTTATATGAAGAAAGGGGGCTGGGGTAGAACGAACATAGGCTCCCCCCTCCCCTGCTGCCCGGGCCTCAGTTCTTCAGTCTGTAAAGTGGGAACAATCATCCTGCTTGGCGAGGGTCGGGTGTGAAGACTGAGTTAAAGAAGGCTGATCAATACATGCAGTAAGCTTTCTCTTTTTATAATTATTATTAGAATGTGGACTGATAATAAACAACCACCTTTAGGATACCGGACAGTAGATATGACTGAAGGAATCCCGTCCCTGGCTTGGTGGGAAATGACATGCTTGTCTGATGGAAATCCACATTAGCGTTTGGGTGTAAGAACAGGCACAGCCAGGACCGTCACCCCTCCTGCCCAGTATCTAACGTCTGAAGATGCTCAGGAAAGTCATGGCAGCTCAGACTGGACTTCACTGATGTCCAGGTAACACGCAGTGAGTATCCCAAAATGGGGATCAGTCATCAGAAACATGTCCTTTCTTTTGGAAAGGCAGCTCATTTTTTTCTTGGAACAGATCAGTCTTCTGAGTTATATTTTCTTAAGGACAAACCCAGGGACATGTGAAGCCACCCCATCCCGCCATGTAGGGGGGCCCTCAGACCCCATCCAGGGCTCCAGGAAAACCCTTCCAAGGAGATGAAACCAATTTGCCAAACCTGCTGTAGCCCATGGAAGTGGCCCTGACATGTTCTGAGTTGGGGATGGAGGGCAGCCCAAGGTGAAGTGTTACTAACGGACACACAGCTACCGGGGGTTGACTCCGTGCTGAAACCCACAGACCACCATGCTCGCGGCCCAGGTCTCACCTTCCCAGGACTGTAGGGCCTCCAATCCATCTTTGCACACTTACTGATCCAGGGCAGGCCCTGATTGATGACCTTCTCCAGAAAAGCAGGGTGGGGTCGTGAAAGGAGCCGAGTATGACTCCTGGTTCAACTCCTGCTCTGGTTTAGGGTCCACATGCCTGCATGGACGAGGCGTTTAGCTGTGCAGTCGAGCGAAATGACGACACAGGAGCCTGCCCTGCCTCTCTCAGGGTTGCCTTGGGGACCAGGGAGGATGATGTAGGGGAAGCATTTTGAAACCAGAAAGTGCTCCCCACGCCCAGACCCAAGGGATTCGTATTTACTCTGGAAGCAGCCCAGGGATGCCGTATTTACACTGGAAGCAGCCCAGGTATGCTGCCGCTTCCCCCAACACTGGGTTATTAGCAAGAGAGGGAGGTTGTGTGGGTTATAAATACCCTTGCGTACACATACCTTAAGTTCCTCATGGGATACTCAGAATAAACCTGACAGTCTGGGGTTTTTTCTCTCTCATTTTTTCCCCCATTAACCAAGTGTGTTAACTCCTGACTTGCATTGATTTTCACTGAAGATGCGTTAGGCACTGTGTGATTGCCTATTAGTGTTCATGGACCTATATGATAAGAGACGAAAACTATATTTGAGGCTAGGAGAAGGCCGTTCCCATCTTTCCCTCACTGACCTAAAAACGAATTCTCTGTAAGTTAACTGTTGGATGTTCCTCGGTGACTGCCTTTGGAGCAGGTCATTTTAATTTTGAGGTATCTTGTTTTCAGACTTCTCTTCTGTGTGTGTGTGGTTTTTCATAGCTTTGTATTGTTCAGATGAGTATTCAGTTTAGTTCATTTGAATAAAAGAGGGAAAAAAGGTTTGACTGTTAAGTGCTTATCTCTTAAGTAGAGCTTACTTGTTAGTTTCCAATAAGAGCTTCATTCAGGAGAATGCTGTAGAATTTCATTTTTAAATGCTCGCTGTCAACGGCTACCCTATTTATATCCGTTTTTAAATCCCTTTTTGCTTGGGGTTAGCCTTCCCACCACCTTCTTCGTCCCAGTTTTGTTGACTCCTGGGGCCCCTCAGAAGCGCAGTTGCAGTTCAGGTGGGGACTTTGTGAGAGGCCAGGCAGGTGACATTTTGCTGATGACAAGTTGAGAGGGTTTCTAGCCTGTTGTCCCCCAAGTTTTGGCCTTTTGACACTCCCCCTCCCCCCCACCCCCCCGTTTTCAGCCCCGAGGGCTCCTCTCCGTACTGGATGGCGGCTCGTGACTTTAAACGCCTAGGGAGGTGTTTTCTGGCTCTGGGGTGGCACCTCCTTAGGACCAAGGGAGATGAGACACTGGGCAGGGGTGTTCACATGGGCACCCCAAAGGGCCCTCGTGGAGCTGGAGCCCCCGTAGACACTGTGCATCAAAGTCCTTGCCTGGGTGGGGACAAGAGCAGGACCCCCCCCCCATGCACCCCACCTGGTTCTGCCTGCATCTGTGAGGCCCAGAGAGGTGAAGGGACCCTCCTAAGGCGCACAGCTCATTACCTGGTCCTTGCTTTTGAGCGAGGATAATTGTGTTTCTTCCACCTGGCTGCTATGCTTCTGCTTGATGGGCTTTCATGAGACTCCATTTCTGATTCTCTGCGAGGCTCTCTTTTGGAAAAAAATGAGAGGGAAATAATCAGTCCTTCCCGCTCCTTCTCAGGAATACTCAACCGCCCTGAGCCTCACGTAGGAGCTGTACATTCGGCAGATTGTTCAAAAGGTTGATGCCTTGAACACATTATGCATAGTGAAATAAACCAGACACAAAAGGACAAAGACTGTATGATTCCAAGTACACGAAGTACCTAGAATAGGCGAATTCATAGAGACGGAAAGTAGAATAGTTACTGGGGGCTGAGAGAGGGAGGAAGGGAGAGTTACTGCTTACAGGGTACAGAGTTCGAGTCTGGGATGGTGAAAAGTTCTGGAGATGGATAGTGGCGATGGTTGCAGAACATCGTGAATGTACTTCATACCACTGACCTGTACACTTAAAAATGGTTAAAGTGGTAAATTTTATGTTACGTATATTTTACCCAATAAAAAATTAATTTCAAAAATGAAAAAGACTTTGATGCCGAAAAAGGATTTTTCCCGCCCTCTACCGCATCCCTCCTAGATTTCTGACTTCCTCGTTCTGCCCTTCACTCCTCAGTTTAATTGATTTTGGGGGGGTTGTTCGCCACTGAGTTGCTAATTCATTGTAAATGATAATGCATCTGTGACATAAAAATGATTATATGTTCAGGAATAACATTTATTGATAGTTAAGTGTTTCATTGCTTCTTTGCTTTCTTCAAACGGAATGAATAAATATTTTAGACATATTCAAGTTTGTTTTCTCTATTTGGGCCAAACAGACAGGGCTGTTGAAACGATATAGATCTTTAAAATGCTGCAAATGAGTCTTGACATCGCTGAATTGTGATGCATCCATGGTACACAGGCTTCAAATCCGGGCTCTCTCCTTTGATCAGAAAAATCATTTTTGTGATACTCGAATTTTGAGTCCCGTGGGATTAGGGAAGGGGCCAGCAGGGAGTCCGGATGTGAAATGACGCCGCGAGTCCTGCCCCCTCCCTTCCCAGTGCAACAGTCTGCATTTTAATTCCCCTCTGCCAGCTCTGCCACATCTCTTCCCATCTCTGAGCAGTGGCAGGGAATGGGAAATTGGGGCAACAGTGAGTCCTGAGTGGTGTTGGGCCTGGAGTTCAGATAGTTATTGCACGGTGGACCAGGGAGGAGTGGCCTACAGCAGAAAAGCAGCTTCCTTGGCGGGGAACTCAACCCGTGGCCTCCAGGTAACTAGACTTACCTGGGTGCTATTGCAGGTCAAGTACGTGCTCAGCAACTGGGTGACATTAAACCACTGTCCTCCGGCTCCTGGGTGGGTGCCCTTGACCGGCACTGACTCATGCTCTTTCCCGGTGGCATGGGTGGGTTTGCCTCATTCGTCCACACTCTCCTGCCTTCCATCCAAAGCGCATGCTTGGTCTGGCTGGAGCAATCTTGTGGGACCTGCCCACCTGTGTGGAGGCTGCCGTAACCTGCAACCTTGCTGTCTTAGTTTGCAGTGGCTGCCATAACAGATTACCACCATCTGAGTGGCTTAACGCAACAGAAATTTATTCTCTCACGGTTCTGGAGGCCAGAAGTCTGAAATCAAGCTGTCAGCAGGGCCATGGTCCCTCTGCAGGTTCTAGGGGACAGCCGTTCCTCTTCCAGCTCCTGGGGGCTCCAGGCATTCCTTGGCTTGTGGCTGCATCACTCCAATCTCTGCCTCCGTCTTCACGTGGATGTCTCCCCTCTATGTCTCACTTCTACCTCTCCTCTCTCTTTTAAGAACACCTGCCATTGGGTGGCAGGCCCACCCTAAATCCACAGTGATCTCTTCTTGAGATTCTGAACTTAATTACGTTTGCAAAAACCTTTTTTCCCGATAATGTCACATTCATAGGTTCCAGGGGTTAGGACATGGACATACCTTTTGGGGGCCACTGTTCAACCCGTTGCACTCACCCTAATTAGCAGTGGGGTTCTCTCCCTACCTAAGAACTGGCCCATCCTGGCTCGTTTAGGGGTTTGCATGTTGCCTCAGTCTGAGTTCAGGCCAGAGGGGCAACTTCAGAGACAAAGGAGACCCGGAATTACCCATAGGCTAGACGTGAGGGTCGAGAGGGAGGGGTGAGGTCTGCACAGGAGAGACGCTCCTCTTGAGTGGGAACCTCTGACCTGTGCCTTTTAGAGAGCGAATTGCTTGAGAAGAAGGATGTTGCCTTGTTGGTCTCGGGGTCCTCCACGATGCCTGGCACGGGTGGGAGCCGGTTTATGCCCAGAGAAGGGCTGAATCAGTCTTGAGGGGGAGGCAGTGACACAGATTAGCGAGATGCTCAGGCCCTAGAGGAGCAGAAATGGCTCGTTCTGTCATTCTCAGCCACCAGCTGCTGTGTGTTAGGGGCTCTGTGCATCCTGGGGACCCAGAGTGAATGAGGCCCCAGCCCAGCCATTGTCCTTGAAGCCAGTGCTAGCAGATTCCTGCATCCTGTGCTGTGCCACCTCACCCTCCCTTTTGAGGGAGGACCTCTTGAAGGTATTGCATCTTAATCCCTTCTACTAGGATCTGGGCTCTAGAAGGGTGGCCAGAAAGGGGATTAACCAAAACAATGCCAGTCCCCTTCTGTGTGCTGCAAGGGTTCCAGCCTGGGTGAGAGTTTAACCCATGGTTTTCAGGCCCCTTTGAAGGGGGGCTTGGGGAGCCAACACAGCAAAGCCCAAAGAGAAATCATTCGGAGACTTGCCTCTGGGTGTGGTCTCGTCCCATTCTGCACATAACACACGGGACCAAGGGCCAAAGAGAAGGTCGGCATTGTAGCTCTCTCTGCAGGGACCTGCTTTAGAGGGGGTGTATAAACCTAGTGAAAGGTTTCCTGCTGGGCCTCATTTTAAACAAAATATCATTGGGTCCAAAGACCCAGCTTGTCCAGGACCAAACTGGGAGAAACTTGCCAACTTTGACCCCGTGCAGCGAACGCTTGTGTGTGCCCCTCACGGCGGATCTGACCTCCAGCCTTACATGTCTGTAGTGGGCTGGGCATGGGCTGTGTAGGCTGGGAATACCAACCTGGTATTTGGTGTGTGGTAATAAATTACATATCGTCATAAGGATCGTGATTGCCGACTCTGTGGTGATCCTAGCCCTCTGTTTTACTGGAAATTGTTTGAGAGCAGGGAGTGACCTTTTCCATTCCTTTCCTGAGGAATCTTCTAGATCCTGCAGGAGCTGTAATATAGGTGTGCAGTGCCCTCAGCTCCCTATTCCCTGCTGTTCCTTAGAAGGTTGGGGTGGTAGAGTTGGAGGTTGGAGAAAAGAGTGTCTTGAGAGATTCTCTCCCCACCTGGGATTTCTGGGGCCCAGAGTAGACACAAAGGCTTGAAAAGGGAGCATCTGTATTTGTATTCATTGACAGGAAGCACTAATTATCATAATACAAAAAGAGCGGTTCTGATTTTTGTGTTCCTGGTTGGTGTGCCCAGACTTGTGTTCGGTCAGGCTCATATCTTTGCGGAAGATAGTATCTTGGTCAGTGGAGCTGCTGTTAACAAAGTACCATAGACTGGGAGGCTTACAAACGACAGAAATTTATTTCTCACAGTTCTGGAGGCTTGAAGTCCAAGATCAGGGTGCCAGCATGGTCAGGTTTTTGGTGAAGGCCCTCTTCCTGGTTTACAAACGGCTGTCTTATTGTATCCTCCTATGGCAGAGGGCAGAGAAAGCAGGCTCTCTCATGTCTTGTATAAGGGCACTAATCCCATTCATGAGGCCTCCACCCTCATGACCTAAATGTCCCCCCAACGGCCCACCTCCTAACACCATCACGTTAGCGTAGGATTTCAATATATGAATTTGGGGGAACACAAACATTCAGTCCGTAGCAGAGATTTGGGTTGTGACCTGAGGGGGGACCCAGAGTCCAGTCTCAAACCTTGAGGCTCAGGGGGGAAGGGGCTTCCCAGGATGACACATAAGTTCGATGCAAAGTCAGAACTGGAACCCAGGTCTGCTGCCTCCCCCTCAGGCTGTCTGTGCGCCTGCACGTGTTCACTGCAGCTGCGTTTCATCCTGTTTCATCCGAGGCAGGGTGCCATCCTGTGAGTGGGTCTGTGTGTCAAAGCGGTGCTTACCGAGTGGGGTCACAGATGGGGCAGCGTGCTGGAACCCAGTCGGGGGCGGGAGGAGAAGAAAGCGAGGGGCAGGAGGGTAGCCAGAGGCACTCAGGATGCTGAGCAGCGGGTGCCTGCCAAAATTCTTCAGTGCAGCTTGTCTAGCAAAGCCGGTCTCCAGCCGAGTAAATACAGTGCATAGCTGACGGGCTGACAGCAGGCATCAAACAGTCTTAAACTGCCCCAAATCCACAGCGCTTTTGAAGCAGCACTAGAAAAAGGATGCCTACGCAGAACAGAGGCCTGAAACTTTTAATAGTTTCTTCCAGGCCTCAGGATGTCCTGATGAGGTATTAGAGGAAGTAATTCAGGAAGAAAAGGACAAATAACCGCCTCCGTCTGGAGGCCGACCCAAGGTCTGGCCATTCAGTCGCGGAAAGGGCAAGTGTGGCCCCACGGTGATCCGCCATGGTCGTCCCCCACCCGCCTGCCTCCTGCCATGAGCCGCAGGCTCTGACCCTTGTAAATAACAGACAAGTAAATTTCTTGTTTGCTTCCGGGCAAATGTAAGCCACAGGCGCCCGCCGCCTGGGGGGTGAAATCATTAACTTTTCCTCACTGTTGGAAGGGTGCTCTGTACAAATTAGAAATCGTTTCCTCAAGCTGGAGGCGCTTCCCAGGGATCCATCTGCCCTCATCCCAGGAACCTGTCACCACCACAGGACATCAAAGAAAGACGTGCGGGCCAAAGGGAACTGAACTCACCTCTCCTCTCTGTCTTTTTCCCCTCCTTTTTCCTTTAGGGTTTGGCTTTGTCACTTTTGAGAATGAAGACGTTGTGGAGAAAGTCTGTGAGATTCATTTCCATGAAATCAATAATAAAATGGTAAGTTGGTAGGGGTTGCGCTGAAATGTGATGATGTCTCCCTTCCCCCATATACACCCCTTGTCCTGCAGACTGCTGCAGCCTGGTCATGCTAGAAGGTGGGCAGGGTGGGCGTAGGGACCAGACTAACAGTTCAGCTCTGTGAATGGCAGGAGTTGAGAAGCTTTTTCTGTAAAGGGCCAAATAGGATATATTTTCAGCTTTGCCGGCCATACAACTAACTGTCCAGCTACAAAACATCCTCACACAATATATACATGAATAAGCAGGGCTGTGTTTCAATAAAGCTTTGTTTAGGGACACTGAAATTGAAATCTCATGTAATTTTCACATGTCACAAATTTTTATTGATTGATTGATTGCCATTTAAAAATGTAAAAAATCATTCCTAACTCTTGGGCTCTACCAAAGTGGTAGCGGGGGAGCGGGGGGCAGATTTGACCTGCAGGTTGTAATTTGCTGACCCCTGGCTTAGGGTGTGCATTTGCTGTTTAGATTGGCTTTTGAGGGGGTCTATCTTATATATGAAGTTTTATCTTCATAAGATTCTCTCTCTCTTTGGGCCCTGCTGGGTAATTAACGTTCTTCCCTTCCGATCAGCTAGATAGTTTTACCCTCATGATTAGCCGCTTTGGCCTCCTTTTGGCCCTTTAAAGTCCCTTTTCCGGGCGGGGCACCCTCAACAAGGAGGGGGTTGGATCATTGAAGTTTGGGGGGCCAGCAGGCCTCCCAGAGGAATGGCCACCAGAGGGCGCCATACCATGTGCAGCTCATGCGTGCCGGCTTGAAGTCTCAAACTCCCTTCTTCAAATTGAGTAGGTGGGTGAGAAACCCCTTCCTTGTTGGTTCCAGAAAAAATGGGAGCTCAGCAGGTGTTTCCGGAGCCATAAGCAGGTCCTTGAGAGCCAAAACATTTTGGTTGGCCAGCAGAACCTCCAGCCCCAAGAGAAGAGGGAGGGCAAATTTGTGTTCACTTGCAGCTGTAACTTTGATATTTTCTTCCTTTAGTCAAAACATTCCTTTGCTTCTGAAACATGCATTCACATACATGTTGTATATTGGTCCGATATGTGTTCACTGACTTTAAGTTAAATAATAGAGCTTTTAGCATGGATAAGATCAAAGCAATCTGCTTAGCATGTGGTGCTACAGGCCTGATTCAATATTTGACTTGCTAATTTTTTCCCAGGGCACTAAAATAATATTGTTCGTATTGTTCCTAGCCATCATCTGCATCTGAAATGAAAATACTATTTCTTTGCGTTCTGTGGTATGGAGGCGTCAGCTCAGGCATTAAAATGGTATAGGGGAGATAAGTGTGTAGGAATAACCCAGGTCTAGAGAGACAGGAGGCTTAAAAGGAAACCTGCTTCCAGTGCCCGGAGACCTTGTCTCTCCTAGCCAGGCCAGCTATTGACGGACTCCACTGAGGGCTGCCTGGGCAGCGGGGAGTGGAGGGGGCAGCCCAGGGCGCTGGCAGCCTCCATGCCTGTCCTGGCAGGACTTAACGGAACGGTTCATCGGGAAGGCCCGGTGTAGACTGGCAAGAGGCCTCGCTGTGCCGCCACAAATGCATATGTGCGGCCCTTCACTGTTGACTGGCTTGGCAACGAGCCTGAGACACAAAGTGGGAAAAGGCTTTCTTCTCCCCACTGTTCCCGTGGGGAAACAGAGGCCCAGGGGATATGCCCCAGGGCCACCCAGATAGTGAAGGAGCACAGGCCTTGAGGTATTGGCTGCCAGGTGAACTGTACAGACGATTGTCTGAGCTTGGAAGTGGGGAGGCGAATCCCCAGATGACGTGGGGGACAATCAGAACGTAAGAGTTTCAGCCCCAGAAAGGTAGCCGGTGGGCTGGCCTGAAGGCAGAGAGGTTTGCAGCCATTGTCCCCAGTCTTTCACACTTGTCACCTTCTTTTCCACTCAGGTGGAGGCCGACTATGGCAGGTGCAGGTAACTGTGTGCAAAGCGTGAGGTTTCTGTTTTCTTTCGAATCTGGGGCCGGTAGTTGTTTTTAAGAGAAGAAGCCGAAATGGAAGCAGGCAAGAGGGATGGGTTGGGGGTGGAGTGGTCAGGAGCACAGAAGCCCATGGAGGCGTCACTGCAGGCGCCCAGCCCACCCCCCACCAGGTACACGCCCTAAAGGGGAACTTAGAGGTGCTGGGAGGCAGCAGCAGCGGGTCACTGCTGGTCACAGGGCCTGTGATGACCACCTCGTGGGGTGGCTGGGGCCTGGAGGAGATACCACAAGCAAAAGCACAGGGTCAGGCTTGATAAACGTTAGCTCTTGCCATGGTCCACATCACCATCGATGAAAGGACTTCTCCGGCAAGCTCCCCTCCTCCGAAGGGTGGAATTAGAAGCGCATCGGTAGAGAAGCCCGAACCCTGAATTGCTTTGGATTCTGGGATACTGGTTTCTACTTCTGAGGCCCAAAGAAAAGGAAATGAATTTAAACTGTGCTATGGACAGAATTCAAATGACAGATCGGAAAGACTGAGAACTCAGAGACTGCCAAGCAGAAACAGGGGCGGTTGTGAGAACGTACGTAGGAGTGTTGTGTAAACTGGACTGTGGTTCGAAACTGTAAAGACAGATCTCCCGGAAGCCTCACAGTCTCTCTGTGAATTGGGCAGGAACGGAGAGCTGCGGGGACCACCACCCCCCTCTCCGTCCCCGCAGAGTCCTTGGAGCTACCATTTTCTCATGTTCACAGAGAGGAGAGGTCTCACTGATGATGAGTCACAAAGATAGGACTCGAATCCAGCTCTTCTGGTCCTTAACCCAGTCCTCGTGGGCCTGGCACTCAGTAGGCCCTGTACAAATAATTGTGTAACGAATAAAGGATTGGGTGAGGGACCACGTGACAGTGAGGCACATTATCGTTCCCAAAGCCATTTCCCATCTAATTTGGTTGGTGAATCTCCTGGACATTTGTTAAAATGAGGGCCCTTCCCTGACGTCCAGGACCGCCAGCAGCAGGCACGAATGCTTCTGGCTGCAGAGGAGCGGGGAAGCCGGGACCTCAGGAACTGACACACCCCCACCGCTAGCGCAGAGGCCGCCTCCGTGGCGGCGGTGGCAGGGGGATGGGCAGAGAGCCCCACCTGGTGCTCCCACACGAGATCCCACGAACAGCCAGTATTTTTGAGAGCTAACTCCATGCTTTGCTGAGTGCTTGCTTTATGTATGTCATTTGACTATCACCCACATCTGATGTAGGTACTAATTATCATCCCCATTTGACTGATCAGCAAGGTGAGGCAGAGAGAGAAGTTAGGCAGCTTGCTCAGAGCCATATGGCCAGCGAGTGGCAGCAGCAGATTTCAAGCCCAGAAAGCTAAGGTCCAGAGCTCACCATTTGTACCCAGTAGGCTGTTCCCCGTTCTCCAGGCTGAAAGAGACCTGAAGGGTCATCTCACTGGGCTACAGCCTTCCAAGGCCACTGACCACCCCTCCCAGTCAGCCGTGCTGTGGCCTGGGTGGTTCCAAGTTCTCCTAAGAGAAGGGCAAAGGACACAGGCTCGCTCGGGGCCGGATTCCCAGCTGGGAAGAAGGGCCAAGCTTCTAAGGGGTCCCTGCCGGCCACAGGCGTCTCCCCCACCCCCCAGAGGCAGGTGAGCAAGGGGCACGGGGGCAGCAGGCTGCCACCGGAGCTCAGGGCCTGACCGATGAGACTCAGCCGCGTCCTCCGACCTGGCACAGTCAGAGCGCGGCGCAAACATGGCTCCTTACAGTAAACACACGGATGCGCACGCAGGGCCGCCTGGTGACCGTCCCGAGGGGGCTCCTCCCCGGACACTCAGCCAGCCGGCGCTGGTGCAGTAACGACACGTCCCTCCCGCCGCGGGCCCTGATTGAAGCAGCGGGGACACTTGCCTGATTAGTCACCAGCACAGCCTCCCAGGGCCTCCCGGCGCTGCAGGGAGGCAGGTGGGAATTGACAGAGACCTGCCAGGCCCCTCAGAGGCCTGGCTCAGCCCCCATCTGCAAGGAGTCGGAGGCGACGCCCGCCTCACCGGCTGAGAGCTCGGGGTGCATTTAGAAAGGGGCCAGGCAGGGGCACTTGTGATCCACAGCAGGACATCGGCGGTCACCAGGCACTGTGCCAGCAGCTTACATGCACGTGGTCATTGTCCCATTGTAGAGAGGGGGACAGTAGAGCTCAGAGCCGTGAAGGGACTGCCACAGTCCATGGCTCTAAGGGCAGAGCAGGGATTTGAACCTGTGTCATTCCGGCTCCAGCCCTGGGTCCTTCCCACTCTACCCTGCTGCCACCTTAGACAAACTTCATCATTGAAAAATCGGGATCGATTTGACTGGTAAATATAAGGATGAGTTTTTATTTGCTTTATATAAGGATTACTATAGAATTCCTTTAAGAAGTCCTTTCCTTGTTCCTTTAAGTTGATCCAACTTATGAAAATTGCTAAGCAGTTGGCAAGCTTGTGAGGAATGCAGAGTGTCAGGCCCCACCCCAGATGTACTGAATCAGAATCTGTATTTTGACAAATCCGCAGTGATTTGTATGCACATTAAAGTCTGAATGCACTGGCGAGGATCACTGCTGATGAGATAACGTGGGGGGTTGGGTCATAAATCATCCATCCAGTGTCAGAAGGAAAGAACTCGGGAGTGAGGGGCCTAAGGCCCGAAGAGCATGCAGCCAGCTGAGCTGGCCTGGCCCGGGATCACCAGGCCGGTCTGGGACTCTTGGCACCACTGCACACTCCCTGTGTGTTCAGAGACCAGATCACCTCCCAAGGAAGCTCTCAGTGTCGGGGCCTCCCCTCTGACTTGGGTCTCGGAGCGTTGACTGCAGGTGTGTGAGGCTCATCCAGTGGGTGATGGGCTGGATCCTTGAGTGATGTCGCATGTCCTTGTCCCCAAGTTGGGACCTGCCGGGTCATTTAGAAGCACCCAGGACTTGCCCAAGCCTAAATCCCAGACCCACCACTGGTTATCCTGTGACCCAGCAAGTACTCCACCTGTCTGTACCTGTTTCCTCCTCCGAAAGATGGGACGGATGATGGCCACTGCCTTTGGCAGCCTATAGGAAGTGCTGGTTCAGTTTCTGGCCCTGGGAGGTCTTGGCCTGCTCTGTTGTCGGGTGTATAATCTGGTAGCCTTGAAGGAACAGGCCTTCCTGAAAACCTCCTTAGTAACTGCAAGTTTCCTCCATTTGGCCTAAGCCAGGCACCAACAAATTTTTTTGTAAAGGGCCAGATAGTAAATATATTAAGCCTCAAAGGCTCTACGTCTCTGTCACAACTGCTCGACTCTGCCATCATAGGGCAAAAAGCAGCCACGAATGGCGTGTAAATGATGGGCATGGCTATGTTGAAATAAAACCTTATTTACAAAAGTAAGTGGCTACTGGATTTGGCCTGTGGGCCGTAGTTTTCAACTCCTGACCTAAACTGGTACAGCTTAGAGCAGGCGGTCTGCTCATCTCAGTGGGCCCAAGGAAAGGCTCTCAGCCAAGTGGTCACCGAGGTTCATTACTATCGAGTCAGCATTTTACTAGTTGGCCGGGGGTGGGGGGGAAACGGGGGGGACAGGGGGGTGGGGACAGCAAATAGACGCCAGGGTTTGGGGTAGCAGCCTGCGGAAAGTAGCAGCGCCTTCATTCTTAGAGGGCTCCAAGCACTGAGCAGGTGGGGAGTGAAGGAACGTTCAGAATGGAGTGCTGTCAATCCAAGAGGCCTTCCCGACAGTGGTGCCACGAACCCCTCACTGCTGCATGCCCCACAATGCAGCCACTAATTGCTACTCATTGTGACCTTGGGCAAGTTACTTGGCTTCTGTGCTTCGTCGACCCTCCTCTCTGTAAGACAGGTAATGTGTCACCTACCATAGAGACTGCTGGAACTAGGACTTGCGAAGGGTTTTACCAGACCATAGCGCGCTCTATCAAAGTGATAAGTCTTCTTGCTATCATTATCATCATCATCACTATCATTATTCTTAGAATCATTATATTGAACAAAGATGTAATCATAAGGTAAGGCGGTCCTGGACAGATTACAAGTCAGTAAAATGCAGGTGTGCAGACCTGGGCAGGTCTGGGACCTGAGTCGCCAGGGCAGGAGGGGGTGAGGGTGGGTACTCTTGATGCTTTGGCCCAGGGGGCCGGGGGGGTGGGGTCCCGCAGGAGAGGGGAAGGCACACAGCCTGCAGAGCAGAGCAGAAGGGGCCCCCGCAGATGGGATTTTCTAGGTCCCAGAGAAGCTGACTCGGACATTTCCACTTAATCATCCTTTGGAGAGGTTACAAAAACCCCACTTCTAAGGTCAAACAAAGCCTGGTGGGATCTCAGGCCTGCCACCTTCAGCTGGGGCACAGTTGGGGGATTAACCCCCAGAACGGGGGCTTCTGGGTGGGAGAGGGCAGGAGGACGAGAGAGCAGGAGAGTCCTGGGTTGGCCTCTTGGACTCGGGGCTGTGGTGCTGGGTCAGGTGGTCCACGGAGGCCCCAGGCTGGGGTGAGTGCTGACCCCGGCAGGGTGCCCCAGTGACCCAGCACGCTTCCCCTGCCTCCAGCTGCCCCTCTTCAGCCTGAGGCCTGAGAGCTCAGTTGGGCACCAGCCCAAAAGTGGGGGGCATGGGGAGGGGGAGGTAATGTGGGTGGAATTAACTAGGCTTCTGTGTTCACCATCCTATTTGTAGCGTCATTCTCACTCGTAAGCTAATTTTAGCCATCCATTCTGCTTCTGTTGCCATTTATAAAATGAGAATGTCAAATGTAACATTAAACAAGCAGGATGAAGGCAAAAAAAAAAAAAAAAAAAAAAAAAGGAAACGCCAGAGAGGCACTTAATAAATGAATCTCGTGTTTACGCGGGAGAGGGAGAGGGCCTTCCCCCGCCCACCCCCCATCGCGCACGCGTGCGCACCCATCCACACGTGCCGTTTGTGTATCAGCTGTTTGTACCAGCTCTGTTGTGCCAGCAGCGGGATCTCTGTGTTGAGGGAAGTGGGGGGAGGCAGCGGGGAGGGCTGCGGTGGTTGGGTGGTAAATGTCTGTTGCTCTTTAGGCAGAAGTAATTTGGCCTGCAGGGAGGTGGCCTCCCCATTGCCTGAGCTCTGGCTCGTTTGCCCTTCATCTGTCCTCTGGTGAGGTCATTGCAGGGGGGTTGGGGAGAGCGGAGCATCCTTCTCAGTATCTCAGTGCCGAAGGCCTCTGGGCTTTTCCATGTGTGCTACCCCTGCCTCCCAGGGGGTACAGGGTCGGGAGGGGGCCTGGAGACGCCTGGAAGAGGCTGCTCTGCTCCCCTTCTCTGGGGCTTGCTCTTCCTTTGACTGCACTCACCTGCCCTGCCCGACTTCCTGGGGACGTGTGAGCCGATGCCCAAGCTGCCCTTTTATTTTATTTTCTTTTGAATTGAGAAGTGAAATTAGGCCTGGGCAGGGTCTCTGGCAAAGCCCACCACAGACTGGGATAAACACGCAGCTTGTGGCAGAATTTGGGCACCTGCTGGAGGCTGAGGTTTCTTTTCACCTTGAAATGCCCTTGCAGGTTCCCAGAAATTAAAAAAAAAAAAAAAAAAACAGCTGCTGCTGCCACCATCAGCTTTTTCCCCAAATAGTGCAGCCTGGGAAGCTCCCTCAGCACACCTTGCTGATGAAAGCAGGAAGACGGGCCTATCCGGCCAGCAGGTTGGGGAGGTCAGGGAGAAAGTTAGTGGCGGCATGCCAGATCTCTCAGCCTGCGGGGTGGCGGCCACTTTCTCCCTTCTGCTGTGCTCCCCAGGCTTTGGAATTTACGTTTTAAGCGCAGATGCGAACTGGCTTTATCACCTTGAAAGGCTCGCACCTAGGCTCCATGTGGAGGACAGTCAGGTGTGACCCAGCTAACTTTATCCAGCGCGAGCACTTATAGGATTAGCTAGTTTAATTTCTTAGCTCACTGCAGCCCTGTGGTGTGGGCACTGCTGTTACTCTGTTATACAGATGAGAAAATTGAGGCACAGAGAAGTCAGGCAGCTGGTCCCAGCTCAGAGCTGGCAGTGGAGCAGAGACGAAACCAGGGACCTTAGCCTCTAGGCTAGGCTGCAGGACAAGGGCCCCTTGGATCTGGGCACCCCTTGGAGGCTGCGGTGGACACTGGGCACGTGTCTCCGGACAGGGTTAGGGACCAGCTCCTCTCCACTCCTTGCCCAGACTCTGAGCGACATCCTGAATTCATCTGTGTCCCCACCCAGCCCTGCCTGCTGAATAGGAGGTGCTAATGGTATTGGTTTATGACCGCTTTCACTTCGCCATCGCTGATTTTAATAAAATACTGAGCAGAGGAAACAGTGGATGAAATTAGTCCCGGAAGTGGTGGGGAAATTAATTCTGGAACTAGGATGGGGGATGGCCTTGTGGGAGGAACAACTTCCGAATGGGCCTTGAGGGGTGGATAGAGGGAGGTAGGGAAGGGCTGGCCAGAGGCCGAGAGGCGGGAACAGGGGTTTTGAATTGGAGGACCTAGGATTGAATCCTAGCTGTGTCATTATCTGGCTTTGTGACCTTGGACAAATCCTTCTTCGAAGCCTCAGATTCCTTTTCTACTCTAACGATGGGGTGAGTCAGGCCAACTCACGGAAGAAATGGGGAGTCGATTAGTGAGGGTGTTGAGAACACTGGGCATTCTTGGAGGACTTCTGTGTGCCAGGCGCTGTGCTTTATGTGCATTACATGTGTGTGTCATGACATATATTCTACATTATATAATACATGTATACACAGAGACTTACACACACATGAGGATGTCGTGACTATGCCTTGCATATGGGGAGTGCTCAATAAACAATATGTTCCTTCTTCTCCAGAGTAATTCTGCTGACCAGAGAGGGGAGTCAAGATTCTATGTCCGGTGGGACTCTCAGTGCTTGTCACGAATGGGTCTGGGCCACTTGTAGCAAGCGTGTGTCCTTTGAAGGTAGATGTTTCTGCTGGCCTCCTTCACTTCCCAGGCTGGCATTTCCATTTCGGTTTGCACAGTAACCCCCTCTTCCTTAGACTCCATGGGGGGGGTCCCCTATCTGTGAGGACCCCTTTGCATTGGAACAAGACAACTTATCCATACAAGTGGGTCCTCTGGTGCTTGGTCACACGCTGCTCCCTGTCTACAAGGACAGTGTCTGATGGAGATGTCTGGGGAAGGGAGGAAGGCAGGGAAGGGACATGGACCTCCCTTCCACTCACTTTCCGGTCTTGCCTGGCTGAGGGTCCTCTCCGCATGGGCAGAGGGCACAAGAGCGGGCACTGGTGAGGTGCAGGTATGGCCAGATGGCTGGATGCCCTTTCCCGCTGGAGTCAAGGGCTGGGTCTTCCCAGGGCGGCTGCCAGGATTTCCAGGGTGTGGTTGCTGCCCCCGGCGTGATGGTGTCTCAGGCCAGGCGCTCACCCAGCTGCCGTCCCGAAACTCTGAGTGATGGTGGGACAAGGGCCCTCATCTTCATTTGCAGCTGCCGCCGTGCTCTTGAGGCCGACTCTGGGCACCATGCCCGGGGCGGGACAGTAGACTCAGTTCCTCCCCAAGGAGCTTGCCTAGGCTTTATCTTACTCTGCAGGATCCTTGAGGGCACGAGCCCCGTGAAGGGTCCACCCTCCTGGAGTCTCCAGAAAGGCTTGTGACTGGCAGAGAGGGCAAGAGAGAGCAGCGGGCAGGAGGAAGAAAGGCTGTGATGGGGGACACGACAGTGGGGGGCTGTGTGTGGTTTCTGGGGCGCAGC
This sequence comes from Eschrichtius robustus, assembly GCF_028021215.1. Classification (NCBI taxonomy): domain Eukaryota; kingdom Metazoa; phylum Chordata; class Mammalia; order Artiodactyla; family Eschrichtiidae; genus Eschrichtius; species Eschrichtius robustus. The sequence goes on from NC_090843.1 coordinate 40,520,777, forward strand.
TCACCCCGCCTGCCTCACTGGAGAGGCTGGGGAGCTGCTGGCTCGGGGCAGGACCCCAGAATCTTTATACCTGAGTGTCATCACCCTTCCGCTCGGAGCCTGGGGGCCGCAGGAGACGGTCAGCTTGGGGCTTCAGAGAGGCAGTACTGGCCTGGAGCCCACCGGGACCTGGCTGGGGAGGGGGTGCAGCTTGAGTCAGAGGAGATGCCGGTGGGCAGGTGTCTGTGTCTTTCGGGAGGCTCCCCAGAAGGATGGTACCCACAGCAGAAGCCACAGGCCATCCCCCACCGAGCGCTCGCCCGCCCCGAGAGGCCTGACCTACAGCTGTCCCCTCCCCTCCTGCCAGCCACGTGGTCCAGGTTGATCTCTTTGAGATCTATTTTATCCTTTGAAATAGGCCCCTCTCTCCCTAGAGGAGTAAGTGGTTCTAACATGACCTGTTTGGGGCAAGAAGTGAAGCTGCAAACGCTGGCTTCTTCAGGCCATACAGATCTTCCTTGTCCTGGGTGGTAAATCAAGGCCCCGGCTGCGGGGCTTGGGTTTCCCCAGACTGAGGCCGGGCCAGGCTTCCCTCCTGGCCCTGGGGCACGTGCTGACCAGGGCCGTTTGTGTAGAGACCAAGGAAGAGCAAAAGCCTTTTCACTTCCCAGACCGTGGCATCCTTCTCAGACTGCCAGCCTCTTCCAAAAGGTGCCTGGCAAGGAGCTTGCCTGAGCAAGGGCTGCAGGCCAGCTGGGCAAGAGCGGCCACTCAGAGTAGCTCAGGGAAGCTGTCCCCGCTGAAGTCCCAGCGCCTTCTGCAAAGCCAATGCCAAGCATCGCACCCCTAGAGAGGGGGTGGCACGGGGCCCACTGCCTTGGTTGGGCCGTGACACCAGGCGGACCTGGGTTCAAACCCAGCCAGACATAGACTGGTTCTGAAGCCACAGGCACCATGTATGATGTCCGTGGGCCTCAGCTTCCTGTTCTAGAAGGTGGGCATACTGCTATGAAAGGGATCATTGGGTGAACTGGCAAAATAGGAGTACAGAAGGCAGATTAGGTACAAGTATTTTATAGACGCTAAATGTCCTGAGGTTGCTAAGTGTACTGTGCTCATGTAAGAAAATGTCTTTATGTTCAGGAAACGCAAACTGTAACGTATGCAGCCTCCTCTCAGATGGTTCAGGGGAAAATACATGGTTATAGACAGAGACAAAGAGTGTGCAAATGATAAAGCAGAAGCCACGAAATGTTCACAACAGGTGACTCTGATAAGGGGTGTGCAGTGTCCTTTGTGCTGTCCTCTTGAAGTTCTTTCTAAATATAAAGTTAGAAACAGACCTCCTCGCTGAGTTGCGTTGGACCCAGATGGGCGGAGGCACCCACACCAATGAGCAGCCTGCACAGGGGGTTAGAGACCACGCGTCACCCTCACAGTAGCCTCCGTTCACCCTCTGGAGGGACAGCCACCAGCCTAGAAGTCCTGTCGTTGAAGAGGGTTCAGCCAGGTCATCCTTCTGAGCCCGTCACCGCGTGGGCTACAGGGAAGCCACACCCTCTCCTCCAAGGCCAGTTTGCCAAGCAAAGTAGCATATTTGGAGATTGGAATTTTAAAGCAAATCCATCTAGCTTTGGGGGGGTTGGCATGTCTTGGCAGTTGGACCCCGGCGTGGGGTTCCTTTGTGGCTTTGCCAGCCGTGAAGCTTGAAAATGGAGACCTCATCTTCCTGGTGTGAGCAGTTGGTCACAGGTGGCCTCTGAGGCTTCTTACGAGCACAGATCCAAATGGAACTCCCACTCCATCTTCTGCCCCCCTCCAACCAGATGACTTTCTCCAGCTGCCATTTGAAACAGTACTGATGGCAGCCGTGGGGAGAAGCTGCAGAGGTGGGGTCTGAGCTGTTGATTGAGGAGACCTGAGACCCAAGCCTCGGAGATGTTTCTTCCTCAGACTCTGCCCCCACCAGGGCTGCCTGAGAGTGAGCACTTCGGGTGTGGGTGGTGGGGAGCTTTTACCATAAATGAGGGGGTCTAACCGTAAAAGGGACGGTGCTGAAAGAGCTGAAGCAGCAGATCTGGTCACCAGGAGAACCACTCCTCTTTTGCTTCTATTTACCTGGGGAGCCAGATGAGTGTCTCTGGGGCTGCCCTGGGAAGGGAGCCTCAGTGCCCTGCCTTGTGCCCCACGGTGAAGGCAGCCCTCAGCACCCACCGCCCCCAGCAAGCCCGTCACCAAGGGTCCCGCTGTCCTGTCTGCTCACTGCTCTCCATTGATCTCATGAGATAGTCTCCAAAGATGGCCTCTATGACCTAGGCCTCCCAGCATGCATGTCCTTGAGAGTGTCCCCCTCCTACACCAAATCCAGGATTGGCCCAGTGTAACCAGTAGAAGGTGATGGAAGAAACAGTGTGACTCCCAAGGCTGAGTTAAGAAGCTGGGTCCCTTGGGACGCTCATGCTTGGGACACTCCCTCTTGGGACTCAGCCACCATGCTGGGGGAAGACCGAGTGCCACGGAGAAGCCACGATGAACAGTCTTAGCCAGAGCAGCGTCCGCTGCCCGCCGTGGGAGGGAAGAAGGCATCTTGGCTGTCCTCCGAGGCAGGCTTCCTCTGGCTCCAGCCCCAGCCATCATCTGACCGCAGCTACATGAGCGACCACAAGCAAGAGCCCCGCTGGGCCCACTCCGCACTCAGAGCCACCAGGAAGCATGAAAAATTATTGCTCAGAGCCACCAAGTTTGGGGGAGTTTGTTGCACAACAACAGAAAACTGGGACAGCGTGTGGCCAGATGACCGAGTGCGTGGAGCTGCGGAGATGGACAGGTTCCCCGAGTTCTGGCTCTGACTGTAACTCTGGTGCTCCTGCCAAGTTCTCTGGTTTGCCCAGGGCCCAGTGGGAGGAGAGCGGGGATGGGGGTGACTCAAATGTAGGCTCACTCAAGAGGTGCCAGAGACTGACGGGCCCAGAGGTGACAAAGGACAGGTTGACAGATGCATATTTGCCTTAATGTTAGGAGAACAAGGCAGTCAGGACCTGTTCTTTTCATAGACTGACGGCCCTTGGATGGGGCCCTGCCTCGTGTGTCTCTGCACCCCCGCTGCCTAACGCTCGCTGGGCACGTCACGTTCCTCAGCACCATGGCATCAAGTAGACTGGGTCTCCCTGAAGGAGCATGTAGGTCAATCCGTGCTCTGTATGGAACCTCACTGAGGGACCAGGAAGTAGAGGCAGACCCTGATCCCTGCCCTGAGAACTCACAGTCTGATGGGCGAAGGACAGAGTTTCACCCTCAGCAAGCCCCAGGCCCCCTGCAAGGACTCAGGATCCAGGGGGGAGAAAAGCTATGCCTCTTTTCCCTTTTGTGTGCTTTCTTCATATGAGATCATCAGAGGTAGTGAGGGCTGGGGGCAGGCCTCCTGGTCCTGAGAAATCTTTCAAGAAGCCTTTCGTGCCAGCCAGGCCAGGCCAGGCACCCTAGTGCGACTGCTGCCTTTGCCTGTCACTCAAGTGCCCGGGACGTGCGGGGGTCCCCCAGAGAGAGCGTGTGCCACGGCCCCTGGCCTCCGGGAGCACTCACTGTTGACACGGCGAGGGGTTGACAGAACCCACGCAGCCGGTGCTGCCCGAAACATCGCCAGCCCAGACAGAGCAGAATTCAACAGAGCTGCCAGCCCTGTTCTGTGAGAGGAAGAGGAGGTGGGTTTGTTTAAAATACTCGCATTACAGTCAGTTAACCTTTATGGTTCCTAAATGAAAATTGTATAAACCTGAAATTTTCGTTGATCAGGTTGCCTAGAAACAGGCAGCAGGTTTTCATAAGACAATGCAGTAGATTGTCACCGATAGGGCTATTAGGAAGTGAGCTGGTTAGCGTATTATTCCAGATCCCGGTGTTGGCGTTAGGTAATTATCTGTCTGCCTCTGTCTGCCTCTGCAGAGCACACCCGTCTCCCCAGGCTCAGGCAGCCTCTTGCAAATGAGGCTTCTCAGCCTGCTTCTGAGTCCCAGGGATGGGATCTGGAGTCCAGGAGCACAGTGTCAGCTCTGGGCTTATGAGAGGAATCGAAAAGACCCAATTCTGATGAATTTATTTCTTGTGAATCACCCCACCTCGCTTGCAACAGTAATGCTCGAAGCAAAAAAATTGGAGGAATAAACAACAACAATAGAATGCATAATGGAAGTAAAGAACAAAGTCACTCTAAGACAACTTCGGCGTAATTTTTTAGTACTTTTCCCCTATATGATATATACACTTGTTTATTTTCCAAAGGCACTGTAATTTGCTTTTTTCCCCACCTCTTGCAGTTAGGGTGACCAGCTGTCCTGGTTTGCCCGGGACTGAGGGTTTCCCAATACCCGCGTATGTTATTATCGGCCTTCTCCGTAGCTGCGTAGCTTTCAGTCGGCTTGGATGAACCAAACTCGGCCTAACTCCCTGTTCTTGGACATTTAGGATATTTCCTTTTTTTAAAAAAAAATTATAATTAATGCTTGTGGTGAATAGCCTCATCCCTGCAGGGTAAATCCCTGGAAGTAGGATTTCTCGGTTGCAGGAAGTGTATACATTTATGGCTTTTGCTGTTTCAGAAAGCACACATTTGGGAACGTATGCTTCTTTATTAGCCATTTTTGAATTGCCTGTTCGAGTCGTTTACCCATTTCTCTGTGGAGATGCTCATCTCTTTCCTTTGACTCTATAAAAACTGTTTGTATTAAACATAATCAGTCATGACTGTTGAACCATTTTGTCCATTTTTTTAAAGCATGCGTGGTTATTATTCTTTAAAGAGCAACAGTAAATACTTATTATCCAGCGTCTTTGAAGAAAGAGGAGTTAATATTTTAGGTAATTAAAGCTTCCCCCTAGCCTTAAGCACTAAAATATTTTTTTTTTAATAAATTTATTTATTTTTTTATTTTTATTTTTGGCTGTGTTGGGTCTTCATTTCTGTGCGAGGGCTTTCTCTAGTTGCGCGAGCGGGGGCCACTCTTCATCGCGGTGCGCGGGCTTCTCATTGTCGTGGCCTCTCTCGTTGTGGAGCACAGGCTCCAGACGCGCAGGCTCGGTAGTTGTGGCTCACGGGCCTAGTTGCTCCGCGGCATGTGGGATCCTCCCAGACCAGGGCTCGAACCCGTGTCCCCTGCATTGGCAGGCAGATTCTCAACCACTGCACCACCAGGGAAGCCCTAAAATATTTTTTAATTGAAGTATTTGGAATGAGAATATCTCCATAACGGATAACCCGTGTAGGTCCTTTTTAAAACAAAGTACATTGCACACAATTTAACTTTTTCTTCATCTCTCAGACATGCCGTGAGCAGTAGTAATTTTCTGTGTGATAGTGACCCTCAGCAGCTGTTGAGCTTTGTGAAGTTTTGGCTCCTATACTGTATGGCCCCAGACTGCTTTTTAAAATAAGGTACCTGATTCTTGTCTTTTCCCCATCACTATCAGGCTGTCATGCTGTTAGTCCCTGCAGCTTTAAGCACTCCTGCCTTGCTCTACAACATCCCATCTTCATCAGCAATGGGATTGATTACTGGCTAACAAGGCTTGTTAAGTCTATCTGTAAACTAAAAGCAAGTAAGCGCTGATCAAGGGCCTAAGGAACACTAGTAATAACAGTGTAGGAACTTCAGCAGGCAGCAGTTTTACTTACTTCTTAGGGTTTGTATTACCTATCATTAAGATTGTTAAGTAAATGACTTCTGGGTGTGAGCAGAATAGGATTAAGAAATTTTGGAGGCAGAGGGGGAAACAGAAAGGAAAGATTAGCAACCACTTGAAGACCTAGCTGCAAAGTGAGAAACCGGTAATCCGTGTTTAATCTTATTACTTCCCTCGGGAATGTGCTGGGGCAGGTTTTATGGAGATGGTGGCATCGCTGACCTAGAAATTTTAAAAATCCAGCTTCCGGGGCTGCACCTGCTGGGATATGGCTTAGAGCTTGTTACACAAGCCTTCTGATGCTCAGTTTTCTCATCTGTGAAATGGAGCTAAGACTAACTGGCCTGTCTATTTAATGAGACAGGATCAAGTGGCCTGCTATGAAGAGTCACTGACCTGATGGAGCCCGAGAGGAATGTGTAAAGGGCTGAATGATAATGACGGATTATTACTATTGCTGTTGTTATTATTCACAGACGCATCCAACAGCCATCGCCCGCCTTCTCACGCCTTCTGCGCAGGTTTCAATTTGAGCTCCAGCCCACGCCTGTGCATCTTCAGCTGATGTCCTTGCCGCCCCTCCAAACCCAATCTCATCCTTGTAGGTTTTTGCAGGATTTGCACAAGTGGTGTGTTTTCTTCAATATTTATTTTGCAGGCCATTTACTCGGCATGACTGTTTTTACAGTGAGTAAGGAGCAAGGCTAAAAATAACTTAGCTGGTAACCAGATCAGTTCTGCATTTGACATTTACATGGAATTCATTTGCATCTCATTTGTTCGCCTTTCTGTTTAACAGGTAGAATGTAAGAAGGCTCAGCCGAAGGAAGTCATGTTCCCACCTGGGACAAGAGGCCGGGCCCGGGGACTGCCTTATACCATGGATGCTTTCATGCTTGGCATGGGGATGCTGGGTGAGTCTGGGCTGGACCCTGGGGACTGGGTCACCTTCCAGTTGGGCAAACTGCTTTACCTGTCTGAGGCTCAGCTTCCCCATCTGTATATGAGGGTGATAATCCCTCTTACAGGACAGTTGTGACCATTAAATTAGCAGAGATAGATAGATAGATAGATAGGCCGATAACTAGATAGATAGGCATCTTGTCCCATGCCTGGCTCATAGAAGGTATTTGATATTATTTTTTCCCATTTCCACCCCCTTTTTCAAAATGAGGAAAGGTTACTCTGCCTCAGCCCTCTCTGCTGACTGGGAGTTCTTAAAGACCTATGGACTCCTGGCTGGCTTAACTTATGTGAGCCAAGGCTACATTTTCTAAAACTTGGGAGAGGAGGGGATGTGGTAATGGTGGGTGATAATCCTGTCTATTTAAGTGATTAACATTTTTCTCTTGGGGTATCAAAATTTGTGTTTAAATGGGTGTCTTAAATAACCTGTTTTATTCTTTATTTGCAAAAAAAAAAAAAATGATGAAAGACAAAGTATGTTTGTTCTGATGAAAACTGATCTCTCCTGGCTTTTAGAGAAATTGAGTTGCATATTATGCCCCATCCTTAAAGGTATCTCTGTCCGTCCTGCATAGATAATTGGAAATCTTGCTGCTTAAATGGCATGAAAGATGGAGAAAGCAGTGGAGAAGCATAATGGTGTGGGTCGCAACAATAATTAGAAATTTCAAGGCGAGAGAACGGTATTTTAGTGCAAGTTATTGTGTGTCGGGAAAATACTAATTAAATGGGATAAATGGTAGTTAATGGTAAAATTCCATTCAGGCACACGGTCTGTCTAGTTTTAATGGGTTTCATTTGGTTTGACTAAGAGTCCCTCTTCTACATCGTTTGATAAGCTCTTTATGTATTTTCAGATTTGCTGCTGTTTAAATCATTCTTGGCTCAGTTTTAAATTTATAAAACTTTTCTTGGCTTTAGAATTTAGATCTTTAAAAGAATTGTATCTATTTGTCTGAGGAAGTAACAAGGCAGGTAAAGTTATTTTGAGGAGCTTTAAAAAATGGAAAAGGATGCCATGAGAATTCTCAGAATGGCTAAGATGTTAAAGCTAATTTTTTAGCTTTAACAGAGTTTCAAGGAAAATTCCTATTTTAATTCTTTAAAAATTGGCCAAATGATTCTAACACTTATCTGGAAGAAGAAACACATGAGAATAAATAAGAAAAACTTTTTAAAAGAGAAATGAGAAAAAAGAGAGTTTGACCAAATATCAGAACATAGTCCAAAACTACAGTAATTAAAATAGTGTGGCATATAGGAAGGCAACTGTTGACAGAAAAAGTTAAGGAGCCTAAACTAAATGTGTTTCTATGTATGAGTTTAATTATTATAAAGAAATTAATTTTTAAAAATCAATGAGAATTATTTCCTGGTTGACTGTAAGACACTTGTGTAGCTCTTGCTCTAAAAATAATTTGTATGTGGCCTTTACCTTATGTTATATCCCAAAAGAAACCCCAAATGGATTAATAGTTCCAAATGTTAAAATAAAATCTTAAAAGAGTTGAGCCCATTACTGCCTGCTGGCTTTCAGAGTCTTGAATTTTAAATGATGAGTATAAAGTCCCTAGGGCATCAAATGGGGGGCTTTTTAGGATCCAGATCTTCAGGAAGTGCCCCCACCCTTCTGCCTCTCACTTGATACCCTTTATGTGAGGTATCATGTAACCCATGGTTTTCTCTGCCTGCCTGGGGGAGATTTTCTTCCTGGGGAAGCAGAGGTGTGGAGCAAAGCCAGCTCACTCATGTCAGTTGCCAAAGAGCAAAGGTGAGGTGCTGTATTCTCCCCAGATGCCAAGCAAGGGTTCGGGGCTCCACAGACCAATGGTTTCATAATGGGAGCCCAGGCAGGTGCCTTGTTGACTGCAGGAGGCATTCAACAGCAAATAGTCCTTGAGCACCTACTGTGTTCCTGGCCCAGGGCCAGCACTGGGAGACAGTGCCTAACAAGGCAGATGTGGTCCCTGCCCTCATGGAGCTTGTGGTCTAGTGAGAGAGGTGACATTTAACAGGTCATCACACGGATACGTTATTACTCATAATAGAGTTGTGAGGTGCTTTACGGGCACATAATGAGGAATGGAAACTAGTTGGAGGAATCAGGGAACACCCCCCTGTGGGCGTGACATCTCAGCTAGGATGAGAAGGATGAGCAAGCCAAGGGCAATGCAGGCAGAAGAAATAGCTTGGAATGCAAGGGTCCTAGTGTGGAGCCCCGACGGCCATCAAGGCTGCTGCTGGGCAGGTCCAGGCAACGCGTGTGTGAGGAGAGGTGGTGGGCCGAGTGGCTTGGACCACAGTTGGTGGTGGGCAGACCCACATGGTCCCTGTGCTTCTCCAGACGCCATCTGATTAGTTCCTGCTCTCTGAGGGATGGAAATGTGATGGATGCCAGGTACTCACTCATCTTCCCCGACTTTGTTCTCTCATGTTTCAGGTTATGACTTCCCTGAGCTGCAGTAAAGAGGTAGTAATAGCTGGTTTAAAATGTCATTGTGGTTGAGTCTATTAGTTCTTGAGTCATAGCCTCCCCCAGTTCATCCCCATCCCCCAGTTCATCCCCATCCCCCAAACCCTTGCTACTTAAGGGTTTGGCCTTTTGCCCACATAGCTCTGGTTGAGGCTGCCACCAGGCGAAACCCTCATGCCCCAGCCAGGCCCCCTCAGGTCACCGAGGCGCTCCTCCACCCCCAAGCAAGCAGAGAGCTCTTTGGGTGGAATTGATGGTGTGGGTCCGGCTTCCACCAAGGCGGGCTGTGTGGACCACAGGAAAGGGCTCAGGACTTCAGAATCAGGAGATCTGGACTTCTTGTCTTGTCAGCTGTGTAACTTCGGAGGGACAGTCTTCTCTGTCCTTCAGTTACCCCATCCCTAGGGATATGGGAACCCTCACTTCATGGGGTTGTTGAGGATAAATGAAGCCGTATCATGCCCAACCAGTGCCGTATTTTGTCAAGTTCAAGCTGCCACGGGTGGTGGAATGCACCTTGTGTACCATCCGGAAAGAAAAAATATATACTGTTAACTAAACCACATTGTGAGATGGGTCCCACTTTCAGGATGTTAAGATGTGGGGGGGAAAAAAAAAAAAGTGTGTCTTCTAATCAACAAAATACAGTAATATATACTCAGACTGGGAGCTGTTATTAGTAAGGTACTGGGGAGCCCCAGGCAAATTACCACCCAAGTAGGTATCCAACACCCTGCCACTTGGGATCCCTTCCTGCTGGTGACCGAGAACATAGCTAGACCTGCATCTGTGTGTGACTTGTGCCATGGCACCTGCAGCCTCCTCCTCGGACCCCCAGCCAAGGGAGCTGGATTATCTTTGAATTTCTACCTCCCAACAAGATCCGTGCACTGGACTCCAGCCCTCATCAGCTCCCAGCCCTCCTGAATTCCCCAGCTACTATGTTGAGGCCACCTAGATGCCTGCTGAGACGGGGCCTCCTGAGAGGTCCCCAAATGTGTCCCCAGTTGGGAACCAGCTCAGCCTGAGGTCCAGGCAGAAGGGGGAATCAGACCACCACCCAGGGAACAAACTCACAGTCTCATGATCTGGTTGGCCTGTTGCCTCCCCAGCCAGGCTGGGCTCTTCACCGAGCTTTCTCTGATGCGTTCGCCAGAAACTCCCAGGGCTGCCCTCTCTTTCACCCACTGGCACAGTTTGGCACCCTGGGCCTCTGGACTCTTGGTCGAGGAGAGTGCCATCTGCTGTACTATAACTGAAGCCCTTGCTTCTTGCTTCTTTCCTTAAAGTGATGTCACCAGTGAAGTCTAATCCTTTGGCAAGACGGCCTGACCTGGGTCACCTGGGTCATCAGTCACCTGGGTCACCATCTCTGTGGTGCACTAGGCCTGCATATCAGTCCTAGAATCACCACCATTGCCACCACCAACAATTTGGCTGATGGACTTGGCTCACGCAGAAACGCTTTTTTTTAAGTTTGTTAATGAGATGAGGTTTCAGCGATTTAAACTTTTATTGTCGAAAGAGCAGAAAAATACATAACACTGTTAGGGATTTTTAGAAGTGAGACTGTAAGCCATTAAAGCTTTTAATTCCATTCATTCAACAAATATTTATTGAGTACCTCCTAAGTGCCAGGCATTGTTCTAGATGCTGAGGAGGCACCAGAGAAAGAAGTCTGATATCAGGGAGTAGACATCCTAGTGAGACAGCAGACACACTGGTCTATAAATGACTTGGAAACTGTGGAACTAATTTTTAAATACCCCTTAAGATTTTCTCCATACTTCGGGAGGTCTCATCAAAGGGAGGCTGATGAGCGTATAGCTGCAGTTATTCTTTCTTGATCTCTCTTGCTGTGGCAGCGAACGTTCTTGGGAGGAAACCTACAGCTGTTTTGGTTTTAGCTTTCATAGCCTTTGACAGAATCGTGGAATAATCAGCCCAATGGGAATTCCTTTAAGAAAGTGTACGAGAGAAGAGGAGGAGTCATCGTTAGGTCAGTCTCCCTGCCTCTGAGCTAGACAAAACCAAAATCAACTAAGACCCTTAGGAAAGGTATTTTTGCAGCTCTCAGACTTTGTTCACTGCCTCACCCACCCAGGGCACTAGAATCTGTTTGGTTTTTCTTAATGAAAGTGGACTTCTTAATAAAAGCAAACATGATTATTGTTGATATATCTGATTCCTCTTGGCCTTCTCAGCCGTATAATCCTACTGCCTCTAACTATCTTGACCTTGCTGGGCACACACTCTTTAACATGTTTGGTAGCAGTGACAGAGAAATACCTCATTGCTGAGGCTTTGAAGGAAAGCTTCACCCTGCGGGCCGAGAAGTGGAGAGACATTGCTGACCAGCTGAAGAAAGCCAGAGGCATTCTTAGCAGCGCTGTGAAATCCTGACCCAGTGTTCCCCAACATTAAGCCCCTCGGAAATGAAAGCAAAAAAAAAAATTTTTTTTTTGTCTGGAAGGGATGAGGAGCTCTAATCTGCTGGCATTCACTGATCAGAAGGAGATTGGCTGGAACATATAGCCGCATGCCTAGACTCATTTGTAATTTCAACTGGGATTTGTCTTTCCCCAAAATATCTGTTGAGGTCATCCCCAAGGAGGTCTCCATTTGTTCAGCCGTTTTCTAGTAAACAGAGGAAACTCAAACTTTAGCTCTTCATTTTCCATCTAGAGCAGCACAATGCACTAGAACTTTCTGCGATGGTAGAAAGGTCCTATATCTGCACCGCCCAAGATGGTGGACGCTAGCTACATGTGGCTATTGAGCATTTAAGATGCGGCTGAAGAACTGAAGTTTTCTTTTTATGTAATTTAAATTAAATTAAACTTTAATGGGACAGCACAGGTCTGGAGGAACCCCTGCAACTCCAGATGATTCTGGGGGCCCAGCGTCCTTGTAGACTATGGCCTGGAAAGGGCCCTTGGCACTTGGTGTCGCACCTGTATGCAGACCTCATGGAGCCACCGTGGTGCCCCAGGCAATGCTCTGCACGCCACGCAGCAGATGTGTCACACGCTGGCAGCTCCCAGGATAAACAGCCCTGTCTCTCGTCTCTTTCAAGTTGGGGGCCTGGTGGGAGCAGTCTTCTGTGACTCTGAGTAGCTGAGTAACAGAGCCTGGAAAAGGATGAGTCATGTGCAAACATCTTCTAGGGTTGGAACAAAGATATAGAACCACAATTCTGAGAATTCTGCCAGCATCCCCAAAGGGGGGTGCCCCAAATGAGCCAACTGGCAAATTCAAATTCTCTTGTTGATTTCTGATTGATTTTTTTTTTTTCCCACCATGGAAAGCCTGTCTGCAAGAAAGGTGGTCATCCAGGCAGAAGGCTTGGTTTTTTTCTTTTTGACAAGAGATAATTACTGTGGGCTTGATCAGGCATCCAGAGTACTGGAGCAAATAAATTGTGCAGTGGCCAGTGAGGGAGGGGCCCGGCTGCTAATGGAAGTGGTGGCTGGGTCATCTCACCGTAATGTGGCTTGATGGAGCGTCCGCATGGGTCTGCTGTAATGTGCTATTGATACGCAGCCAGCCAATTTCCCCCATGTGGCTGGAACTGTGAGCCGCTGGAGCAGAGCTGGGCTGCACAGCAGTAAATGAAGAGGAAAATTGAAGTAATGTTGTATTATAAATTTATGATTTCATCTGCCCGACCCAGAGGATGTTCGGCGACGGGGGGTGGAGATAATATCCCCCACTCGGGCCGATGCCAAATTCTCATCTTTGTTGTACAGGAGACAATTTTGACGTGCCCAGGAAGATTGGGGTGAGGCCCCAAACTGGGGTGAACTTGACCATGCTTTTCCTCATTCCTGTTGAAGACTTGCGAGTGTGCCAGGAAGTAGGCAGATACAATGGAATCCTACTGGTGACTCGAATCAGGGAGGGACTGGGCATTCCACCACCCTCCACCCCACCCACCCTGAGGGAGTCTCGAAGGTGACACATGGGCTTAGGTTTTTGTTGCCACGTTAACACTAAAATATTTAAGACCCCCAGCACTGAAGTTAGAGGCAAAGGAGTCATTTTTCACTAGGAAAGCCCTTGGGCAGCAGTGATTTGGCTGTTTGCATATAATTCGTTAATCAATATTGTCGAAATAATGGTAAGAAGTCTATTGCTGAAAGATCTGATTTGATAGCAGGTGATTAATTTGGAGGAGAATTGGGCTGGCCAGCCATGAAATAAATACCAAGGAAGGAGCCAGTATGTGTGTGTCCACTTAAGGCACCCGAGTCCCCGTCTCTGTCCCTATTCTTTGTCCCTCTGTCTCTCTTTCCCCGTTGGGTGCCAGAGCTCAGCAACTCACTGGGGTCTGTTCCTCTGCAGCCAGGACAAAGCTGCCAGGTCATCCTGGTTGGTCTGGGCATCCCTCTGTCAGCAAGGCACCAAGTGCTGGGAAATAAACTCATGCAGAAAGAGCAAGCGGCAAGACCCTTGTGGGGTGTAAACAGATCAATTGGCCAGTGAGCTGTGACTGCAAATTTGGAAAGGCTCTGGCCGAAGCGAGGGAAAGGAGCCACAGCTGGTCTCTGTTGAGAATTGGGGCCCATCAGCACTTCAGGGGACCTGCAAAGCTTTCTGCAGATGGCAAGACTCAAGCTCCCAGAAGGAAGGGAAGAACCCCAATGGCATGGCCTTGGGCCAGAGGCAGAGCTGGAACCCATCTCCTGATGTCTAGTCCAGCAAACTTCTGTCTTAGGTCTGATGACAGATCTTCCGGTCAAGGTGAAAGCTGTGGCACCAACAAGCAGAGGAAAGTGAAGGAGGGTGGGTCCCATTTCTGGACCCCCTTCAGCATAAAAGCGCTATGAACAGGCAGCAGGAAGACCCGCAAACTCTAACTCATGATGCTGCACCCAAGCTGGAATGTAGTGAATGATCCTGGTCTTCAGCCGTCACCTGCAGGGTCAGAAAATGCTTGTGACATGTGAGAATCCACCTTGGAAGTGGATGATGAGACCCCAGAGCCTGCGTTTAGGGTGTTCAAGCTGCTGTATGGAGCCACAAGGAAACATGTGGAAAGCCGCCACTTATCGACCTTATGGTTGGAGGGCGTGAAGACAGTCCTAAACCCGCCCATCAGAGCAGCTTTCTACTAGCGTTTTGGTGACAAAGCAACAGAAATAACTCTGGCTGCTATAAACAGTAAAAGAGATTATTGGAAGGGGCTTGGGCAACGGACAGAAGTGCCAGGAAGGCTGGGGAACAGGCAGGAACTGGGGAGCTGGGCGGTCAGCCACAGCCCCACCAAGGGACAACCCAGGAATGACCTGGTTAGGGGGCCACTGTTGCCACCAATGGACCCTGGGCTCTGCTGCTGACGCCAGAATAGATTCTGAACCGTCCGCCCTCCTCTGCCCCGCTGGCACCTGGAGAAGACTTGCGCTGGCCCAGCCCAGGTTCACAGTCTGCTTCCCAGCTGCCAGGCTCAGCAAGAGCAGGAGGGAGGCCTTTCTGCTTCCATGATGGGAGGCAGGCCTGTCTCCAAGACTCCAACACAGAGAAGGGGGTTCAGGTGCTGGGCAGCCGAAAACAGCCACAGGCGTCCCGCTCAGAGGTCAAAGCAGAAGTCAGGCTGGCAATGGTGGTGGTGGTAAAGTAGGTGGCAGGCTGGCCAGGGTGGTATTTTAAGAGCGTGAATGGACTGAGTTTCTTCTATATTGAGCGGAGGGAAGCAAAGGGAGCCTGGCAGGCTGGGAACGGGGCAGCCATGGGTCTCCTATGGCCAGTGGAATTTCCGTCCCAGAAGGCTACCCCAGCCTTCTTTGTAGCCGAACTCAAGAAGTCGGGACGTGAGGAGTTAGGGTCTGAGTGGGCACCACGAAGGGTAGGGAGCTGCAGTGGCATCTCATGGGGGGTTGGTAACTGGTAACTGATCAGAGACAACCACAGGGACGCCAGAACTTGCCAGTACTTTCCTCTGCACCCCACGCCCAGTCCAGCAGCGGTCTCCACAGACACCCCTCGGTTAGCCAGCACCCCCAGGTAATCCGCTGGGACGGGTGCCTGGAAGGAGCACGCTTGCTGGGAAATGCCTGTCGAGGCTTTGGGTTCATGCTTGTGGTGCACATTTAGTACAGCCCGGCCCTCCCTGTTCTCCCAGGGCCCTGGGAAGATACGGTGGAGTGTCCCTGCTTGGACGTGGCTTGGTCCCCCGGGCCATGGCTCATTGGGCCCAGTGTTTTTCCAGAGGCACAGAGTCAGCCCCGAGTTTTGCCCCTAGACTGTGACCCCACCCCGCGTTCCTTATGCTCTGTCCATGGTGCTGGCGAAGGACTTTAATCTCCTACTGTCAATAGCCTTAAGGTAAAGTACATAGAGGGTAAGCTCTGCAAATGTCAGCGCCCGGCGCGGGCCGAGGGTCTGGGGCTAACCTGTGGCATTTACTCTGCAGGTTCAAGAAAGTGCGTGGGCTTTGGGGGTCTCTCGGCCCAAATACGGGCTAATCACCAGCAGGCTGACAGCAGTGCCCCAGCCACGGGCGAGGGGTGACCCAGGCCCTGGGTAAAGACCCCCACGGGAGACAAGTAATTTTGTGGAGGAAAATATCTCGGACCGTGTCTCACTCCCGCCCTCCCTCGGACTCCCCCAGCCTGAAGCAGCTGCACTAACCGACGTGGTCTTTCTCTCTGTGTTCAAGGCTACCCCAACTTTGTGGCAACCTATGGCCGCGGCTACCCTGGATTCGCTCCTAGCTATGGCTATCAGTTCCCAGGTGAGTGGCTTTGTCTCCCAGGGCTTTGGGGACATGGGAGGTGGGCTGCATTGGGGGGAGGGGGACCCCTAAGGAGAACCAACTCACGCATGCATCCATTCACGAAATGACCTACAGGTGCTAAGTTTCAGATCCACATGACCTTGTATCCAGCTCAGGATGCAGCCCAGTTTCTGATTAACTGAAGTATTTCACTGGTCCCGGGTCGTTGAGAGTGGCTTGTAGGGGGAAGGGAAAGAACCAAGACAGGAGCCCTCCTTCTGCTTGCCCTCCGTTTTCTGAAACCTCTTCCAGGTTCTCTCTCCTTGGGGAGGGGACTGAACTTGGGGCCCAGGGTTTTCTGTCTCCCTGTGCCTCCCCAGCATTCACGTGCCTTGCTGTCCAGACCTCACCTTCCTTCCTCCCCTCCTCCGGCTCCGGTGCCCTTCTGACATGTGTGTTGCTGGGTGTGCTCTTGGGTTTGGGTCTGCTCTCTGTCCTGAGTGATGGTGGCGGGGGGGTGGTTAGATTCTCCCCTCCCTCCATGTGGGCGTCAGAGACTCAAGGCAGAGCGCCCGGTGATACCCACTCACGTGCCCAGGCTGCTCTAGCTCCCATGTAACCGGGAGGCCTGGGACCCCCAACCTGTGGGGCAGCGGGGGCCGTGGTCCTGCAGGGATGGGGGAGGGGCGTGAAGGAAGTGATGTTTTATGGGGCTTGCTTTTCCCTAGAAGAGGGGAAGCCAGCCTTCCCCAGACCTGGAGTACAGCAAGAATGTACTGAGGTGCTCGGGGGTGTCTGTGTTCTAAGGACAGCTGGGGGGTGTAGAAAAGATGCTAGGAGCAGAGTTCTGCCCTCTTGGTTCTGTGTCTTGGGAGGGGCCGCTAGGGAGCTGGGCTTCCACTCCTGGTTGGTCATCCTGCCAAACCCGGAGGCCTGAGCTGCGAGGCGGCAAGGCGAGCAGGACATGGCCCTGGGGGGACGGCGCTCTGAAGGCAGTGGAGGGCCGGGCGCGCGGCGTGCGAGGGGCCGGTCCCACCTGTGCCTCAGACTGAGCTTCGGGTGGGGAAGGGTGTGTCGGGGGAGGTCAGCAGGCATGTGGGACACTGAGAGCCATGCTCTATGGGGGACAGATCCTCAATCATCAACAGAAGCCCTAGGCTCTTGTCCTGGCTGCCCATGACCATAGGCAGGTCACCCAGCATCTCGGGGCCTCTCTTTTGTCTTCTGGAAGTGAGGGGTTTGGGCAGGATGGTCGCTGGGGTCCGTGCACCTTTCTGATTGCGGGGGAGGCGGAAGAGAACAGCAGGTACAGTAGCAGAAGTTCAGGTGGAGGGGGGTGAGTGGGGGGACTTGCCCACAAGTGTGTCCCCTGGGCCGGGTGGTTTCCCCACCAGGGTGGGCCCCTCAGCAAGCATCCTCAGCTGCCCCAAGGGAGCCCTCCGCACCGCTTCTCTGCTGCACGTGGCAGCTCAGGTGGCCACGGGCCTCTCCAAGCAGGACACCAGACACCACAAGCTGAGAAGCCAGCACCGGGCCAGGCACGGTCTGCACCTCCTCTAGATTTTCCCTCTACAGATGGGGACTCTGAAGCCTGGAGAGGTAGAAACCCTGTTCAAGGGGTCACAACCAGTAAGGGGCAGGGCCAGGATTGGGACCCAGGTGGCCTGGGTCTCAACGGCCATACCCCATCATCTTCCTAGCATCCGTCTGTCCGGTACGTCACACTAGCCACATGCAGCTACTAAGGTTTAAATTTAACTTAAGGAGAATTAAGTAAGATGGAAAATTCAGTTCCTCGGCCACACTAGCCACACTTCAGTTACTCAGCAGCCACGTGGCTAGTGGCTACTGTCTGTGCAGAACATAAAACGTTTCCATCACCACATAGAGTTCTGTTGGATGGAGCTCTTCCAGAGCCTACATGAAGAAGTGTGTTATGATGAGGGGTGCTTGGTCCCCACACGCACATGCATGCGTGCACTGCCTCTCCTGGGGAGACCTTGTGTGTCACCGTCCCTGTTCTCCATTCCTTGCCTGTCCTGCTCAGCCCAGAAGCTGGTGGTAGTTTGGGGGAAGGCTTTCCTCTTCTTCCCTCCCCTACCTTCCTCCCCAGGGGATAAGAAGATGTGCAGGGTCACACATCCTGGCTCGGAGAGAGTGCCTTGCTGCTCTGTGCGCTTGGTGCAGCCTACCTCCCTTCACAACCAGGTTGCCATTGCCCCCTCAGTGTAGCACTAGGCCCAGCACACACAGTTAGGGATCCTAACACGGTATAATTTGGGGGAGGGGTGACACAGTGGACCCCTTGCTCAGGCCCCCGTCTCATCTGAGAACCTGCCCTCGGGGCCCCATGAGCCAGCCCAGGAAATATCTGGTTGAATTGTGTCTCAGGGACCTGCATCCTTGGGTCTGCCCTAGATAAACACGTATGCAGGATAGACAGGGATGCAAGAGTGACCAACCGAGGCTGGGTAGGATGAGATGGGGTCCCCCAGGTGCCTAGCCCTTCACCACAAGCCAGGGCTTTGGGAACAGAGCCGGTGGGAGGGTGGTGGTAAAGGGACATGGAATGGGCTTGGGGTGACCCTGCCCCTGGAGGAGTGGCCTCCTGTGGAAAGGCAGCTCTGTCTGCTGTCCAGGAGCCTCCAGCAGCCGAGGACTCTAGCACACAGAGCCCAGGTAGGCCCCTGTGGTTTTCCAGACTCCTCCTGGAGCCTCGGCCTCAGGGGCAGGGAAGCTTTGCAGCATTCTGACGTGAGTCTCTTGCCCCGTGCCAGTAAGGAATGTCTTCAGTGGATCTGGCCAAGGGGGCTGGGGTGCAGAGGGGTGACCCAGGGGAGGGCAGCCCAACTCTGCCCTCTCCTCGCCCCTGTCAGGGCGGCTCCGCTGACCCCCTCCCCATGCCTGTGAGTCAGCGACGTCAGCACAGCTGGTCTCATCACCACCAAGGTGCCCTGGTGTCTTTTCTTCGTGGTCTTTCTTTTCCATGTTCTCAGTGGTGCCCACTTCACCCACTGCCCACCTCGTCTCTCTTGTGATGCGTGTACCTCCCGCACCCCTCCCAACCCTTCCTGAATCCATCCTGTGGGGTGATGCGAGGTAGCTAAGAGCAGCGGAAGGACACCCGCGTCCTGGAGGGCTGCTGAGGTCTGCATCCTGTGTGTCCTCACCACACACCGAGTGTCCGGCGTCCCCTGCAGGAAGGTGCCGCCTCTTCACCTGAGTTGGCCCTTTCTGTGAATCCCTGTCTCATCTGCTGGTGTCCCTGCTTTACCTGTGTGACCTGGGCTTGCTGCAGACCTTTCTGGTTGCACAGTTGGTGTTAAGAAATGCCTGTCTCTGCCCACCTTTAGGCTCCTATGAAAATAAAGGAGAGCTGCTCCAATAAAGGGGGCTATGGGCTTCAGATGACTATTAGAGTGGGGGGTAGTTCTCTTCCAGAAAGGCTGAGTGGTGATCAGCCACCGTGGACGTGGCTCCTTCTTCCCAAGCCCAGATGGTCCACCGCGTGCCCCTCACCCCCAGCCCAGCCCTCGTGGATCGGTGTGGGGACTGGACTTATTACGATCCTGAGCGGTGGTCTCCTCTCTTTTTCCCCCTCTGGACCCTCATTTCAGTTCAATCTGTTAATTTCTGTTCTTATTTCACTTTGCAGACTATTTGCCGATTTCACAAGACATAATTTTTATCAACTAGCTCTTAAGAGAGGCATAACAAATTGGGGTTTGCTACCATTACTAGAGAGAGGACCCAGTCCCTGCCGGGGCCACCCCACTGCTGTCAGTGCCCACTGAACACTGTCGTAGCTGCCTGTTGGAACGAATGTTCTTTTTCTCATTTGTAATTCTTGGAAAAGACTCCTGTCCTCAATGCTTCTCTCAGTTTTTTAAAAGCAATTTTATTCTCCAGTCCCCTCCCAGTTTGCTTCTCGTATGCACTGTGAACACCCACCCACGCATTCCACCTGCCACCCTCCCAGAATGTAATGGGGCCAGAGGGAAACTTCTCACAAACTTTGTAGAGCCTTCCTCAAGGGAATCTAATTATTTTAAATAATTAAATTATTTTAAATAATTACCAAATAGGCTTGTTGGGGCATTTCATGGGTGAGCTTGTAAGTGCTGGTGCCCACAGGGGTTGGGGATATGTGACTTGGAGCACCTATGTCCTATGGCAGACAGAACCAGAAGTGAACACACACACACACACACACACACACACACAGACACACACACACAGAGACTATTGTATAAATACTAATGTGAACGATCTAATCTGGTAGAAAAATTATATAAACATTATCTGGTTGTCTTTGTCTTTGGGGGCCAGTCCCTCAGTGGTTGTTGCTATAATAATACACACCTGTCTTCGGGAAGGGACAGTGGAGGCACCCAGGTGCTGCCACCACATCTCAGGCCCCGTGGGCACTGATCCACACTGGGTCCCTCTTTCCCTAGCACCTCTGCCCTCACCTCGCTGCCTGCTGGCCTTGCATTCCCTGCTGGCATCAAGGGCCTCTTGGCCCACTGGGGTCAGAGGGCACGAACACAGAGGGTCTATCCTGATCAGGTCGGTACCCCCGATGGTCACCCCCAGAAGGGCTTCCTTTCCCAATGATCCTGAGCCGTCCACTTCCCCGCTCTCTTGGATTAACGAAGTACAGCTCAGTTGGGCCCTCAAGAGTCACCCCTTGTTCACGCTCAGGGTTTGTGAGAAGCGACCTGCGTGCTTCCGTCGGATGCATTCAGTCCCTCCTTTTGAATGTCAGTGTCCTTTAGACCCAACCTGTGCAGTTGTGTTCATCTCATTAAAGACGCTTGATGTAATCATTGGTTACTTTCCTTTTATTTTCCCTCAGGCTTTTTCATAAGTGCTATTTTTCCTTTTTAATCTGTATGGCTTTTTTTCCTCTTTATTTTGTTCTGCTATGAATTGCTTTGCTTTGGTGAACTTGTCCTAGTATGCTTGCCTCACAGACGTTTTAGCCGTTGTGAATTTTCTTCATCTCTGTAAATAGTTCGTCTGTGCTTCTCCCTATTGCCGTTTTATTTTTACCCCTGTAAGCAACTGAGGTAGAAAAATAAATTGTTTACCACGGACATGCTGTGTGCTGCCGTCTCTTAGCCTGACAGTGTCCTGCTCTCGCTCCGGGGGAGGTGAACGCACTGAATAACCGGTACCAGTGACAGCCTAGTGCGGTTTCTGAAAGCATGCGCACTCCCCCTGGCTGCCGCCTGTCCCCAGCCCTCTCTGCTTCCTCGTGTCCCCTGCACTTGCTCGAGGGGGCCCTGTCCTTGAGCCGTGGCAGAGCGTTTGCATGCAGCAGCTGCTCGGTCCGCTCCCACGCCCCTTCCTCTGCCATCGCCCCCTGCCCTCAAGTGAAAATGCCACTGAACATCTGGAGCCCCTCGCATCTGTGCACCAGGTGTGTGTGAGCCCATGCACGCACTGTGCACACCTGCCCACATGTGGTTTGCACGTAGCTTGCTTTCCTAACTCCCCTGTATGGTGCAGGTCCGAGGAGGCACCTGTGTTGCTGGACATGAAGCTAGAAGATCTCATTTCCAGGTGCCACTTGGCCCCATAGTAGCCATGTGACCTTGAGCAAGTGACTCTTAGCCCTCTGAGCCCTCGGGATTTTAATAGTGCCTAGTGAGTTAGGTTTTTAGAATTACCTAGGGTAATGTGTATATGTGAACATGCCTTATAAATTGGTGAATGCTATACAACGGGAAGTTTCAGAAACGGTGGGCATTGGTGGTCTTATTCTACCACTCTCCAGAGTGGTTTTCTCTTCCTCGTCACCCCCGATGAAGCTGCCTGCTGGTGGATCTACTTATCAGTGAAAGGAATGATTGAGAATCCCCAAGGGAGTTGCTGGGACTTCTTGCTTCACCCCTCCTCTTCCCTTCCTCCCTCCCCACGTACTGATCATCAGGCAGTGGATTAGGTACTAAATATCTGGACGTGAATAAGGCTAGCTCCTTCAGGATGCTCATGGTCCAGCTGAGGGAGAGAGCCAGTGATCAAACCCATTGAGCATCACGGGACAGGTGCTTAGCTAGAGAGAGGGAACCTCTCTCTGCTATAAGGGGACAAAGACAGGCTGCTGGTCCTGCCTGGGGTGACACCACTACTGGGTCTTACAAAGTCAAATAAAATTAGCTGGGTAAAGAAGAGAAGGAAGTGTATCCCAGGTAGAGAAATGACATGCTTAGGCACTGAATCAAGTATTTTTTTAAAAGAAAGAAAATGCAATATAATAATGCCTAGGCAAAATAAGAATTTGTTTTTTCTCTCCAATGTGAAAGAAGCCTGGATGTGGCGCCACAGTTATCAAGGGTCTGGGTTTCTTTTATCTTTGTGTCCTATTCTCTTCAATGTAAGACTCCATCTTATAGACTAAGAAGGCTGCTCAAGCTCCAGCCATTACGTACTCATCCCAGAAGAACACATCTCTTCCCTTTAATAACACTTCTTAGAAGTTACGTGTGGCACTCTGCTTAGATCCCGTTGGTCAGGCCTTAGTCACATGGCCACTTTTAGCTGCAAAGGAACCTCAGGAATGCGTTTATTCCTGGTAACCATGTGCCAGCTAAAAACAGGATTCTGGTATTAAGGAAGAAGAGTGAAATATTTATTAGGGGACACTTAGCAATCTCTGCCACAAACCTGAA
Source organism: Eschrichtius robustus (assembly GCF_028021215.1). NCBI lineage: Eukaryota > Metazoa > Chordata > Mammalia > Artiodactyla > Eschrichtiidae > Eschrichtius > Eschrichtius robustus. The sequence goes on from NC_090843.1 coordinate 40,543,263, forward strand.
AGGGGCTGCAGTGCAGGTCCCAGGGATTAAGAGCAGTTAATGGGGTGGGGGTGGGTCAGGGGAGACAAGGTTAGAAAGGGGGGCAGGTTCCAGAATTCACATTTGATCCACAAAACACATGAAAAACCCTTAGAGGATTTTAGGTAGAGGAGTGATGCGGTCAGATTTCCAAAGTGAGTCAGAAGGGGTTTGGAGAGGTGGTGGTGGGGGGGTGCCAGTGAGGGACCCATGTGGATGAGTTCAAAAGAATGCTCCCCTCTTTCTGCACTGCCCCTCCTCCTCTCTGCCTCCTCCTCTCTGGGCTCTGTTCCTCTCCCCCTGCCTCAGGTTGGCTGTGGCCCTTTGGGGGTCTTTCAGCTCTACTGGGACAGCAGGGTTAATGCGGCCCCAACCGCCAAAGAAGTGAGCCACAGCCTTGGCTACTGAAGTGACCTCAGACACAGGGCCCTCGGGGCGGCCAGGAGAGTCAGGCTAGCATCCCTGGCTCGGTGCTCCCACCTCCCTCCTAGGATGATTGTGTGGGAACAGCCGGGTGGTACAGGTTCCAGGCGGGGAAACCCTGGGACTCTGGTTCTGGAAGTGCCAGTTTGTGCTTCTACCTCCTCAGTGATAGAAAACAGGTGCTGACATTGACTGATGGGGACTGGCTTCCCAGAGCACTGGCTAAGAATGGTCTTGAGGCCAAGTCTTAGCTCAGCAGAAAGGGAGCTGTGGTTAATTAGTGATGCCTGCATGGTTGCTGGATCCGGAACTCACAACTGCTCACCACGTATTTTGCCTTCCATGTTTCCAGTCTAATGATGAATGGTTCTCAGGTGCTGGTTGATTTTTGGTCCCTCTAAAAGATGATGATTCTGTTCCACACCGAGGGAGGAGGTGTGGTCTGAGGAGCGGTGCCATAGCTCAAGGTTGTCCTGTTCTCTCTGGCGGAGAAGCTGCTGTAGCCCATCTTCAGTTGTGGCTCTGCAGTGTAACTTTCGGTCACATCGTCTAGTCTTTGAGCAAAGACCAAGTCTTAGTGGTCTGTCTTATCCTGAGGGCCGTGGCTTGAATGTGGAAAGCAGAGTGAAGAGAGCCCGAGTTTTTGGAAGGGGAAGGAGTTTGCCTTATGCCAGATGACTGGGGAAAGCAGCCACGGGCAAGGGGCTGCTTCCTGAGCCAGCTCACACCCACCTGTCCGTTCCGTCTCCGGTTTACGACATGTGTGAAGTGTTCAGACGTGCTGATAGCTGCCACGCCAAAGGCCTGGGGCCCTGCCTGGACGGATAACCGGGGCCCCTGCGGGGAGTGACTCCAGAGGCCTTCCGTCCACCCCTCCCCAGCCCACCCACGTGGCGGAGACCCTCGCGCTCAGCCCCCACTCGGGAAACCTGTGCTCGTACTCCCACCAGAAAAAGTTATGCTTTTTCTGGTCAGGTTCTTGAAGAGAGAGGAACAGGCCTCCCTCCCAGCCTCTGTGACTCTGTCAGGGGAGGTGATTCCAGGGCCACTGTGGTGGAATCATAAAACCAGTGGCTTGGGATGACCCCTCACTTGGGTGTCTGTTTAAACCTTAGGACTTCCCTCTACTTAAGTTTGTAAGGGGCTCTTTCCTCACCCCCTACCCCAGAAATGCCCTCAGGGGGAACCCTGGTACACCCTGACGTGGTAGGTCCTCAGCCCTGCCGGTGCTGCCTGGCTCGGTGCTTCTGGCTGGGTTCCAGAACGGAGCCCACCCAGCGAGTGGTAGTGGGCTCCTCACTGGTAGTGGAGCCCCTCTTGACATGCCAGGATGGGATGGTCGGCTTCCCGGGTCCGTTGACATGCCCACGGTCCCAGGCGCCCGCAGCTAGATGTTTCAGCACTCTAAACAGAAACGCTCCCTTGTAAAGGGAAGCCCCTCCTGACGCGGCAGCCCGCACGCACCTGCTTCATCACCAGCCCTCTAACCTGCACCTCCCTCCAGCCCTGAGCTTCATCTCTAGGGATTACCCCCTTCACAGACTGGATCCACAGGCAGATTTGAAATCACAAGCCAGCTCTTCCTGTGGCCAGCCCACTCCCACGCCACCTGGCCCTGTGGGTACTGGGGGCTTATCCCTCAGTTGCACATTAAAGTCAGGCTTAGTCAGGACAGTGTAGCTGCTGCTTTAAAAGAAAATGAGGAAGTAAAATTCAGCAGCACACCCCCGATTCTGGCATGAGCTGTGGATGGGCCGCCCTCCCACGCTCCTCCCGTCGCGGAGAAAATCAGGAGCTGACGCTATTCCCAGATGATGAAAGCAGAGCATGGTGCCTAATAGGCACTTAATAAATGTTTGCGGAAATGAATTGGAGCAGTCTGAATTGACGGGATTGCGGGTTTCACTTTCAATCAGGTTTCCATGCCTCTTGAAACTCCTCTGCCTGAAAAAGGGAAACGTGACTCGGGGTGCCAAAGCCAGAGCCCCCGGTTCTCAGGAGGGAAGTCGGGAGACTGAGTTCTTGCCCCCAGCTTGCTGGGATAGTAAGGCCACCTCTGGGCCTCAGTTTCCCCATCTGTCCAATGGGGCTATTGATCTCCTTGTCTTATCCCCTTCCTCACAGGTTGTTGAGAGGGTCACTGACCAGGCATTAAAAAAACCAAAACAACAACAACAACAACAAATAATAGAGTGTGAGATTATAGGCAGATGGCAGTGCCAGGCCTGAGGGATGGGCAACTCATGCCTCCAGGACAACCAAGGACAAACCAGAAGGCCAAGATGGGCCCCCACTCCCTCCTTCTCCCCAGGCTGAAGAGACAGAGCAGAGTCCTACCCCGAGATATTTTCCCTGAGTCCAGGTCAGCTTGGATCCCCTGCCTCAGAGAGACCCCAGCCAATGGGGTCACCGCCTGTGCTCCCTGTGCCTTCAGTTGGGGGTGGACCATGAGAGCGCATTCTCTGTAGTGTGCTGGACGGTGTCATCAGGACCTGCCCGGGGCTAGATCTTCTCTGGGCATTGGGGGGGGGGGGGATCCTGAGCAAGCGAGTGAGGAGGTCAGAGCCTGGAGGGGCGTCGCACAGGCAGCCAGATGTATCCCTACGTGGTCTGACTGGGGGGGAGGGGTGGCAGGATTGGGGAGTCATTGACTGCCTGGAAAGCTTTCAGGAAGGGGCACCATCTGAACTGGGTTTTGAGGTGCAAATAGAAATTTGCCATGCAGCCAATGAGGGAAGGGTACTCCATGTCCAGGGATTAGCAAGTGTAAGGGCCCAAAAGCATTACATGGCTTCCCTCCCTAGCATTCCTACCTCTGTTGATGATTCCGTGGCCCCCATCTGGGCAGGTGCTGTCCTATTACCTGGGCCAGGACAGCTGGACAACGGACTTTAGCACTGAGAAGCTGATGCCACTTCTTCCCAGACCTAGGGAATCACGGGCAGACACTTTGTGGACCAGCGGCGCTGTCCCCACCGTTGCCTTAGGCTGTTCCCTGTCGGGGTCTCTGTGGATTGCACTGAGCTGGCCCAGTGGGTCCTGGGTGCTGGCTGCCCAGGGCTGGCTTCCTTTGCGGCCAAGAGCCTCGCCCAGATGCAGTCACCTAGAGGAGGACAGGAGAGCGAGAGTGCAGCTGCTGACCCCCCTCGGAAGCCCTGCTGCCCTCCTCTGAGCCCGAGCAGGCCTCAGGGCGAGCCCGGTTTTGCAGGGGAGGGTGTGGGGCCTGTCCTGCATCTCTCTTAGTGGAGCTGCTTTAGGGCCTCTCCACACTCTCTTCGTCTGACCTCTGGCACCACCCTTGAACGAGCAAGGATTCAGGTAAGGCCTGGAGCAGGTAGAGCCCCCTCCTTGCCCGCCCTGTTGTACTTATCCGTTCCTCCTCCACCCATTCCGCACTTGCTTATCAGCACCTGCTGCATCACAGCCCTGCCCCAGAAGCTGGGGACACAGTGACGAACCAGAGAGACATAGCCCTGCTTTATAGGGCACGTGCTGGGAACAGAGGAGAGAGCAGGATTCCACTGGATGGAAGGACCCCCAGAGGCCCCTCTGGCTGAGCCCTTCCTAGAGGAGCTGGAAGGAACTGAACAAATCCAAGGGCAAAAGGGCAGGAGCGACCGCCAGCTCCGGGGTCTTCAGCCACCGCAGGCAGGCCCTCCCTGAGCCCCTGCGAGCCCCTCGCCTCCTGCCGTCACATTACCCACCTTGTACTTCAGATAAGACGTATCCTTATCACTCACAGGCAAATTATAAATGTTATCTATTAAAGCCCTTTGTATGTGAAATGTCATGTAAATTAATAGGGTTTTAGAATAGGAAGGCTACGCTACTGTTATTACCCTGGGCAATAATAATAAAAATAGAAATAAAAGTTATTATTCCACTTACTGAGAGCTCACCCAGTGCCAGATAATGGTGCACCGGTGCCACCATCTCACTGAATTTCACAGCAGCCCGAAAAGGAGGTCATTAATCGCGCTTACAGAGGAGCAAAATGAGGCCAAGGGGGGGGTTACATAACTCGTCTTGGGTGGCGCAGCTAGTGAGCGTGGGAGATGGGATTTTTGCCACCTTGCTTTTAGCCATGTTGTGCATGGTTTCCTTTAACCTCTCTGGACCTGAGTCCTTCACCAAGTAACGTCTTCCTGGGGGTACTGCACTGAGGGCCCACCGAGATGGTCGGGGGAAGCCTCTTGGCCGTGGAAAGCGCCCCAGTGGCAGCTGCTCTTCTTACCATCAGCGTAACGATCATTTTCTCATCATCTCGTCTGCTTGAAAGGTGAGGAGACAAAGGAACAGAGAAGGTTCTACACTTCACCTTGTCACCTAAGGCTGACATGCAGTGGCGGGATCTGCCGGCTGTTCAAATTTTTAATGATTTCTGTACTGGTTGGTAAATAGCGGCTGCCTTGAGCCCCCAGAATGCCTCCCCCTCACCTCCCGGGGGTCTCCCCCAAGACCCCCTGACCATCCCGTGGTCCACCAATCAGTGCCCAATTCAACACCTAAAAACAGCCTGTCTCAGGCGTCAAAAAGTGATGGACTCTGCATTTACAGGAGAGAGAGTTTGAGATCACAGATGTTAGTTTACTCACGGAGCTAGTGACGGGGCCAAGTTGGGAGCCTGGGACCTTGGGGTGCTCAAGACTTGAACGTTTGCTGTCCTGGTGCACAGAAGTGGGTGCTATAGGGCTGGTGCTTGGAATTGTGCCGAGCCCTTGCAAAGGCCCATGAAGAACGAAGCTGGGGAAAGTAGGCCAAGTGAGGAGGCCCAGGAGAGTTCAGGCCACTTAGATTTAAATGGCTCAGTGAGAGACCCTATGGGGAGGATGCAAAATGTTGACTCTTTCACTGGCAGTTGAACATCTGAAACTTTGAGAACAGGACATGTAAAAAGCCATCTGCACAGCGAGCTCTAGAATGACCAATGGTCAGACCAGTGGCTTGTCCTGACACCCATTGGTGGTAGGTGGGAGAGTGTCTGCAAAGCAGAAATGGCAGTTTTATGAAGAGTGAGGGGAGGGGTGGTGCAGGAGAGAAGGAGAAACTCTCAGAATAGTTTGCTCATGTCTCCTTAGAAACTACAGTCTGAAATGCCTTCACTTTGAAGGTCTTGGTCTTGGTCTCTGACAGGCTGATGTTTGTTCTGTGGGCAAGTGGGTGTCCCTGGGCTAGCCAGGACCACAAACTGCTGTCACAGAGCAGCGAAGGCTGGCTTTGGAGTGAACTCCCTGGGGCCACTCTCACCCTTGAAGTCTTGCTAGAGAGAGAGCAATGCGGAACAGAGTGTCCTCCTAGGGCCAGGAGCCAGGGCGGAGCACTTGTAATGTATCAGCCATTCCTGATACTGGCCCTCTGGCCAGCACTGCAGAGAAACTTTGCCTTGTCCCCGAGGCCCCAGGTAGTCGGGCCAAAGCTGGAACTCTCTAGGGCCCAGAAAGGGAAGGATTTGCCTGCCCCCAGCTCGGTGGGTCCTGACTGAAAAGAATTTTGAGGGACCTGTGTCTTGGTCATGTGTACCAAGGGCCTAGCTTGGTGATTTTTTTAACCGAATTGAAGCGGTAAGACCTTTAGGGGCTAGGTCAAGATCATAGCCATGGGAATGCCTCCATTCCCTTTCCTTTTGTTTGCTGGATCTTGGAGAAAAGCATTAGTTGGAATGGCCACCCCCTCCCCTCCACCGTCCTGCAAGGCTGAGTCTATTGCTGCTTCCCTCTCCAAACAGGATTTGGTGTAGCCACACCCAGGTCTTGAGCTCAGCTATGAGAAGACCCTATAGTACACACAGTCAGGGGCCTGGCTACAAGCTAGGTGGGTCCAGGGTAGAGCCCCCTTCTCACTGGCAGAGTGGCCAGAGCTCCCCTTTAGCCCAAAACCCTGCTTCTCGGTAGCCAATTTTCTCTCCCTTCCGGGGAGTTGGTTTGTGTGCAGCCTGGTCCCACAACTGGAGACCCCTTTCCCATCAGGACTAGTGACTGGAAGCTCTGTGAGGGCAGAGGATGTGTGTGTTTAGTTCACTGCTATGACCCCAGTGCTTAGAATAGTGCCTGGCATGTAGTAGGTGCTCAATAAATATTAATTGAGCGGATAAGGGGCTGAGAATGGGTCGGGAGTTACAGAGGCCTCTGATGTCAGTCCCTGCAAAAGATCTAGGTGAGCAAGGGCACTGTGGGCCCCAGCTCTCTGTTGGGAGGTAATACGGCCCCCCTGGAGAAGGATGCTGGGCCAGAGTCCCCAGGGAGAGCTTTCTGCTTCCTGCCTCCCCAGGACCCCAGCAAGCAGTGCCTAAAGCCGTGATCTCAGCTCCGGCCGTGCTTTGGGGAACACTGGAAGTTTCCTTGGTCCAGGCTGCACCCAGACATATCATCAGAATCTCCGGGCGCAGGGCCCAGGCATCAGAGGAAGAGGGAGGCAGGAGGAATTGCCTGGAGCAGCTGCAGGTGGGTGACAGTGCCCACCCTCAGAGGGACCCTGGGCAGCTCTACACACCTCCTGGAGATTCAGGGCGTGCTGGGGAAGGGGGTGGAGAGTGCTTAAAGCAAGCACAATGTAGGAAAAATTGTCTTTCCTAATGGACCATTCGGGATGGTAGTGCACATTATAAGAGAGAGTTTTATAAAGATGCCCCTCAGAAATCACAGCCTGTCAGAGCCATAAGGAACCTCGGAATTCACTCATCGAAGGTCACAGAATTAAGTAGTGACCAAGCCAGAACTGTATCCCAGGCGGCATCTTCTCAAACCAGGAAGGGGAGAGGACGCAAAGTAAGAGTTCCGTGACCTAATACCCCGCGGTGGACAGGACAGTGGAGCCCTTCAGTGTTTACTAAAAACCAAGGACACCCCAAGACTTCCTCTAAATCAAGGATTCTCTGCCCTTGATCCCACAGAGAATCCTGTGCATCTCTGCATGCATCAGAATTATCTGGAAGGCCTTTAAAAGATAGAGACAAAGGCGCTACCTGATTCTTTGTGTGCTAAAGCTCCCTCAGCCAGGCTAGAGACCCGCTGCTCTGAACGGAGACCCTGAAGTGGATCTCACAGGAGATGGTCGCAAGGATTAGATTCCCCACCGTGTTCTCAGGAGGGCCTTTCCTTCCACAAGGTTAGCGGGTGACAGACTATGCAGATGTGCGCCACAATTTAACCTTTTGCAATTTTTGAAAGCCTTTAAACCAAAGGTTCTCCCCCTCGGCTGCACCCTGGGGTCACCTGGGAAGCACTTAAAGGTCCCCCTGTCCAAGCTGCACCCTAAACCAGATAAATCTGAATCTCCAAGGGTGGGACCCAGGCCTCAGCATTTGTGAAAACTCCCCAAGTGGTCCAGTGAGCGGCCGGCGGTAAGGATAGTCCGCTAGACAGAGCAGGGCACTCTTTCTTGTTGTTGCCTGGTACCCTTCACTGGGTTAATTATGCTCCTGGCCCACTCCTGTGGGCATCTGAGTTTGCTGCCCCCGGGCTGCAGGGTCACGGGAGTGGAGAGGCAGCTAAACATGCAGGCAGTGCTGCCTTTCAGCTCAGTTTACCCAGAGCACACTGCCTCCCAGCCCTGGCTCTCCTCCACCTCGTTAGGGCATCTGACCATCATCATACCAGCTGATGCTCCGCAAGAGTCTAATGTGGGACAGACTCTGGGCTAGGTCCCAAGTGGGACATGGGACTCGGTCCCCACCCTACAAGAATTTGCCACCCAGCAGCAGAAATCAGATGTGCACCTAAAAATAACTGTGCTTAGGTAAGGCAAAAACTGGTAAGGGCCACAGAAGCAATAAAATGTAGGTGTGGTGTCGTAGAAGCCTCCAAAAAACCAAAAGTGCCATTGACTTCTAATTGGCACTGAATTCTCACAGATCCAGAAAGTCCAGAAAAGCATCTCATTCACTGTCAGTGGGATGGCAACAGCTTTCACTTACTTGAGTTACTTACCCCAGAGGTGTGATAGTGCCACCCTCAGAGGCGCCACTTTCCAGTGACAGAGGGACTTGGGTTTGTCATCCTCTTACACCAGGAAGACAGGCTCTTGCAGGCTCAGAGCTGAAGGGATTTTAGAGGTCATCTGGCTTGACCTCCTTGCAGGAGACAGGAGTTGGTTACTCGGGGCGCAGAGAAGTGAAACACGGTGCTTAAGTTATAAAGCAAGCCAGGGGCAGCTGAGGCTGGCGGCCAGCCTTTGATGCCAAACCCAGTGACCCTTCTTTTATTGCACTGGTGGGGAGACGAACTCCAGACTGGTGAGATTGGGCCTTTAGGTCTGAATGACAGCTCCTAGGAGGCTTGGCACCTGCCCGTGCCTGGAATTCCTCCATTAGTGCTTCATTCTTTCGTACCGGGCAGCCTCTTTTTGAATGCAAGATTCTCTAACAGGAGGGCCATACTACCTTCCTAACACCTGAGTCGCCTGGTAGGCAACCTATAGCTCTCAAGTCCTGAGGTTTTATTAGCCAAACATTTTTCTCCCTGCTGCCTGATTTACTGCTAAGAAATGGGAGGTGTTAAGCCACTGGGGTCACGTCAGCCAGCTTGGCCCGGTTGTTAGAGCTGAAAGGAACGCATATTCTAATTTTGAGGTAGGGAAATTTAGCTGCACTAAAATGACATCATGAAGTTGGGACATCCTGAAAGATTCCAGACCACTGTTATCAGTAGGAATTCAGGCCTCCTGTGTGCTAATGACCATCTGACCATGTGGCCAGCCACAGAGAAGGTGGAATAGCCCTGCATGAGGGAGAGCCCTGTCTTGAGGGCAGGGCTGATGGCTGGACAGAGACCTGATGGGCCTCATTAGAATGAGAGCTAACACTTGTTGAAGCTTATTTCCTGGCAGGCATTCGTCTAAGCACTTTGCATCTATTAATCTCTGACTAATATCGTCATCTCTTTTATAAATGGGGACACCAAGGCACAGAAAGGTTAAGGCAGCATGCCCAAAGTCACTCAGCTAGTAGGTGGCTGAGCCAGGATTTGAACCGAGACAGGCTTCGTGTCTGTGCACTTGGCTATTGGGCTAACCTGCCTCACGAGGAGAAGCCTGGTTGTCCCCTTCACATGTTGGCCAGACAGGCTGTGTTGAGGAGGGAGCCCTTCTCCGCATTCCCAGCAGCAGACGGGGGACGGTCATCCGGGCAGTGGGGTGCTAGGGTGGCCACGGGCACTCATGGACCAGGGGCTCTGCCACGGTTGCCTGGGCCTCAGCCCCAGCAAGAAGCCCTGAGCCCTGCCAGATCTGCCTAATTCCCTGCAGTCTTCCCCTGAATACCCGCTGCCAGGGCAGCCCAGACCCCCATCCCTTCAAAAATAAAATAAGAGGTTTCCCAAGGAGGGAGTCTGCCGCAGGTGACCCCTGGCTCCTGAGGGCCTGGTGAGAGATGCTGAGAACGGGACCAGGAGCCGAATCTGCGAGGCTCTCCCTGTTCTTCCAGCTCCTCCAGGTCCAGCCCTGGCAGCTCCTGGTCCTCAGGTCCCTCCTGCCGTCCTGGAGACAGGCTGCACTCCATGGGAACAGCTTTAGGCCCATGACGGCCCCTGGCTACATACACACACACACACACACACACCCCTTTCCTGGATCTGTGCTCACGCATCCCCCACAAGCCCCGCCACCAAGGAGAGCCCATTGGCCTTAGAAATAGCATCAGGGGCTTAGCTGCCAGGTCATCTGGAGAACGTATTTGGGGTGACCAGTGAGGCTGGGTGGCCTACCAGGACAGGAGGGGGATGGCAGGGAGCTGGGGAAGTGGACCAAGAAGACAGCCCCGGGGCAGGATGCTGGGGCAGCGCTCTCTCCTCCCCCCTTAGGAGATTCCCAAGGAGGCCAGGCTGCGCGGGGGGAGGGGGGGACGGCAGACTGTGTCGCCACAGAGGGGGTGCTGTGAGGGCTGTCTCTGCTGTTCTGGGCACACTGGGGGGCTCCCCTCCCCTGCTCCCCCCCCCCACACCTGTCACTCTGCTTAGCCCCGTTTTGATGGTTGAGTTTAAATTCAGCCCCTAGCAGTGTCTGCTGCCCAGTCTCCAGCAGGAGCCTTTATCTGAGATTAGGGATAATGGATTTTCTTTCTTGGATAAGGTTTTTTTTTTTCCTCCCTCTTTCCTCTCTCTTTCTCTCAGACTTTTTGTCCAAAATGCACTCAACTCCAGAAAAGAGAGGTTTTGTTAAAAGTCTTCTTATTGACTCAACTCCCCTCCCCCAGCTCTGTCCCCCCTCCCTTCTCCCCACCACCAGTTTTTTCATGCTTCCAAGGAAACCTGTTTCAAGTAAGAAGTGAGAGAGTACAAAAGAATAAGGACCTTCCTCCTGTCCCCGCCCTCTTCCTTCTCCCTCAGGGTCCCCTGAGCCCTGCTCGGGGCCTGCAGCAGAGCCCGGTGTAGAGTTGGGATGGGGAGAAATAACTTGACATCTTCCTTATTTTCCTTCAGCACTTTGCGCAAGCACCCACATCTTCAGAAATCTAGATCCTGCCTGGAAGAAATGGGGAGAGGACTTGGTGGGGGAGTCCCTTCCTTGGTCTTGGCAGGGGTCATTGCTGTGTACATTTATTTCACCTGGATCTTTCTTTTTCCCCCTTCAACAGCCCTATTACCGTATTTAAATGCAAGTATGTCTCTTTTCATTGGCATTTGAAGTAGCTTAGCCTGACGTTTCTAGAATAGCTCCTTCCCTTTTGAACTTCTTTCCTCCCCAGTAGTTCTGTGTAGCTAGGGCAATAGTCTTAGAGTTTAGTGGGCTTCTAGTTTGCTGTGTTTGGGGGACGGCTCTCTCTCTCCTTTCTCTCCTCCCCTGCTCCCTGCCCTCCACGGTGCATGTTCCCTTACCCGCCTCGTCCTGTAGCAGTTCCTTATCTGGAAGGCTCAGTGGCCAACGCTGAGCCCCTCCGTTGGGCTGTTTGCTGCTGGCTTCTGGCACATCATTTAAAACCACAGTCACCGGACATGGGTCTTGGGGTCGGGCCTCCAAGCGTCTGCTTGGAGGCAGATTGTTCCACGCGTGGGGAAGTGTGTCTGTGTGTGTCCCAGGGCGTGGCTGTGTGTGCACATGCTGTGGCCGAAAGAAGCCCGGGGGAGGGGACTTGCCCACCTCTTCCTTCACCTGGACACTCTGCAGCCACACTGGGTCACCTTGTCCTTCTGACGTTTAGTCCCACTGCTGGGACAGCCTTGCTGCCTGGTGCGTTGTCAGATCAAAACCCCCAGGAGACCCTTCAATGCCAACCTGATTGGGACGGTGGAGCTCAGACAGAAGAGTCAGATCTAAATCCCCATAACGTGCCTCCAGAGCCACAGGCCCACCCCACGTAGGTCTCTGCAGCCCCACACTTCCTCCCCCAGCTGGACCCCCAGAATGCTTCACCCCTAGGCCTGGGGCTGTGATGTTGCTGACACTGAAGTCTGGAGTCAAGATGGCCAAGCAAGCCTGAGGCCTCAGGAGAACAGCTAGGCTTAAGCCGTCTCCTGGCCAAGGTGCCTGTAGTGTCAAGAGGCCATCCGCAGGGCCTCCTGCCTATGGCTCAGGGCTGACTGCTCCACAGGGACCCCTGCCTGTGACCGGGCCATGCTCGGCCCCCCCAGCTCTGGACAAGCCCTGGGGAATCACCGGGGTGCCCGTGCAGGGGCCGCAGGGAGCTCGCCCTGCTCTCAAGAGAAGTTACTCCTAATCCTCTTCAATTATTTTGGTGTGCCGTCTAGAACCAGTTTCCCGGGTGACAAATGTGTGGGAATCAAACACACCTAAAGATGCTGTGCCTTCCAGAAGCCTGAGAGCCACAGATCCATGTCCCTCCTAAAGGCCGACCCACGGACATCCCTTCCCACCCCTGTCTTCTGTGTCGGGGCGGGGGACGTGGCCTGTGAGACGCGTCTGTCCGAGGCCCTTGCCAGGACCCTCGTTCACCCCCCGCTCCTCTCTCTCTGCCAGGCTTCCCGGCAGCGGCTTATGGACCAGTGGCGGCGGCGGCGGTGGCGGCAGCACGAGGGTCAGGTAGGAAGGTGTGCGGGCCAGGCGGCTCCCAGGCATGCCCAGTGTGCAGGGGAAGGTAAAGGCCCTGTTGGATCTGTGTGGCTGCGTCTGCCCACCACTCTCACCACAGCCCGGAGGGTGGGGGGTGGGGGTGGGGGCAGCCCCAGCGGGGGGTCAGTCGCGGGACCGCAAACCAAAGGTAGATGATGATTCTCTCACTCAAAAGAGAAAAATGGATTTCTTTTGGACTTTGGACGGCCCCTTCACCTGACAGCCGGCTTCAGGGCACCCATGGGCATTTCCCTCCTTGGCTTTTGCTGGTTCACAAGGCCCCCTGCCTCAAGTCTCTGACCCAGCCAGAGAAGTTCTAGGTTGCGAAGGGAGACTCAGAGCCCATCCACGTGGTCCTGGCCTTGGAGCAACCCACCCCTTCGGCCCCTGCTGCACTTGGCAAGTGGGCTTGCTGATCCGGCTAAACCCCGAGTCCCTGAGGGTCAAACGTGAGGCCAACCCTGACCCCAGGGAGTGAAGCTGCTCTTCCTGAAGCCCCCAGTCCATCCCAGACTCTCTTCTTAGCCGAGACCAGAGAGCTCCAAGACTCTAGCCGCCAAGGGAATTGGGGTGTTCCCTCCCATGAGGTTGCCCAGGTCATTTGGTCTCCAAATCCAACCTTTGAGGGGGTCTGGGACCCTTGGGGTGAGCTGGGAACCTTTCCCCAGCGGCACTGTGGGCTCAGGCTGGAGCTGGGCCGTTGTCCCTCTCCCCCAGGTGCCCTCTGCCTTCCTGAGCAAGCAGGGCTTCTGCTGTGTGCTCCCCATCCCCCAGGCCACCGAGAGGCCCCCCACCTCCTAAACCCGGGAGCCATGGTTTGCAGCTCTCCCCCAACACCCCGCGGCCAGGGCGCTGGAGCACCCAGGGGAGTTTAGTTTGATGTAACAGGGCTCTGAGGAGGGCGGGGGGAGGGAGGTGCTGCTGAGGGCACCAGGAAATGGGGCATTAAAAGCCCAGAGGGCAAACGCCAAAAAGACCCAAACCCTCGGTGGTAAGAGACTGGCACAGTGAGGCCCTTTGGAAATGTCAGTAAAAATCCGTTCCATGCAAACTGGCACTGCCTCAAGCTACAAAGGACCCACTCCCCTGAGCCACCTGCTGGGGGCTTGTTTGGAGAGGCCGGGGAATTCTCAGGGGGCTGCTGAGGACGTTAGCCAGAGAGCTGGGCGGGGGCACCGGGCGCCTTTCCTTGGCTTCCGCCTGCCCAGCCGGCCTCCAAAGCTCCCACCGGCCCTCTGGCCAGTGTCTCTTGGTCCCCCTGCCCTGGGGGCGGGTTGCACAGCTGCCTAGTGTCTCCCTGTTCCATTTGGTTTTTTAACTTGAGAGCTTTTTGGTATCATTATAAACCAGCCTCTGTCCTACCTGTGCCTGGGGGAAGGGACGACAAAAAGAAAAATCTTGAGATTTTTGAGTGTTGTTGGTTGTTGTTTTCTCCGTTCAGTTTCTTTCTTATTGTAACTTGGATTATGAAACTAAACTTTAACCCAAAATTAACCCTGCCTCTCTCCCCACCCCCATTCTCCTTGACTTCATGGCAAGTTTAAAGGGCAGCATGGGGTTCTTTGAGAGTCTGAGAGTGGTCTCCCCATGGTCTCTGCCCCCTTCTGCCACCCCTGCCCTCTCACAGACCCCCAGAGCCAGGCGGGAGTCCCACCCATCCCCTCTAACTCCTAACCCCAAAGGTCAGAGCCATCTCCAACCACCCTTTTTTTTTCAGGATCAGTGGTGTTTTATTTGTAGCCATTTCCATCCGGAGCCGAGTCTCCCACAGGCCATTCTAGGTCAGCCATGCTCATCACCGCACTGTTAGTGAATTCTCTTCAGGAGTGTGCTCCCAGACCCCCTGCCCATACCAGCCTGGGTTAGTGCAAGGAGTAAATCCTCAGCTCGGAGGTGCCCGCCCCAGGATGCAGGCTCGGCCAGGAAGCTATAGGGCACCCCACCCCCCAGTGCAGCCTGGGTGTGCCCGAGGGTGATGACCGGGCTGTGCCTGCCAAAGTCAGAACACTGCCCAGGCTGGAAGACACCTGCCCACGTGTAGACAGGGTAGCTCAGCCCCCACCCCCTACCCCCTTTGAACCTGGAGCAGGATTACAAGGCTGGGGAAGGCAGATCTCCACCTGTCTTTCTCTTAGTGCATTTTGACCCGTAAGCACTCTCCCCTTCCTCCCTCCCTCCCCCTAGAAAATGATCTGGACTCCAAGTCTGGCAGGATGGCCAGTTATTTACCTGTCATAGTGGCCCCTGGGTGGCATTCTGGCATGTACAGGAGGGGCTGCACACTTATTTGGGTGTGTGAATCGGCCCAGGCCAGCAGGGGGGCTCACTGAGGGCTGATTGCCTGATTCTACCTTCACTGGCTCCTGCAATCCTGCCCCACCCATCCCAGCTCCTCCCCCGGGGATAGGGATGCTCCTTCAGCCCCCCAGCGCCCCCCCCCCCCCCACAAGCAGCCTCGGCTGTTGGGGGGCATTACAAGTTCAACGGCATTCTCTCATAGGGAGAAGCTGGTCTAGGGAGTCTGTGGAGTGCCGCCCTTGAGCTTGGTCCCCTGCTGAACCTGGCCGGGGACTCAGAACAGTGGGAAACAGGGCCTCTGCTCCCCAGGGGCTCTCAGGCTTGGCTTAGGGAAGGCCCTCTTTGCACTTTCATTTTTGCCAAGCTCCACAGTTTTGTGTGGGTTTTCCCTTCCTTATCATGACATGCGGGGGGAGCTTCCTGAGTGGAAACGCCAGCCGGGGGCCGTGGGGTGGGAAGCAGCTTTGGTTTTGATGAGCTTGGTAGCGGCATCCGTCAGGGCTACGGTGTCAGGGTAGGAGGTCCCTGGGCCTGGAGCTCTGCACCCACCTCAGCCGACTCCTCTGGGCCCGCCTGCCCCGGACCTGAGGTGGGTGGGCTCTGGTGACCCCCAGGGGGAGGTCCCGGCGACTCCTAGATGACTTCACTATCAGTGTCACTTTTCTTTTACCTTCACCCGGAAGTTTGAAACGTCATCTTTTCTTGTGCTCAGTCGAGACTTTGTTTATTTTGATCGTATCCATTCAGTTCCAGTGGCCCCATCATGCCCCTCCCCCAAAACCTAAATCAAGTTTGGTAAACGACTCCCCCGACAAGTGAGGGAAATGGTTCGAATCTCCAGGCTATTTGATTTCTGGGTGGCATCGCGGGTGGGTCCGTGTATCAGTCTTAGGCCCCGGCCCCAGCCCATCCCCGGCCCCAGCCAGGACCCCTTACTGTGCTTTACACTTGCCAGCTTTGTTCCCATCTAGTGACATGAGCTCCTGACGGTGGTGGTGAGTGTGAGAGTCATGTTCTGTTGTCTTTTCTCTTGCTTGGTTGGGGCCGCGGTGAGAGTGTCTCTGAGGCATACTTTCCCGCCTCTCTTACACTAGGATCTGCACACCTCCTCTCAAACACTCTTCTGAGCACGCTCAGCGGGAAGGTTTGTCCACACCTATTAATCCTCTCTCAGTGTCCAGCTTCCTGTTAGTACCAGCTGGTTTGCATGTTTTTGCTTGTTCAGATGAAACAGTTCAAGAAACAAACTCATATCCAACTCTCGAGAAATGTCTTTTTTTGTACACTTTCGTTTTCGATTTTTTTTTTTTTTTTTTATTAGTTACAACTCCGAAACACCTGTTGTCCAGTAAAACATTTCACACCCCCTGCCTGTTCTTAGATTGTATGTCTCTGTGGGACTGAACTAAATGCATGCACTGTAGTAGATGTACTGGTAGCCGTAGCTGTAGTTGTAGAACATGCATTGTTGAGTTGATATTACAGGGCCTCGGACGGCTGGGCACAGCACGGCTGTCTGCAGGGTAGCGTGGGGGCCAGGAAGAGAAAGGGCTCCATATTTTCAATGTTGCCAAAGGGCTTGGATCCATGTTCCCACCATCAGCCACCACCACCTCCCCTCACACTCCCTGCTCCCCGAGTCCAGGACTGGGTCACCACCCTCAGCTCTAGCCTTCCCAACTGAGATCTCTCTTGATCGTGTCCAACTATAGTGAAAGAGAATGGAATCAGCGTTGGAAGGAGTCTTACAGTTCTTCCTTGCTCTTGTCTTCCTCCTATGATTCTTGAACAGATCAGGCCTTTTTTTACCTCTCAAGGCCTAGCAGCAAGGCTCCTCCAAGCCCTCTACTCCTTGAGTCCTCTGCCAGCTCACATCCAGCCCTTCAAGGATTCAGGTCCTTGTGGCAGCCCTGTCCACATGGTCGGAGGGGAAATGAAATATGATGGGGAAAGGGATTAAGATCTCAAGATCCTTAGTCTGCACACAGGGGATGCATTTGGTCTTAGTCAAGGTCGGCATTTGTTCTTACGGTTGGTGAAGGTAAAAGGAGAAAGGGTGGAGGGCAAGTGGGGTGAGAGAGGTGACATTCCTGCTGTGGAGATTACTGGCACAGCTTCATGAGGAGGGGAGGTAAGGGGAGGGGAGGGGAGTGGTGGAGAGGAAGGGGGCCTGTAATATCCGAAGAGGAGGCCACAGTTTGCCTGCATCTCCCCAGGAAGACTTCCCAGTCCTGCAGCCTCTGCCCTGAGTTCAGGGCGTGTGCAGTCAGCCATCTCTGGACACACTGTCTCCCCTCCGTTTGTGCTGACAAATCATAAGACAGTGCAGAGGTCTCTTGGAGCTTTTGGAGGCATCCCTAACCTCTGTAAGTTGACGGAAGATGAAGCAGTAGTTGCCACCTGGGACCTGCTCCTAAAGCCAGGCTGGTGGGTGGCTGTGACCCAACACTGCAGGACGCAGGTGGGATCTGAACATTCAGGGTGCCAGTTATCTATTATCAGAGGAGACAGAAGCCCAGAAAGTCTCCATAAGAGTGTGCAAAATGGTAGCCCGTGGCATGTGGCCCAGTCGGGGTGGGCCAGGATTGAATGTGAGCCGGCAGGTCGGCCAGATTGAGGGCCCCGAGGCCCAGGAAGGGAGATCCGGGAGGAGGTGGCCTTCTGGCCCAGTCTTCATGGGGGTGGGAGTGGGCAATGGCGGAGGGAGAAGCTGGAACTGTCAGGCACTGGGGCTGCTGAAGCGGTGGATTGACCCAGAATGGGGAGCAGGAGAAGAGGGTGGGACAGAAGGCAGAGAGAGCAGAAAGTCCCCACCCCACCCCCCACCCCTGCCTGAATCCTAGGTCTGGCTTTGCTGCCCAGAGGCTGGACATCCCTGAGTTTCCGTTCCAGTACGTAAAATGAGCAAGAATAAAATTCAGGTCTGGGGATAGAATAAATCGTTTAACTTAAGCCATAAAATAAACACTTTGGGGAGGAGAGTAGATCTCAGACCTGCCCCACTTTGATCTCAGGACATTTCCCATGTCCCCAGTGAAATCCTTTGCCCCCTGTGTGTTAGGGGCTGAGGGAGTCCACACACTCCAGCTGCTGGAGGAATGCGGACATTGTTTGCACCGGTTGCGGCACAAGCCTTAGGGTTCCCAGGTATTGCTTTCAACAAGCCTGTACTGAAGGTTTGCTTTGTGCCAGGCACCAAGGCATATAAAGGCAGGTAACACTTCTTGCCTTCAGTGGTCTGAGAATCTAGATTCCTTCCACTGAAAGCCCCTATTTCCCACGATGCGTTGTTTCTGGCACTGTCAGCTTCATTTAAAAAAGGAAAACGGATCACTGTGCCGCCTTTATTGCTGAAGATGGCTTTCCTGGGCCTCCGTCAGCAGAATCCGATGTCCAGGAAAGGGGGGTGGGGTGCAGGGCTGCAGTGCAGGCATCTCTTCTTTCCCGCCCAGGCTCCCTTGTGCTAGCAGCAAGCATCCTCTGGGGGCTGTGACCCCAAGATGGCCCATCTGTGGGTAAGGTCATGGGGACACCCTCTCATTGGAATAGAGCCAGCACAGTAGCCCAGAGGGAGAGAAAATCTGTGACCTGTTAGGACTGCTCACCAGCCAGATACTTGAAAGACTGTCCCGGAACATATATCTCCCAGTCACTGCCTTGTGCTCTGGGCATGGACACCTTGTTTCTCAGTTTGTCATTAAAATCTTCATTTCTGGGAGAGCCAGGACTTTGCCCATAAAGAGTCCAGCATTGGATTTCAGTAACCCCAGTGAATTTATAATAATGTGCAGAGCTGCCCACCTCTGACCTCAGCTTCATTCATTTTCCAAGGGCTTTTGGACCAACTCTGTTGAGGATAAAATACATCCGCTCTAATCAATAATTTTGTAATAGAAATACCATGCACTTGATAAATCGACTCTAGTGCAATTAGTGACTAGCCTCAAAGCCCAGACCTAAGTATAAGTTAATCCTAAAGTGAATGGAGTGGGAGAATGTTAATGGTCTTTTAAATCAGTGGAATTATTTTCAGTGGGTGACACATCCGTGCCCGCCCCCTGAGCTGGTTGGCCTTCTCACATGCTGGCTTGGGAGCACAGGCCCTGCTGTCTGGAGGAGGGGGTGGGAAGAATGGTGCCCTTGAGAGCTCTATAACAGCACATAGAGCCCAATACAGAGGGGCAAAGGGATCCCCTCCCTGTGCTCTGGGCTGGGTGGGGGCACTGCAGGATCTGGGGAGCCCCAAAAGTTGGTGAACCCACGTGTTGGTGAGAATCACCAAAGGAGCACATACCTGGGTACATCGTGGTTCCATGGGTTCCTACAGAGCTAAGGCTGTCATGTCTTTTACCGCAGCTGCCCTGTGAGATGGGCAGAAAGGCAGAAGGTTTGGGCTCAATTTTACATGTTTGTTTTTTATGAGAAAGCTGGGCTACAGAGTGGTAACATGACATATCCAAAGTCACACAGCTGGTTACCCGGTTAGCGAGGCTTTGGTCAAGGGTAAAGAACCCTGAACTTGAACCCAGGTCTTTGGCCTCCTTTAAGTAGCCCTGGGAGGAACCATGTTTGTTCATGAAGGACTCACCTGCCGCCCAGACACCCTTGCACATATAGGAACGTCCTGGGAAAGCCCAACAGCCTCGGCTGCCAGCTCTGTGTTGGCTGAGGACTCAGGCTCCAAGACCTCACAGTCCAACCTTTCAGAGGTAGATTTCAGAACCAAACCCAGGGCACATCTGCCGTGGAGTTTAAATCGGCAGATATTTATTAAGTGTTCAACAACAGTAATTATTATTATATGTGATAGGTACCATCCTAGGCCTTGATTCAAGGTACTTTGGGCTGAATCAGAAAACCCAGCTCAATGTGATTAAATATTATACGGGATTTATTGGCTGACATCCTGGAAGCTCTATTGGAAGAGTGAGCTTCATGTGTTCAGGGCTCATTTTCTGCAGTTTTCTTAGCTTTGCCCTCCTTCTCATTTCGATATTGTCTTTTCGTTGGTTTCCTACGATGGCAAAATGGCTGCAGCAGTTTCCTGCTTCACATTACCCTGTCTAGAAGAAGAGGGGCGTCAGGTGGTCCAGAATTCTAGCAAAAGTCCAGAACTTTGTGCTGTTTGGTTAAGGCCTAGGTTATAAGAAGCAAGCACTGAGGGTGGGACCTGACCCCTCTAAACCCAGCTAAAGGAGCTAAAGGAGCTCCAACACAGTGGAAGAAGGATGGATTTCCAAAGGCAAATCTGGGTACTGATAAAAGGCGGAAAAAGAGACTGATGCTGGCAGCCCTGGAAGCTCATAGATGACTCCAGAGGACAGCCCCTGCCCTAGAGGCTCTCCCAGCCTAGCATGGAGACTAATGTGTACCTACAATATGATGCCTAAGCCCAGTAAAGGAGGAGCACAGAGCTGTGGGGGAAGTCGAGGAAGGTTTCACAGGGGAGCGAGTATCTATACTTTTAAAGGACAGATAGGAGCTCCCCAGGGAGCCTGGGGAAACCGCTTATGCAAAGCCACCAGAAAAGCAGAGTGATCTTGAAGTCCTGCAAATGGTTCACTCTGGCTAGAAAATAAAATGCATTGGGGTTGAGGGCAACAGCTAGCTAGAGAGCTGGGCAGAGTCAGAGCAGGGGGTCCTTAGTGCCATGCTAAAGAGCCTGGATTCACCTAGGTGACTGGGAGCCTCAGAGAGGCCTGAAACCAAGAAGTGACATCAGATTTGTTTGTTAGACAAGCCAGACAGCAGGGTGGATTAGAGAGACGAGAGGGGAGGCGTAAGGGCAAGTGACAAACCATGAAATTGTAAACACTCCATAAATGTTCGTATATAGCTGCCCAGTAAGAGGTACTGTGGGCCTTTTACTCTTCCCCATTAGCTGATTAACTCTGGGCTCAACGTCATGCTGGTAGGGGGACAGTGGGAGGCTGTCTAATGGGCAGTGGGGATATAGGCTTGAAGAGGTAGAGACAGGCTAGAGTCTGGGAGAGGGAGACCTTGAAAGCCCGATTGATATAGTCATATTGGTGGGAGAGAGAGGCTCATATTCTTTATGGCAGTGGAACTCAGTAAAGACAGAACCAAGTGAGGAAGATCAACCTGGCAGTGGCCCAACAAAGCACAATCTGACCCCTTAATCCCTGCGGCTGTGCTGGGTTTGTGGTCTGGAGCAACGGGAGGAGAGCAAGGCAGACCCTGGAGGGCATTCCATCACGGGGAGTCCACCTTAGTTTCCAGCAATTCTCCTTTGCTTCTGCCAACAAGTTGTTGTTCATTCCCTGCTCGGGGCTATTTGTTCCCATTCCTGTGCCCTCCTGGCAGCCACTGCCCTCGTCCTTTCTGCTAGTCCATTTCCCTCTGTCCTCATCTTTGCTCCCTCTGTTCAAATCTGGCTCAGAACACCAGGAAGCCACACCCGATTAACCCTCCCTGGGATGCCCCCTCCTTCGCTCTAGCTTCTCAATGTGATCTTGTGTTCTCAGTCTTCTTCCTGATTGGTGAGTTCTCCTCAATGAAAGGCAGGATTTTGAGTCTTTGGAAGATATTTTGCATGTTATCTCAGAGTGGTGCCTGCCTTCTCCAACAATACAAACCATCAATCCTCCAGGAGGCAGTCAGCCTCTGTTCTTAGTATAGATGAGTAATTACTGTGCAATTAGAGAAGGCGGAAAACAAAGGGGCCCTTTGTTCCTGGATGCTCATTAATAAATACAAAGGTCTCCCCTTTCCATCCTGGGATCCTGCCCAACAGGAGGTGGGCAAATAATGCTTTTGAACAGCTGCGATTGGCTGTTGCAATTAGATCTGTCAGGATGAGAGAGCCACAACGAAATCCACTCTACGGCATGGACCAGAGGGTTCCAGCTGGCATCTCAAAATTCAAACCCACCTGGGAGGTCCCTTGAGGGAAGGATATCTTGCAAGTGGTGGATAGAATGCTAAAGACACTTCCTAGCCAATTTTAATAAAATAATGGTAATAGTAATATGTTAATGATAACTCACATATATTATGAGTGAGTCATGTACTGTGCTAAGCCCACCCCCCTTATCCCATTTTATTCTCTTAGCCCTATGAAATGGGTGCTGTCATTCCCATTCCCATTTTTAAGATTTAAAAACTGTGGCTTAGCATGTGTGAGGTGGCAGAGGCAGGATCTGAGCCTAGGTCTGCCTCATCGGACAGCGTCTGTCAGCAGACGCTCCATCGTACCAATCCTGCCATACCTGCAAAGCTCTGCATCTTTGAAACATACCCTCAACAAAAACCAACCGCTGCCATCAGCTCAGTTCTCCATATCCCTGGTAGAGGAGAGAACCCAGTCATTTTCGGGAGGCATTATATGTGTTTTTTTGCACCTGCTTCTGCTGTTGCAGACTTGACATCACGGTTCTGTCTGGCTTTAGCTGACATTTCCGATCTGGCTTCTGGTCTCTGAATCTCTTCAGACCAAAGGCACACAAAGGAGGCCCAGAGGAGGCACCGTCGGGTAAGTGTGAGCCAGGCTAAAGATCATTATTAGAAAGGAGCCTTTAGCTAAAACAAAACTGAAGGAAGTTAGCCACTGCCTGAAGGAAACTAGGCGATGAAGCAGGGGAGGACGCTTTGGGCAAGACACTTCTCGGTAGGGATGAGTCAACATCCCTTCACGTGAGCTGTGAGGACTTAATCTGGAAGGTCGCTGGGAAGCCCAGCCCAGCCCTGAGGCTGGGAGGGGATTGGCCGCCCAGTTGCTGGGGCTTTGCCTTAAGCCAATGGCTGGGAGGGGCGGAGCCAGAGGCGGGAGCAGTGGGCTCCTCCGCCAATCGTCCTGCAGGGAGGCTGGGCTCCCAGTACCATGGCAACAGTACCATGAGCAGGGGCTCATTTGTTTTGTTGATGGGCAATTACTACGCAATTAGAGAAAGCTAAAAATAAAGGGGTCCTTTGTTCCTAGTTACTTATTAATATTAATAAAACGGTCTGTCCAGTTAACGCAAACCTGTGCGCCTGTGGTAGAGCCCACTGTGGGAGGCTTTCCCCATCTTGGCCGGGAGAGGAGATGCTCAGCCTTACCAACACACGGGACCCAGGATGCCCTGGAATCAGGGGGTCGGTCAGGCACTGACCCATGCAGAAGGAGTCTGGTCGTGTCAACCCAGCCTCCAGAGAAAAGACCACAAACACAGCAGCGAAACCAGAAAACATGGACCCGAGTTGGAAGAAACCTCTCGCCCAGTTTTGCTATGTACCCTTGGCCACGTTGTTCGACTTTTCTGGGTCTAGGTTGTTCAGCTCCAGGTGCATAAAATAGTCTCTAAGCCTTCCACTGAGGTAGCCCCTGAGATTTCAATGTCTCCTCTCCCACCTGGCTTGAAGGGAAACAAATCAGACTTGGAAATGACTTGCTAGAAGTTTACTTGGTTGTCCAGGGGTTGACCCCACAGCTTCTGGCATCTGGCCTTGGAGATGGAAACAGCTCAGAGACATCCCTTCTATCCCTTCCCCGTCCTAGGGGACGGATTGCCTTGTGGATTAATCAGATAAGGATGATAAGAGGCTTTTAAGAAGAAGCAGGAGAAGAAGAGAAGGAGGTGGTGGAGGAGGAAGAAGAAGAAGATGATGATAAGAGCGTAGAAGGAAGAGCAGGGAATCAGAAGACTTGGTTCCAGTCTGGCTTCTGCCAACAACAAGCTGGTTGATTTGGAGGCAAAGGATTTCAGACTGTTGGGTTCTTGGGCACCATTCAGCTCTATAGCTCTGTATAGGGCTGCTGTTTCCAAAGCTCTGGATCCCTTATCATTGGGAGCAAAAGGTTGACAGTGATAGTGCCTTAAGATCTGAGAGGAGTGACTGAAGAGAAAGCCAGGGGCTTCCAAGTGATGAAGCAACTGGTAGGGATGCATTTGAAAAAATCAGTCACACATTTTGTTAACGTGTGAAGGCAATGAGAGGGATAGAAATATTTCCAGACTTGTGTATCATTTAAAAAAAAAAAACCTGTAGTCAGATTTCCATCCTTGTGTGTGGTTGATTAACCCTTTAGGGTTTGGCACTCTGGATGGTATTCATTGATAAAGGTGGACCCGTTAATAGCTGTCGTCGATGAGCTGTGGAACTGGGGCGAACGCAGTGGTTCTTGAACTTGGCTACATGTTAGAATCACCTAGGGAGTTCTTAAAATTCCTAGTGTCCAGGCCACACTGTAGATCTATCAAATCAGAATCTACAGGGGGATGGCGGGAGGTGGGGGGGCACGGTGGGCAGGCCTCAGCGTTACTTAAAAGCTCCCCAGGCAAGTCCAACCTGTAACCATGGACTCAGATACCATCAGGTTCTTGCCAGATATGGAGCCTCAAACCATCTCTGTGACTTTGTCGTCAGCATCCCTACCTCAGAAACAGATAAATAGAGCCAAGCCAGACAGTTCACCCCAGCCTCCTCTAATGAGCAGGAGAGCTGGTCTGGGATCATTAGCCTGCAGCCTTGGAGCCCAGGCCTCTCCTGCCCACCATTGGTCCTCCCGGCAGGGCCAGGAAATCCACCCCTCCAGGATGGGCTGAAGGGGTCTTTGTCCTCATAGATGGATTCTCCTACCTCCCCCCGCAACAGGACAGCCCTGTCCTGGCTGAGATTGAGAGCATGTACACTTAGAACCAGCAGCCCGGAGCAACCATAAACAGGGAAGCAGCTTGACTGTCCCTCCTTGACTGTCTGATGAATGAGGGCTTTTTGGTAAGGTCGGAGTTTGTTTGTTATTAAAGACCTAATTAGAAACACGAGAGGGAGCTGAATGGCGCCGTGCTTGGCCAATTAGTGACATGTATGCGCCCGCTTTGAACTTCAAGGACACAGAGCTATTAGCGCTTACATCAAAAATGGATTAAACTCCTGTGCCTTTATAATCATTAAAGACAGGCTGCTCAAGTGGAAAGCCTTTTGTACGGGTCCTCAAGGGGCTGCCCCTTGGGCATCCTCCCCACCCCACCCCCTGGCTGCTAGAGCCCCAAACAGTGAGTTTCCGTGAAATGTGATCAGGCAGTAAATACTGAGGGTGCTAGGGCATGCCAGCTCCCCACAGGACAGCCCTCAGCGGACTGGAGTAGTCTTTGGGGACTGAGACCAGCCCTCTGGTTGCACTTTCTAGGGTGGGAGGGCTTCCTTTCTCTCTGGCAGTGCCCTTTCCACCTCACCCTGACCCCAGCAATACCGCATGCCTGCTTCGTGCTTAGTCTTGTTCTGGGATGTGGCACAGAGGAGGGTGGTCTGGTCCTCAGGTGAGAGGCTGACCCCTGTCTCCTGTGGCAGGCATGGCCCGACCTCAGGGAGCCCCCGGTCTGATGGGGGAGACACCCCCGCCACCAGGGAGCTCCCAATTTGGAAAGGGCAGCAGGACCCATGCCCTCGGGCGCTGGCATTCCAACATTGGAGCTTTGATTCCTTGTCGTTGATTTTGTGACCTCTGTGAGGCCAGGAAAGATCCAAATAAACAGAAGAAACCTTGTCAAACTATGATGCAAGGACGGACAACTGGGCAGCATGATTCAGTTTAAAAAGCAGCCGGGAGTGGCCCTGAAGACCAAGTGAGAGCTGGTTTCAGTCGGTCTGAGACACTGTGAGACCCTGGACACATCCCCTCACGGCCCCAACCCTCGGTTTCCTTGTCTGCAGCCCCAGGGCAATAAGACCCATCTTACAAGTTGTTAGGAGCGTGAACAAGATGGTGTTAAACGCCTGCCAATGCGCCTGGCGCGCAGTAGGTGCTCAGTGAATCTTAGTTCCCTTTCTAGCCTGGAACCCCGAGAAACCACAGCTTCTAGAACCCTGCGCCCCTTGCCTCCAGACCCTGTTTTGCCTGAACTAGTATGAGGCTTTCCCCCGCCCCACCTTTGCTAACTGGGACAGGGCATCACCTCATTCCTTCCGAGCTTTTCATCGTGACTGAGGATACCACAAGGATGTAGTTCTGGCCTCGGATTTCATAGCGTTTTCTGTTAACCTAGTTATAGCGCAGGAAGTGTACGCTGGGGCTGCAGTGAGTGGAATCACTTACAAGACACAAGCAAGGACCTGACCCTCCTGGCTGGGGGCGGGCAGGGTGAGAATTAGAGAGCGAGCACACACAGCACGGCTGGGGTGCCTGGGTACATGCGGGGAGAAGCCAGACTGGTTTCTTTTTTGAAAAGATAAAGAGATGGGTGTGCCTCGGGGACACAGGGGGTCACCCGATCAAAACACAGCCAGGCAGATTCTCAGGATTAAACTAGGAGACACTTGGAGCAGCAGAACTGTTTCGGAGAGAGAGGGAGTCCTTCCCAGGCCGCACGCTCTCTATCCTCC
Source organism: Eschrichtius robustus (assembly GCF_028021215.1). Classification (NCBI taxonomy): domain Eukaryota; kingdom Metazoa; phylum Chordata; class Mammalia; order Artiodactyla; family Eschrichtiidae; genus Eschrichtius; species Eschrichtius robustus. The sequence goes on from NC_090843.1 coordinate 40,569,324, forward strand.
TTTCCCCCTGATTCTCAGGTCAGGGGGGGCTGGAATGGGAGGCTTTGGCATCGCCCATGTGCTGCCCCTTGCCCATTCTAACCTGTGTGGGCCTGGAATCTGAAACCAGTTAATTCAGGGAAGAGGCAGCCGGATGTGAGTGTTAAAACACCGCCTGCCTCAGCCAAACTATAAACATTTGTCTCTGGGGTCGACTTCCCCTCGTCTTCTGAAGCACTTGAGAGGCTCAGGGTGGAAGTGTTGTCAAAAGGCTGCTTTATATCCCAGAGGGATCCTGCTTTATATCCCAGGATCACCACCTTGCGTTCAATACTTGTGGCCTGAGCTGCAGCGGCCGCTGGGGTCCCTTCCTTGGGGAAGCCTGCTGCAGCCGGGCAGACAGTTCACACTGGCAGAGCGAGTGCCACATAGGCCCCAGGGACTCACGTCGTGGCCTCTCCTTCCCTGGGGCCCCTCTGCCCTTTCTTCCTTAGAACATGCAAACAAGGTCAGTCCCTCAAGACCCCTGGGGTCTGGGAGAAACAAGAACCTGATGGTGGCTCCAGAAAGTTCATTCTTTGCCCTCATGACAAAAGCTTGGTTTCTTTGGCCACCAGGCCCAGGCCCACTCAAGGCTACTGCATCCCCAGAATTTACCCCATGAGCAGATGGAGAAGCCACTGACCCCCTTCCTCCCCCTTCCCTCCATCCCAACCAACCCAGCCTAGTCCTTTGGGAAGAAGAGACACACCCACACCCAAATCAGGGCTGATAATAAAAAAGCATCGAGATGGAAAGAGAATGAGACGTTTTCTGCTGAGATTGTACAACAACGTTAAAGTATAAAGTACGGGCCACAAAGCCCTCCTCGGCTAGGTCCTTCGGGGGTGCTTGGGGCTGTCTCCTCTCACTGATCTGAGTGATAGTGTATCCCGGTTCACTAGTAACCCAGGATGTGAGGGTTTTGGAGCCGACCAGCAGTGAAGTTATCTCTTTAGGGGATGTGATTTGACTGGAAGCTGAGACCATTCTACAAAATAATGAGTCCCAAGTCTTAGGTTCCGCTGTCCGTCAATTCCCTACTTAAGATAGGCCAGCACTAACCAACGGACATCTGCACTGACCTCAGTGGTCTGAAGCAGGCTAGGTGTTGAGCAAACAAGCAGAAACTGCAGTCTTCTAAGATTGCCACCACGGAAACCGACAGTTGGAATGTTTGTGACACTGACTCCCTCAGCCCAGTGAATGAGCTGACACTCTCCATGTGTCCTGTGCAGTATTTATGATGAGCCAGGCATCTGTGGATGTGTCCAGACTTGTTGATACCAGGCTGAGTTTGTCCTTCTCAGTAATATATTGGTTTGTATATGGAGACAGGGAGAAAGAAATACCATCACACATTGCTCTCTCAAGCCTCCCCCAGTTTTAAATTATGTCTTCTCCTTGCCTTCTGAAATAGCTTGAATTTCAGCAGAGCTTAAAAAAAAAAAAAATGTTGTATATAAAATCGATTGTCCCTGCATCTGGGTCCCTGAACTGATTTGACTTTAATTTAGTGTGTCATACAGTTTTCCCAGGTTAGATGTAACTGCTGGCCCTCTCTAGCTACCTCTGCCACCTCCAGGCTAAGCTCCAGGAGGAAAGTTTGAGCCAGGATCCCTGGGACACAGTGGCCGGGCAGACTGCTGGATGCAATTCCCTCCTTGCCCTGCTGGTAGTTCACAGCTGAGTGTTTCTCCTTCCGTTATCAGAAGCAGGTGTATCTTTTCAGGCTGACCTTTCCCATCAGACCACCTGCATTAATTTACAGTAGGCACGCCTTCCAGAGGGCACAGTGAGACTGCAGATTGGGGTCGTCAGCTCTGTTTCAAGGAAGGCCTTGGCTGCCTGGCTCCCGAGCAAGGAGAGTTTGGCTGTTCAGAGGCAGGTCTCCGCTTCTGACAGCCACCTGGCATTATGGACCCAACACCCACCGAGACCCCCCCCCCCCCGTGTTGTAGGGGAATCGAGCAGGTTGCTCTTGCTCTGGAGAACACAGGGTCCCGTGAGAACCCGGAGGGTCCCCACCTTCCACACGCCCCCCGCCTTCCACATGCCTCCTGCCTTGAGGGGTCCCTTGCTGACATGAGACACAGGCTCTGCTGCTGTGGAGTTTTAATCCAGGCGGAGAGAAGCATGATATAGACAAGGTGAGTGTCGGAGGGGCAGTGACTCTGGCCTCTTTTCTCTGGCATCAGCCTATCAGCAGAGCCCCTCTACTCATTCCTTTTTCAGTCGCTTTCTTTAAATTCTCTAAAACAAACAAAAACCCCTAAAATCTAGTGTGATGAGTTAACACAGCCCTGCCCTCGAAGAGTATCACATCGGCTTATGCTCCGGGCCCTCCATTCTGCGGGAGCTGGGGGTTGGGAACAGGGCCATGACACCGTCCGCCCAGACTCCCCTCCCTTGTCCCTGATGGAGGCATAATGAGTTCTGCTGGGCAGCAGGTTACCTTCTGAGCTGGGCTTGCTGAGGACCGGCCCACCAACTGCGTTTGCCTGTGAGCAGCACACACTCCGTCCCAGAAATGTCCTGGGGGCCACGAGGCCCCCTCCTGAGATTAAACCTGGCAGCAACAGATAATTCACCAAGCAGATGATTGAAATTGTCTTGAGGGCTGGCCCTGCCTTTTGGCGAAACGTGAGACCCACCAAACGAGGACCCAGGCCTAAGGCTGGGACTTGGCAGGGCCCTGGCTTGTCCCAGATATGTGGGCTGAGCTCATCTGGGAAAGACTTTGGAAACAGTTCCTTTCTCTGGATCAGTAATAACCTACTTTTCAAGCCTTAGAGCCAGAGATGCCCTCCCAGGGGTGCCTGCCTTAGAGCCCTGGGCCCTAGCTTTCTGCCCCAGGTCCCGTGGCATCACTTTGGGATCATACAGAAGTACTGGGACTTCCATACCTTTCCTAGACCTACAGTGAGGCTGTCCTGATTCTCACTGCCCTCTCCCACGACTTCCCCACCCTCGGTGACGAATTCCACTCTCAGCCCAGCCCCTTCTGACCACAGTTGGGCAGAACCACATGCAGACTGTATGCTCTCCAGAAGGCAGGCATCTCCTGGGTTTGCTGTAAAACCCCGAGGGGCCCACAAGCTTTGGGTCCAGCCCCTGCAGGTGAGAGTCTGAGCCTGCAGGACAGACCTTGGATAAGGTCTTTGGATGGCTTTCCTGGGTCAGCCATCAAGGTGTTTTCTTCCCTTGATGGGCAGGAAGTTCCTCCTTTTATCTGATGCGAAGTGCCTCCAAATTTAATTCAAATGCGTTTCCTCTTGCTGGCCTCAGTGAGCTGTAGTGTCCTTGCTTTCCTGCCCCCCAGTCCCCAGAGTCCTTTCATCAGGTCCAAGGTGATTAAGTGCACCAGGTGGATGAAATAGATCCTTTTGTGAATCACTTCCTGATTTGTATGGCCAGTGAATTGTACTCTCCTACATCAGATTTTCCTAAATCTGCGTATGGTACCTGCCTTGTTGGGCTCTGCGTACACAGCTGTCTCAAATATAGGTGTATTTGTTTTAAACTTGACAAGTTCCAGAGCACTGTCTCTTTTGCGTTTTCGCCACAGCCCACAGAGTCAGGCTGAGTAGGGCAGGCAGCACTCACGTGTCGCAGGTGAGGACTCCAACAGGTGAGGGGCTGACACTCAGGCGTGTAGCCGGAGGTCAGGGCCAGGGTCGCACTCAGGTCTTCTGACTCCAAGTCCAGTGCTCCCTTTCTCTGCACCACAGCCGCCTCCCTGAGCATACCTGCTGCCTGGACCCAGAAAGTCCAGAGGATGCTGGGGGACGGCGCGAGGGGTAAAGCGGAGCCTGCCCAGTATTAAACCACCGCTGCAGCTGCTGCCCAGAGCAGCCGATGGGAAAGTGACCCTGCTCCCTCACAGCGAGCCCCCAAACTGCAGCTTGGCCCAGGGCTTGCCCAAGGCCACTTAGCACTCACAGCTTCTGCTGCAAAGATGCCAGGGTGTTTGCAGGACACTGCCCTCCTCTGGGACAGGAGTCAGAATGTCCGATTTATGAATCGCAGCCCTATTGATTCCGCAGCATATACTGAGACCCCTCCCTCCCTCCCCATCCCCCCCCCCCCACACACACACACACACCCCCTGGCTGAGCAGGAGACAGGCGCCCTTGCCCACTAAGAGTAATGTCCCATCCCCTCTTCCTGACCTGATCCCGGCCTGTGGGACATTTCTGGCCCCTCAAAATGAGCCTGGAGGCGACCTCCAAAGAGACAGACCATTGAAAATTGACTGAGGGGTGACTGGCACAGAAAGCACCCTTAGGTCAGGGGCTCGGAGTCGTGCCTCTCCCCCTGCCTCTCTCAAGGTCACAGCTTGGAGGGGAGGGCCTCCTCCTTTACTGTGTAACCAGCCAGTGTGCAGCGCGAGCCTCCCGAAAGAAGAAAATCGCTTTGTTCCTAATGCCTTCCCACCATCAGACAGCGGGAACAGCCGCCGACACGTTGGCGTGCGCAGCGCCCTGCCCCTTCCTTCCTGAGCAGCAGAGCCGTTGCTGGGTAGAGCATTCCCAGAGATCGTGGGTTCGGGCCATCTCGTTGGCTTGTTAACGTGCTTTCTGGAGCCTGGGTCTCCCGCCCACAGAGAAAGAGGGCGTCATTGACCAAAGAGCCCAGAGACCTGGCTCCTCCATGCCCTCAGCCTTTGAGGGTGCAGCTTCCACTGTCCAGAAGCCTAGAGAAAAAGGACCAGCCCAGAACCAGGTGCTTCTTGCCTGCCAGCTGCACCCTCGGCGGGAACCCACTGCCTGATCTTTCACCCTTGGCTGGGGACTGTCTGCGGGGTGACTCTGAGCTGGGGCTCCGGCATTAGGAGGGCAAGTGTATATTCCTGCGAGACTTAGGGTTTTAGAGCTGCATTTTAATACAGTGCCTTCTCAACCGTGATACTGGCGTCATTTGATGGAAGAAGACTGAGCGGGGAGGGGCAATGTAGGCCTAAGAAGAGCTGCTTACTGTGAAATTCCCTTCAGGCCAACTCTCAAGCCGCAGGCCCCCTGGGCACACAGGATCGTGAGAGGTAGCCAGGGCTGGGCCGAATACCACCAGCCCTCCTGTCTTCTAAGCCTCCGGAGGGGCATGTTTCAGGACAGCATCCTTCCTTCCGCGGGCATGCCGCCTCCTGTCTCCCAGGCTGCCTCCTCTGGCTGGATTAGTCTCTGCATGGCCCTCCCCCTGCTGGAAGGAGCCAAGACGGAGACCTCCCTTCTCCCTGGCTTCTAGATAGGCGGGCTTTGCCCACTGTCCTCCTGGATCCTCATCTGGCCACAGGAGAAAGAGGTCAGAAAGTCTTCCTATCTTCCACTGTGGCCCCACTGCCCACACCACTGCTCTCCACCCTGAAACAGAGCCGGCTAGGTACTTTGTTGGTTACTTGGTATAGGAGTGGGCTCAGCTGCCTGGGTGAACCAGGAGTCCACTGTCTGAGCTCCCTCAGTTTTCCCTAGCCCGGAGGAAGAAAGTGTGTGAGACCAAGATAATGCTGCCTTTTGAATATCGCAGCTTGATGCTAGCCTCCTTGAGTGAGCAAGGCCAAAAGTTATCTGCAAATTTAATCTTCTGTATTCAAAAATCCCATCCCTTTTGTCTGCCAGTGCCTTCCCAAATCAGCAATTCACTTGCTCGAAGCCTCTGTGATTTTTATTCTCTTTAACCTGTTCTTTCCATCGGCCAGTTTCTTCCTTTCTCAGCACAGCTTCCAAGGGGCCTGACCTTGGGGCCTCCTGCCCTAGAGGGCATCCCAAGGTAGCAGCTTGCCTTTTCTCTGCTGAGTCGAGGGCCAGGCCCAGCGTGGCTTGCTCTCCTTTGCATCTTCGTGTCCCGTCCCAGTCTCCCACCAGCCTGGCTGGAGTGCATCTTCGATCTCTTCCCATCCCGGCGACAAGTGGGTAGAAATCAATCCACATCTGGCTCTTCAAGCGCCCCGCCCAGAAGTGAGGGGCTCCAACCACAGGTCCGCGGGGCAAGGCCATGGCCCAGAGCAGACTTGCAGATGTTCTTCCCTTCTGCCACTGAGGGCGGGTGGCCACAGGGCAGAGGGAAGTGCCGAGGGGGGCAGGAGGGAGAAGACTGTTGTGAGGAGCAGCCCCTGGGAGCCATGGAAATGCGTGGAACCCAGATTGTCTGGTTCTGTGAGATGGGTTAGCTGTAGCCCAGAGCTGGCCAGCCCCAGACTCACCTTGAGCTTTAAAAATCAATGAGAACTTATTTTTACAGTTAAAAAAAAAATTTTTTTTTTTTCCATTAGGGAAAAGAAAAAGTTTAAGCTACTAAGGGGAAATGAAGATGAGACACAATTAACCTGGTTGACAGGCTGTGGCCCTTGCTGGGGAGGGAATGATGGAATTTGGGGGAGGCTAAGGGAGGGAGCCCGAGGCAGTGTCTCCTCCCACTGCCCCCTCCGCACTGCCACTCTCAGGTTCTGTGGGTGTGAAGTCCCATCTCTCTGTAGCGAAGGTACATTCCTAGCTCTTTTCCTGTCTGGAGTCTATATCTGAAGATAACCAACAGAAAGCAGACATTTCGGTCAGATATGCTTTAGTGATAAATTGGTTCAGTCAGTATGCTCTGGATTCATACTTCTTTGTCTTTTTTTTTTTTAAAACGAAAGGAAAAAAAAAAGTTTAAATCCCCCCTTTCCTTCTACTGCAGGAGGTGAGTGTGTGGGTGTCCCGTAGAATCATTGGCATTCACTCAGCTTCGGCCCCAGAGCCTCCAGATTCGACATCCCCACCCCATCCCCTCCCTCCATCCCCTGCTCTCCACCCCAGAAGGGAACCCTCTGCCACCATCATTACGGTTATGTTAAGATGCCCAAATTTTCCATGACATATCCCATCCTCCGACCACGTTCAGTATTGATGACTTTCATACAGGGATATAAATGGGAGGGGTGTGGGAAGGGAGGGAGTAGCCAGTGGGGAGGGGGGAGGGGGGAGGGGGTTGGGGGGGGAGGGGCGCTGAAGATCTTTTTTGTCTTTTTTTTTGTTTAAAACAAATTTGTCATTTAATGGATCCAAAAACAAACAAAAAAAGAAAAAGTGAAAGAAAAAGCAAATCAAAAATCCCCTCCCCGAAGATTTTTTTTTTTCCTGGACACAAATTGCTTTGTTTCCTGTCACATTTTAATATCAATATTAACACAATGTGTAGTCTAAAACTAGTTCCTTTGTAGTTTGCATGGGATGTGAATGCTGTCTCAACGTGCCCAGATCTAGACAAGACTGCATGAGCATCAATTCAGATGTGAAAAAAAAAAAAAAAAACTCTTTCTCTCTCTCTCTTCCATATATATCTCTATTTCTATTGTGATAATTTGGTGGGCAGTGAAGCACCTCCGGTTGGTTGCCGTAGTGTGTTGAATGATTGTTTTTTTATTCTCTCTATTTTTGGAGCTCCGAGCTTCTTAGTAGTAGCCTGGGCTGAGTATTCTTGAGTCCCTGCTGATGTTTTCGCATGGCCTTGGTTCAGTGTTAGAAGTTGGGCCTCAGCTGTTTTTCTGGAGTGTTTGGCTTGTAATGACCGGTGCATGCCTGGCTTCTGGCCTCATACCCAGCTCTATTCTCTGCACACCAGTCCTGAATAGCTACAGTGCTCAACCGAATTTTGGCGCGCCCGCTTCCCCGGCAGGCTCCAACCCGGCGCGGCCCGGAGGCTTCCCGGGGGCCAACAGCCCAGGACCTGTCGCCGATCTCTACGGCCCTGCCAGCCAGGACTCCGGAGTGGGGAATTACATAAGTGCGGCCAGCCCACAGCCGGGCTCAGGCTTCGGCCACGGCATAGCTGTAAGTACCTTCCTGCCCCTGCCCCTGCCCTCTTGCCCATCTCCTGTGGCCTCCCGGGGCGGGTGTGCCAGAAAAGCCCAGAGGTGGGAGGCCAGGAGAGGGCAGCGGGTCCCCATCCACATCATGTCAGCCATCCAGGGCTGAAGCTTCTTCGCTTAGGTGCTTCCTGAGCACCTGTGGGTCAGGCACGGTGTGCAGCCGTGGGTGAGTGGAGGGAGTGTGGGCAGGTCAGGTTCAGATCACCACTCCAGCACGTTCAGCCCATGCAACCTTGAGCCACGTATATAATCCGCTGCTTCCCTGGCTGCCAAACGAATATAAGTGTTCCTCCCTCAAAAGATTGTGAGAGAATAAATGGAAACAGGATATGTCAGCTGCTGGCTCACAGTAGGGCCTCAGTATCAGCCCCCTCTCCTCGATCCCGGCCTCCTGGAGACTCATGTGCGCTGGGACCTTGGAGCTACAGACCCGGCCCCACAGGGTAGCAGCTTAGTCGGGAGAGTCACCGCCCAAGGTCCAGAGGCAGCGCCGGGGCCTGGGACATAGCATGGGGTGCAAGCCCTGTCCCAGGAGGTTTCCTCCGCTAATGTTTCTTACAGTTTCCAGGTTCCAAGTAAGTTCCCATTTGCGTTCTTTAGCTGCGCCTGCCCCCGAAGGCCAGATGCATTTGATATTTGTATGCTCTGTGGTTCTATAATCTGACTAATCCAGGCAATGGAAATTTGCTTAACAGATTTGCATGCTGTTTTCAGATTGTATTGTTCTTCCCCCTCGCAGTGTGTGTGAGCATGAATGTGCCTGAGCCCACTTACTCGCTTGTCCCTTCCATTTGGAAAACAGAAAATCGGCCAACCTCCCCATCTTGGAGGCAGTTTGATTTTGAGCTGAGTTGGGAGTGTCTGCTGTCCCAGGTCATGTCCCTGTCGGGAGAGCCCTGCCTCCCGAGCTGTGCTGGGGAGAACAGAACAAGGGCAGACGGTCTGGGCACCAGGGCAGCCCGTCCCTGACCCTGGTGTTAGAAGTCCTCTATCCCCACCCCAAACGCACGTGTGCACACTCTCATGCATGCACACACGCTCTCTCACACACACACACACACACACACACACACACACACACACACACACATTCACACACTTCTGCCATCCCTGGCCTGCGTGGTCCGGGTCCTTGTTCAATTCCACTCCCGAGCCAATATCACTTAAGGCAGTAGTTTGATGAGTCAAATACCCTCGGATCAGCTGTAGTACCAAATCCAGAGTAGTATTATTCAGCTTAGAGCTGCATCAATTTGGGAGACCGTCTGTCACCACGTAGAACACAGCTCATTTCCATCGTCAGTGCCCGGAAACACAGACCCTATTTGTTCGTGAAAACCTCGGTCTCTGACCTGTGTGCTGTGATGGTTTCTGAAATAAGCACATCAAGTCACGTTTGGTCTGCACGGGCCTTGCTTTCTCCCCAGCTGGAGCCGTTGGGACTGGGGACAGAGACACTGTTATCTTTGCTCTCTGGGGCTCAGGGCAACAGCGCTCATCATTTTCGGCGCAAGCCCCGCTTTCCTATCACCCACCCGCCCCTGTGAATCTGGCTCTCAATTTTCCCCTGGGTGAGCGGACAGGCCGGGGGTGGGGAGTTGGGGCTGGGAAGGATGTCATTCTGGCCCCTCATGGCACGGTGTCTCAGAATTACATATTCATGCTGGCAACCACAGTCTAGTCCTAGAGATAATTTCCTTTCCCAGAATATGACAATCTGTTCCCATGTATAGTGTGCTGATGACCTTAACAATTGTGCAATTTTAGGGACCTTTGATTGCAACGGCCTTTACAAATGGATACCATTGAGCAGGTGCTTTCGTTGCCATCTCACTCTGAGGTATTACCTTCTCTGCCACGTGTCTCGCCCGCTGGGCCTGTCCGTACATGTATGCGCCCTGGGCATGCAAGTACGCATGGCCCTGGTCTCCTCACGTCCACATCTCTCCTTCCTCTTTCTGGACCCCTTTTCAGGGGGGTGGGGGGCAAAAAAATCCGGTCTTTTAACCTCTCATCCCTCCTCCAGCTTAAAGCATGACCCCACTTTTTTTCTTTGATTCTTTTGATTCCTTTTCTTTATCTTTCCCACCCCTCATCTTTCTCTGTCTTGAAATACCGTCAAGAGTATGGGAAACTGGAAGGAGATTTTGTGCTGTGCCCGTCCCAGGGGGACGGAGGCAGGGAACCGCTGGGCTTCTGCCAGGCCTGGGGATGGAAAGGCGGGCAGGATCCTGCGAGCTGGCCTTGTGGGTTGCTGGGCCCTTTCAGCTCCCCAGAGCTCGCTGGGCTCAGCCAGTGGGGTTCATGCAGTCAAACAGCCAGACTCCATCTTTTAGTGGAAAGAAAACATTTTTGCCAGTAGCTACTGAGTAATTATCCAGATTACCGCACGAAAAGCAAATGAAATTAATGACATCACCTGCGTTACATGGATTTGGATCCCTGCCAGTTTCCTAACCTTTTAAACTGAGCTCAAGTTAATTAAACATTTTTTAAATCACTTTGATGGGGATATGGAAGGGGTGGAGTGGAGGAGAGGGGAGGTTGGGGCAGTCAGCGAGGGAGCCTTTTGCCACGTTCTCATTGAAAATGAGTATCCGTCATTCTCCGGAACAGCACCAAGGAGGGAGAGGGGTTCTCTCGTGAAAGCTAAACGTGACCCGTGTTAGCGAGTTAGTCTGAGGTCTTGAGATGTGAGTCTGTTTCTTTGGAAGAGAGAGGGCGACAGCCAAGGCCTGGGAATGGGTCCCACTCATAGAATCCCAGCTGGGGCATAAGCGCCTTTCACTCCAGGAGCTGGGACGTAAAAGAAGCAAGGCCGGCGATGGATTTGCCACTTTGGTTTGCAGTCAGCAGGATGCCCCTCTTGTAGAGGGTTGCTTCAGGCCCCTGAGCCAGCCAGGACTCAGTAGGGTGGGGCCCAGCTGGGGGACCAGGTGGAGCTGAGCTCCATAAATCTCTTGAATTTCTCTAATATTGCTGCTAAGGAATCACCTCAACTAACGCAACTGCCTCTCTTAACCAAATAAACCCCGTGTGTGAATTCTCCCCACCCCTCGCCTACACTTCCCTTCCAGCACTGACCCAGCCGTCGCTGGCCGGCCGGAGCCAGAGGCCACTAACAGTGTGAAGGAGAGCTACTCACGACTAATTAAGCTGGGTCTGGGGGCCCCAAGGGAACTAAGATTCCTCTGAGAGCAAGGCAGACTGATGTACCCAAGAACGTTGGGGATGGAAAGTGGCTCCAGCCCTTTGTAGAATCAGTTGATGAGGGGATTGAACAACTGCCAGCGCTTCTTCCCTCCCTCCCCTGGAAGTGGAGGGTGGTGTAGGTCTCCTCCCACCTCCTCCCCACACCCTCCAAGGCCTCTGCAGCGTTTCCATGGGGGTCGGGGGAGGGCCGAGGCTGCCCCCAGCGCAGCCTCCCTCATCCACCTTTAGGACTCAGAAGGATGGAATAGACGAGAGTGGAGGTAACCACCTGCCCCCTCCAAAATGATTAAGTGGGCCAATTGAGTCACATGGCCGCACCAAAACACACACTTTGTCCCCAACACAGGTGACCCTCAGACATTTAGTACCATCCATGAAGGAGGGGCCCAGGCTCACAGTCAATTCAGGGAGATTTGATTGGCAAGTCTGTGAATCCCGGGCCTGTTTTTATTTCCTAGAACCAAAGCTGGTTATTTGTTGTGAATGTTTTTATGTGTCCTGACCTTGAGTCTTTGGTATGTAATATGATTTTTTTTAGTAGAAATTAGCATTTTCAGTTATTGACAGTCATTGATGGGTATCTCATAAAGACAGAAGTTTTTAAACATTAAGCTTTGAAAACAGAAGCTTAACCAGAAAAGGCTAGTCACTAGTCACTGTGCAATTCACCATTCCACCTGAAAACCCAGCATGACCACATCTGCTGACCCCATTTCCCACCACTACCTCAAGAATTCTACAGCAGCGTATCGAATCAGCAAACTAGCAAGCCAGCAAAGTGAGCTGCAGAGCTGCCCTCTCCCCAGCATCAAGCGTGGCTCCGATGTCACAGCTCAGGCTGTGACCCCAGTCAGCGCTTAGCCTGGCCATTTCCAAATGTCCTCAGTAGCCCAGTGTAGCCATACTTTGAAAGCTCTAGTTAAGCTGGGACGAAGTGAGAGAGTAGCATGGACATATATACACTACCAAATGTGAAATAGATAGCTAGTGGGAAGCAGCTGCATCGCACAGGGAGATCAGCTCGGTGCTTTGTGACCACCTAGAGGGGTGGGATAGGGAGGGTGGGAGGGAGGGAGACGCAAGAGGGAGGGGATATGGGGATATATGTATACATATAGCTGATTCACTTTTTTGTACAGCAGAAACTAAGACAACATTGTAAAGCAATTATACTCCAATAAGGATGTTAAAAAAAAAAAAAAGAAACAGGAAAAAAATAAAAAGTTGGAGTAAATGGTATGCTTGCCTGACATTTCTTCTTTCTCCTCCCACCCCCACTTTTTGTTCTCTTCTGGACACCCTCGACCTTCTGTACCCTGCAGAGCATACCTGGATGTCCAGGCAAGACTGGGCGAAGTTTCTGAGTGGCCCTTTGTTTAGGTGATGTCATCAGACCTGTTCCCCCACCAGCCTCAGTCCCCATCCCAACCAGAGATGGCTCACTTCGGATCGAGGGTTGACTACATCTCATCATCTCATGAATCTGCTGTAATATAAGACAACAGCTTTTAAATGTGTATATATCCCATGATTTTGGTTTTGTTTTGTTTTTGTTTTTCTTGATGGTTTCCCTCCCACTTCTCTCTTCCCCCTTCTCCTTTTAAATCTCTTCAGATCACATTTGGTAGTGATTTTGACTTAGTGCAGTAGTCATATAGCTTTAATATCTAGTTAAAAGCTAACCATAGTATAATTGTTATATTAAGGTATTTTTTTTTTCTTAAAAAAATTTTTTTTTTGCTTGTTTTAATTCTGTTCTCACTTTTCAAGGATGCTGAGATGGTAATATTACTCTCAATATTTTGGTACCAATTCTGAGACTGTATGAATTTTCAGGTGGAATTTGAGCACACACAGAAGCGAGGTTGTGAAATGTGGAGCGGGAGGTGGGCGTCGACTTTCTACTTTGCGTTGTGTAAGAAGTGAGATGTCGTAGGCTAATTAACAGACTATAGCGGTTCTTTTTTGTGCTGTCTCTTTGTTAACCTAAGTATATCTATTTTCGGCAATAAGGTAAGGACGACCGGTGTTTTGAGTGTCCTCCTTTTCTATAAGTGCTTTTTTTCTGTTGAAAGAGGTGATATTATAAGGTTTTTTGCAGTTGTGAATTCTAAAAAAAAGAAATGTTGTAAATACAATTCCATTAACTACATAGAAACTATTAAGAAAGAGAGAATCAAAAATATTTTTGTGAGGGAGTCGGTCCCCGGCAGTTTGATGGTCTGTGGATGGATTAGGGGAGGAACAAGAACCAAGTCAGTGACTGAGACGGAAGAACACCCAGCTGCCAGGCCGACCCCGCGACAAGTTAGAACACTGGTTAGGTCCTCTTGTCTGTGTGATAGACCTAAGAACTGTATTAGTGTCATACCAGCATATTAACCTCTCGTCTGTGCACAGCTTCCAACGTTACCGTCTAGTTAGATTTTTATTTAAAATATGAAAAACTGCTTTTCCCAAGACGTTTTTTAAAAACAAAGCTACAATTTTAATATTTAACATATTTAATGTTTCAAAGCACACCTGTTTGGCTTGGGTGGGGAGGGGTGGGGGGACATTCTTTTTCAGTCTTAATTTTTAAATATTTGATCATTTTCTATTGTCCAATCATTTCAGCACCTCCAAAGGTCCCTAGGACACTTTGCCTCTCTTCTCCCCCTGTTCCCCATCCGCCCCCAGCTCTGGGGGCCCGTGGGCCAGGAGCGGATGAGCCTGCATGAATGAAACCTTTTCTCCATTCACTTTCTATTTACCAATTAGGAAAGCAACCTTTCGGTTTTGTTTTGGTTTTTTTTTTTTTTTTTTTTTTTTTTTTTTTTAATACCTCAGTGCTGCAAGTATCACCAGAGAGGCTATGGAAGAATTTTTTTTTTTTAATTTATTGTAGATGTAAACAGAATTTAAAAAAATAAAAAGTATAAACATCGCTGCACTGTGACTGGTGGGAAAAACTGACCGTTTCCTGTTTGCACATGTTTAACATTTGGCTGTTATAATATATGGTCCTCAGATGGGGAAAGATACTTATGATGAAGGATATTTTTTAATTTAACTTCTTTTTAATGTTGGTAATAGGTCGGCAACAGCAACTATAGAAGTACAACTCAATAGATGGCATTAAAACATATTGTAGTGTGGATATATATTTTTTTCTTTTTTAAAATGTGATATTGACGTTTTATTAATATTTTTTAAATTGTTACGTTTATAAATTTGGTACTTAAGGCACAGCCAGTATGAGACACTGAATGCGACATTTATTATAAAGAGCTGCTGCACTCCTATTTTTATAAATTTTACTAACAAAGTAGACTAATGTAGACATTCACAGACATGGTAGGGTAAAAGCATCTTCAAGCAAAAGGCTCCAAAATGCTAACTCAGAAAGAAAGAAAAAAAGCCTTTTTCAATTCTAATTAAACAGCAACATTTTTTTAAAAAAAGAAAATCACGTTCTTTGTTTTTTCCAATAAAATGTTAGGTTGTTTGGTGAGGGGTTTTTTTTTGTTTGTTTTTCCTTCTTTCTTTTTTTATTTCCAAACAACCAGGTTAAGTAAAATGCTGGGCGCTTTTAAAACATCAAAACTTGTTCAAGTAATAAAATAACAAAATAGAAGTTTTATTTTAAAAAAAAACAAAAAAACAAGAAAAAAAAAAAAGAGACAATAAATTCCCAGAAATTCAGTGTCTAGACTAGGGAATTTAATTACTATTTTGTCCATGTTGATGATGTACTGTACTACCCTTCCTTTCTCTGCATCCCCCATCACCTCATAGAAGACTCTTTGTTGATCATTGTCTGTTAATAATGTATAAAATGGCTATCTTGTAAGCGTGCTGTCCTGGTACTAGTGTAGTGACTTTTTTTCTCCTCTTTCTTCTAGTACATATTGATAGGTATAAGGTAATTAAGGTTTAAAAAAATTAGACATAGTTATTCAGATTTAGGACCAGTAAGGATAGAACTTTCTCTTATTTATGAAAAAAATGCTAATAATTTGGGGGCAGTTTTTTCCTTTCATTTTTTTTTTTTTCAATTTCAAGTTTTAATTTTATTTTTGCTGATCTGATGTCGTTTCAACTAACCCAAGGTCTCACGATGTTCAGATGCCGGCAGACTCTACGGCGTTTTGTAGATTCCCACCCCACCCCGCCAACTGTGAAGGGGTGTGCCATACTACCTTAAATGCTAACGCTAGATATGCAAAACTGGATTTTTTTAATTTATTTTTTAAAAGAGGAAGGCATGGTATATTAAAATGATTTTACTAAGAGAAAAAATATTTTTTTAAGAATGCTCAGAAGAAATTGATAATCTGTGTGAATATGTTTTAGATGTTTATAATACCTTTTGAAGAGACCCAGTAGCCCATAGCACAAATCTCGTGGAAATCTGATATGTTTTAATGTGGCTACCTAGGTTAAGGTTCACGTTAGTACCCCACTCATCTAGAAGTCCATTTTGGAAGATTTTTGTAAATTATTTTAGCACTGACGTTCAGCCTTGTCTTTGTTTCAGTTAAGCTCAGTGGCGAACATGGGAACCACCTTTCACCTTCCCTGGGGGAGAAACCCTCTTGGCTGATGGCTTTTCCCCGGAATCATAAAGTAGCCACCGGGTGACTTTCTGGCTTCTAGATCCATCTGCCTGGGGCCCCCAAACTCCTCTCCTCCCACACAGAGGCGAGTGAGTTGCGTAAGCTCCTGGACCCATTCCTGGTTCTACCTGGACGTGGAGCTGACGGGGGTGACCAAGTTCCGGGTCTCCTCTCCAGGAGCTTCCGCCCACCTGGCTTGTGGCCTTCCTCACACCCACTGGGAAAACCAAACAGCCTCGCTCTCTATCCCAGTCGCTCATCGGCTTGATTCAAACGAAGTCCCAACAGGCCTTTATGTTCCTATCCTTCATAACCTTCATCTTAATTTGAACTCGTAGCTTGGACTTTAAGGTAGCATGGCTCTATTGCTGTCAATTTAATGTTTCACTGCACAGCAATTCACAGCCAGTGAATGTTACACACATCTTGCTAGACTAGTATAAAAATCATTGGGTAATTGTTGGTTCTAATGACCTGAAAGGTGTTCAGTTTTTGTTTTCGATTTTGTTTTGTTTCTTGGGCTTTTTTTTTTTTTTTTTGGTTCTTTTTCATTTGGGGATTTTAAAAAAAAATGTGTTTTTCTTTTTTTGGTTCCAAATAGAAAAGCAAAACCTATTTTGATCTTTAGTGCAAACGAGGGCTAGGGACTTAGCCACCACCCCACCACACTGCTTCATTCTGCCATTCACTCACTGCAGCATAATCAAGAATAAAGCAATATAGTTTACTATATTTTTTTTATTGAAGGTCAGCCATGCTTTCTGTATTATATTGCATATGAAATTGTTTACAAAAGAAACACTAACATACTTCTCTTTATCAGTTGGGAGTGGCTCGCAGGGACAGAGGGAGGCTGGGGGGTTGGGTGGGGGAGGGAAGAGTTTTTTTCTTTCTCGAATGTGCTTCACAAGCCAGGCTACCTTCCAAGGAAGGCTGAAGCAGGGTGGGGGGCTGGGGAGCAGAGGGACAGATGCAGGCAAGCACATGGAAGAGAGACGCTGGCAGGCTTCCCCCATCCCCCACTCCAAACAGAAAAGAAGCAGAAGTCAGCTCAGCCCAGTCCTGGGCAACGACACTACACAAGGAGATGCTGTACGTTAAGCAATACTTTAATACTGTATATGTTTGTTTTCTTTTTCTTTCTTTTTTTTTTTTTAACCAAAAAAAAAAAAAAAAGTAAGTAAACTAAAACAAAAATATATACATAGAACCCACCCCTCTGGGGAAGCAACCTTAATCCAAACACTTGGCTATCAAATAATCAGAATGTATTGTCTCGGACAAGAGTTTGTTTCCAGGAGGCAGGGGCGTGTGGGGGGGGAGGGGGATGGGGACTGAGAGACAAAAGTTCCAGAGCCTTCCAGAAGGCTCTCTGCTACTGTATTCTGTACATACTGTACCATCCTGTGTGGAATCTGTGAGTGTCCTCTTGAGTAGCGTGGGCTAGCCAATCTGCCGTTCATGGTGTATTGTAAACTCGGAATTCCATATGTAATAGGATGCAAGTCTAAGCGTTTCATGTGTACATCAATGTATCTAAATAAAACTTTCCCTAGCACTGTGGCTGACCTCACCCTTACTTTTATACTTTAGTATGAAACTGATGACAACTTTGGTAGTGAGTATTTTTTTTATATATATACATATATATGTATCTATATATATATATCTCAAGCATCTTTCAGGTCTTTGTGTGTGGCTTTCTTAAAGCCCTGTTGTAAAAAATTACTATGTGGATGGCAGTCTCTCACATCACAGATGTGGAAAGTATAATTTTATATTTGTATTTTCAAATAAATAAGTTTGTGAAAGGTTTCCATCCTCTACTGTGGTCCAGAAATCAATGTGTTTGTCTGACAAAAAAAAAATAAAATAAAATAAACTGTTTTGAACAGAGTTGTTTGGTGTTCTTTCACATGTGGAAGAGGGCTGGGTGGGGGGGGGGGGGCAGCTGTTGATTGGTTTGGAGAGGGTGTCACCAGTCACACCTCCCTCCTCTCAACCCTCAGCAAGAACACTGATCACAGGGCCTCCAGCAGAGAAGAAGCCCTTTCCCTGTCCCCAGGGAGCTTGTGGACCTTTTGTGTGTGTGTGTGTGGTGATTATTTTTATTTTGACTTCATTGAAGTGTAGTTGATTTACAATGTTAGTTTCTGCTGTACAGCAAAGTGACTCAGTTATATATATATTCTTTTCTATTGTGCAACTATTTTTATGAAGCGCTAAGAGAGTATTGCAGTGGAAGAACAGGCGGAGAGTACCTCAGAACCCGTGGGTGAGCAGGAAATAAGCGCCATGGTCTGTGAGTTCGCAGGACCCAGATGGTGGCAGTGTGCAGAAGGAGGTGGGTGGCCTTCCGGGTGGCTGGTCTCAGCTAGTTATCAACAGCCTGCAGGAGACGGCATCAAACCAACTTCCGTGACTCTTGAGTAGGGATTGAAGGGGTATAGGAGCCCGGCTTTTGCCCTCAAGGAGTTCAAAGTTTTGCCTAATGGAAAAAAATTTTGTAGGATCACAAAATTAAAGGTGTAGAACTAGATGGTATACGATACTTCCCGCCTTCCCACTCTATCAAATCGTTGGGAGAAAACAAAAGAATTGAGACACAGTTCGTTGAGGGCAAGTCCCAAGACCTGGCGGTAGCAGTCAAAGCATGATCTGAGCCAGAGGGTTTCTTGGCTTTTAAGGCGGTTTGTAAGGGATGAAGTATAGGCCTGCAGCTGCTTCCTCAAGACCTTGGGTAAAGCCATACTCCCCAGGGCATGTCCTCTGTGGGTCCCTCTTCCAATTTCCTGTCTCCTGATTATTCCAGCTTTATCATATGGGCATTTCTGCTACGCAAAGGGCTGAGAGCAGAAGATGGACGATTCCCCTCTTTATTTAAGGCCGGAGGTAGGAGAATTGGGTTCCTGGCCCACCTCTTGTATGTCCACAGGCAAAGCCTCAGCACTGTGCTGTGTTTTGTTACACTGGGGACAGGAGAGGAAAGTATAACCCTGCTGTCCCACAGAAGTGAAAGACCAGTGAGAGTTTGAGAATTTCCTTCCTAGAATTCTGAGAGGAGTGGGCCAAAGACATGAAAAAGGTCATTTTCTCCATCCCCTCCTCTTGATTGCTCAGCTCTGAGAAAGGTAAGGCCCAAACCTAGCCCAGAAGCCTAAGGAGAGAGTGGGCAACAGGAGCACCACTGCCTGTCTTGTTTTCCTGTTAAGGAGGGTAGGTAACGTGGCTATGGTCACACTATTGCTGAATGGCAGAACTGAGAACCCAGGACATCCTGCCCCTGGGTGCAAGCCTAGTAACAAATGTCAGTATCGGTGTTGAGTGTGTCTTGTTGGGGGTGGGGTGGGGGAGGGGGGCCCCTCTAAGTGCCCACCTGAGCCAACGAAATGTACCCCAAAAGAGGCAGAAAAATATCGATCACAGAGAAAACCAAACTTTCAGGGAAGAATAGTAAAAATACAGAACAGAAAATAAATCAGGACTTCCCTGGTGGCGCAGTGGTTAAGAATCCGCCTGCCAATGCAGGAGACACGGGTTCGAGCCCTGGTCCGGGAAGATCCCACATGCCACGGAGCAACTAAGCCCGTGCGCAGCAACTACTGAGCCTGTGCTGTAGACCCCCGCGAGCCACAACTACTGAGTCCATGTGCCACAACTACTGAAGCCCACGCACTCTAGGGCCCGCAACAAGAGAAGCCACCACAATGAGAAGCCTGCACACCCCAACGAAGAGCAGCCCCCCCTCGCCGCAACTAGAGAAAGCCCGTGCGCAGCAACAGAGATCCAATGCAGCCAAAAATAAATAAATAAATTTATAAAGTAAAAAGAAAACAAATCAGCAAAAACCTGGAAAAGGAAAAAGAAGAAACAACAGTGTTGTTAAGATAAATATAAGCATAATAAGCAAAGTAAGGAATTTGATCAGGGAATCCATCATTATCTAATAAATGAGAATGGGTTGAATTTTCTACCATCACAAAACAGAGAGATGTGTTTAGAAAAGCAAAATCCAGTAATGTGTTGTTATGGAAACTCACATGATTTAAAAAAAGCTGAAGACAAAGGAGTAGCAAAGAGAAAGGCAAATGTAAACAAAAAAGGGCAAGTATTGAAATGTCAATATCAGACAGAGTGGTATTAGCATTAAAAGCACTCAACAGAATATTCTGTAATGACAAAAACACTCTATTAAAAGAATATAGGGGGGACTTCCCTGGTGGCACAGTGGTTAAGAATCCGCCTGCCAATGCATTGGACACGGGTTCAAGCCCTGGTCCGGGAAGATCCCACATGTCGCGGAGCAACTAAGCCCGTGTGCCACAACTATTGAGCCTGCGCTCTAGAGCCCATGAGCCTCAACTACTGAGCCCACGTGCCACAACTACTGAAGCCTGCACGCCTAGAGACCGAGCTCCAAAACAAGAGAAGCCACCACAATGAGAAGCCCGCACACCACAAGGAAGAGTAGCCCCCGCTCACCGCAACTAGAGGAAGCCCACGCACAGCAACAAAGAAATGCAGCCAACAATAAATACGTAAATAAATAAATAAATAAATAAGTAAATTTATTTTAAAAAATAAAATAGGGAATTCCCTGGCAGTCCAGTGGTTAGGACTCCAGGTCTTCACTACCAAGGGGCCCGGGTTCAATCCCTGGTAGGGGAACTAGGATCCCACAAGCCATACAGTGCGGCCAAAAAAACAAACAAAAACAACAACAACAACAGAAAGAATACAGAGGTGATAAACTCTGTGCCTCAATTACCAGAAGCACTAAACATTAAATCAGAAACCAGAATTGCAAAAAGAACTTGATAAAAATTAAACTATAATTATAGAGATTTTAGTACATCTTTCTCAGAACCAGACATTTTTAATAGACAAAAATAAAGACAGAGAGGAATTGAATAATGCAATTAGTAAAAAATCTGATGACCTATATAGCATCTTTAAAAAGAGAATGTACATTTTTTGTTGTATATCCCTATATACAAAAATCAATCCAATACTTGGCCAAAATAATAATTACTGTTATTTTTAATTAATTGTTAATAATCATTATTAATATTAATACTAATGTTAATTAACTTAAACAAGTAGTAATTTTGTAGTCTACATTCCATTATCATAATCCAGTAAATTAGAAACGAAGTGTGGCTATAACCATTATAACTGCACAGTAATCAAGAAACATTTCTGTACATTCTTGGATCAAAGAGGAAAATTTTAA
This sequence comes from Eschrichtius robustus, assembly GCF_028021215.1. Taxonomy (NCBI): domain Eukaryota; kingdom Metazoa; phylum Chordata; class Mammalia; order Artiodactyla; family Eschrichtiidae; genus Eschrichtius; species Eschrichtius robustus. The sequence goes on from NC_090843.1 coordinate 40,590,229, forward strand.
AAAATACAAACTGTCTAGAAAGCAACAAAAAGCACACATTATACATAAACCTATAACATACAGCAAAAGGTGACTCAGAGGAAAATGCATAGCTTTAAATGCCTTCGATGGAAAAATTGTATATTTTTCAGTGAAGGAACTTTTTTTTTTTTTTTTTAATTATTTATTTATTTATGACTGTGTTTGGTCTTCGTTTCTGTGCGAGGGCTTTCTCTAGTTGCGGCAAGCGGGGGCCGCTCTTCATCGCGGTGCGCGGGCCTCTCACTATCGCGGCCTCTCTTGTTGCGAGGCACGGGCTCCAGACGCGCAGGCTCAGTAGCTGTGGCTCACGGGCCTAGTTGCTCCGCGGCATGTGGGATCTTCCCAGACCAGGGCTCGAACCCGTGTCCCCTGCATTGGCAGGCAGATTCTCAACCACTGCACCACCAGGGAAGCCCAGTGAAGGAACTTATTATTCATCCTAAAGTAGAAAAAACAGCACCTAAGAAACTAGAAGGTTGCAACTGATAGAAGCTGAAAGCTGTAAAATAGAAAACAATAAAGTCATCAAAGGGATAAATAAATCCAAAAGTTGGATTTTTCCAAACACTAATAAAATAGACAAATCACCCTAAATAAGAGAGGAAAGAGCAAAAATACAAGGAACAAGAAAGGAGACAACCACAAGTAACAGAGAGAAAAGAATACTTAATGGCAACAAATCTAAAAATTTCGAGGAATTAGAAAATTTCCTAGCAAATATAAATTACTGAAACTGGTGAGATATAGAGAGCCGAAATAAATTTATTACCACAAAAGATATTGAAAAAGTAATTAAAGATCTAATATTGAAATATGGACTGGGTACAAATGGGTTTACAAATGAGTTTTATCTAACTGATAATTCCAATGCTATTTAAACTATTTAAGATGATTTTTAAAATATGGAAAGCTCTCCTTTGCTAACATAGATTTGATGTCAAAACCCAATATAGAAATAAGACCAAAAATACGTCTACAGACTTATGAGCTCAGATGCAAAAATTCTAAATACAATGTTAGCAAAGAAAATCCAGCAATGTATCAAGAGTATAATATAGTATGACCAAGTAGGATTTATTTCAAGGTTGCAAGATATTTCAATATCAGGAAAGCTATCAACATGATCTGTTACATTGGCAAACTAAAGGAGAAAAAAATATATGATCATAACAGTAGATGCTCACAGAGTATTTGACGATACAACAGCTATTACTAATAAAACCTTGGAAAGTTGAAACAGAAAGCAATTACATACAACATAATAAAGACTATTTACCAAACCCAACAGCAATTATCCTCAGCAGTGAAACACAAGACCAATTTCAATTGAAATAAGACCCTTGTAGAGGAGCTGCTATCTCTATTAATATTTAATATTATCTTAGAGGTTCTAGAGAGAGCAATAAGATAATAAAATAAATCATATAAACATTAGGAGGAAAAGATAAAGATATGACTATATTCCTAGAAATTGAAGAGATTCCAGTAAAAAAAAAAAACAAACATAAAAATTGCTACTGAAATTGGTGTAAAACTTTGGTAAGGTGACTGGATAGAAGATAAATATACAAAAATCAGTTGAACTCCTATCCAGTAATAAGTATCCGGTATTGCAAATAGGAAAACATATTTAGGGATAAACTATATAAAAAAAGTATATGATCTATAATAAGCAAATTATAAAATATTATTAAAAGCTTTAAAACAAGATCTGAAAAAATGGAAAGATCACATTCTTAAATGGAGAGATCTAATGATAAAACATCAGTGCTCCCAGATTTTATATATACTGTATTTAAAACACAATTCTAAAAACTCTCACAGAATTTTTTAACTTGTTTAAATAAATCTTTAAGTTACATAAAATAATAAATGACCCCCAAATTGCAAGAAAAGTATTAAAAAGGATAATAATGTTACCTGTATTACTAGATGTCAAGGCTTACCCTCAGTCACTTTATTCTCGTCAGTGTGCCAAAGGTATAGAAAAAGTCAAATAGATAAGTGGAACAGAATAAATAATCCAGAAATAGATCTTGGTATATAGAAGAATTTAATAGTGTATGATAAATGTAATGAGTAGTTTAATTCTGTTGAAAAAGGGTAGATTACTTAATATAGAGTACAACCATAACTGGCTTTTCAACGAGAGAAAAATAGAAGTTGACTTCCAACATACATTATTCATAAAAGTAAATTCCAGATGGATTAAGGATTTAAATGTAAAACTTAAAAAAAAAAATTCTTGCAAGAAAATCTACACCATTCATGCATAATCTAGGAGTTTTTAACTTAAAATCAGAAACCCAAAAGCCATAAAAGAAAATATATTATAAAAACCTTTAGAACTAAAAGAAAACTTATACTTTGTATATGACAAAGAAACTTAAATAGACCAGTGATAGATTTGGGGGAAAAAACATTTGTAATGAATGTAGAGGACAAAGGTTAATACACACAGAGCACTCATGAATTGACAAGACAAAGGCAACCCAATAGCTAAATGGGCAAAGGATAGGAATAGGTGATTTGCAGACGAGCCACCAAATGGCTCAACATATGAAGCATATGAAAACGCGCTCAAAATCACAAATAAAATGGGAAATAAAAATTAAAGGTACACTCATTAATCTGACAGAAAATGCAAGGAGCTATATACCTACTGCTGTAAAATAAAGGGTACTTTTTATATTGCTGCTATACACTGCTGCTAAAAATGTGGTGTTTAGTCTTTTTGGAAAACTTGTTCAGCCATCACTGGGATCTTGAGGGATATTCCCCATGTCTTCCTCATCAGGATCAATGAGATTACCCAACCAGAAGTGCATTTTTAATAGCTTTCCCATCATCTCACATCATCTTCCCTTTCAGGGTATTGTAATATGGAGAAATGATTATATATTATTTTCTGAATGTTTTGTACTCTGCCTTCCCTTAGAAGTAAGCTAAGCCTTCCCTGCCTCTGCTATTACAGCCTACAATATTGTAAAGACCCTTTCTCCCAGGTTCTTATCACTTCCAGTCGGCCAATTTTTCTTTGATGGTCAGAATTGATTACAGAGTGGCTAGACCACTCATCATTTCCTCTACCTCCTGGGAGATTAAACTGTTGGGCAAGTCAAAAGCAACAGTTGGAATAGATGCCTCTTTGGGGGCGTCCCTCATCTGCCAAAGCCCTCCACCAACCCTCCAAAGGTGGATGGGGATCAGGGAAGAGGAGAGGAAGAGGCTTGTGGCTGCACCAAGCGGCCTGGCTTTCCTGCTGCCCTCGCCACCCCTCCCGCAGGTCTCTGGTTAATTGCTGTGACATATCGACAGGCACTCTCTGAGGAAAGAGCAGGCGAGCTGGCCCACAGCATCCCAGTTCAGCAATCATCGCTGATTAAAAACTAGTTACAGAGCAATGAAGATGGAATCTTGCATTAACCAAATGACCCTGTCCATGGCCAAGCCCAGATAGATGGCAGTGATTATGAGAGCATCACTTACAACGTCGGCAAACGTTAATGGCTATTTGAATATCCGGGAGATTTACGGGGTAGTGACAGCGTTTGGCTGGTTGGGGCTCCAGCTCTGCTTCCTACCTGTGTGTTTATGGGTTCCTGTGGACTCACAGCCTCGTCAGAGTGGCCTAGCTCTGCTGAGCTTTTAGGTGTGTCTAATCTGAATACTCTGGCTTGTGTAAGGTTGCAATTTATCATATTGCCAATTTTCAGAGAATCTGAATTAGCTCAGCTATGCTTAATGCTGAAACTATCCTGAGCATAATTTAAGGTGCTTTGAAGTCTTGCACTAATCAGAGTCATGGCTATGAATATCAGAACTTGATACTGAAGAAGTATGAAAGTGCCCATAAAAGAATTAGGTGAAGGGGATTATGCAAAACAGTGCATGTGGCTATTTCTGTGAGAGCGCAGGAATGACTGTGTGTGTCGGGGGGCTGTGGAAGCGTGGGCTCATAGGAAGTCTAACTCCGCTAAAGTTGACACTGCCACGGTCAACATGTGACACTATGAAAAGTCAGCCTTTCTCCCGAGCTCCTGCCCGCTCCCACACCAGCCCAGGAACACTGGGTCTTTGCCAGTTTAGGTCTCAGTTGTGCGGATTAGGAGTGAGGGGAAAACTGTCCTGCCCAAGAAAGGACCGAGAGCCCAAGACAGGATCCCCTTCAACAGATAAAAGAAAAATGAACGGATGTGTAAGGTGAGGGGTGGGGAGGAGAAAGACCAGAGCCCACAAGAGCTGGGTTTAGAAAGAGAAAGGAGGGCTTCCCGGAAGACTCAGTGGTTAAGAATCCACCTGCCAATGCAGGGGACATGGGTTCGAGCCCTGGTCCGGGAAGATCCCACATGCCGTGGAGCAACTAAGCCCGTGTGCCACAACTACTGAGCCCTCGTGCCTAGAGCCCATACTCCACAACAAAAGAAGCAACTGCAATGAGAAGCCCGCTCACCGCAACGAAGAGTAGCCCCTGCTCGCCACGACTAGAGAAAGCCCGCGCCCAACAATGAAAACCCAACGCAGCCAAAACTAAATAAATTTATTTAAAAAAAAAAAAGGAGAAAGGAGAGAGCCATGATTGTGACTGTGAGGCGTGTGCGTGTGTGTGTGTAAGAAATGGGACAACAGCACCTCCCTCATTTGGTTGCTATAAGATCTAAGAAGCCCGCCACGCACGCTTTCTCTCTCTCTCTCGGAAATTTAAATAGAATCATCATTTGGAATTTTTTGAAACACTTCTGGAAAGATTTAAATTGCCTTTTGATAAGTTTTGACTGTGGATATTTCCTTGAATACACCCTCCGAGTGGAAATAGGGGCAAGAATTCAGGAGCAAGAAGGTCTGGCTTTTTAAGGGCTTTAAAGCTGTGCCATTTGGGACCAGAGACCCTCCTCTTCGTGCGCCCAGAGGGGAGGCCCAGCAGCAGGGTCACACAGATGGTGCAGGGCCAGTCTGGGAATTCAGCCCGAGAGCTACTTGAGCTCATCACCTCTCACTAATCCAGACACGGGAGGAAATGAAGGTGCCCCACTGTCGGGGCAGGAGCAGGATGATGGGGCAGCTCCTGCAGCCCTAAGGACTAAGAAATGAATTGCTCCAGGTCTGAGTCCGAGGGGCAGCTGCATTTACCTCCGTGTGGCATCCTCTTTTCCTCCACAGGAGCCAGGCCTGGGAAGTGAGACTGTGTAACCAAGCTGGGGCTAGAGCTGTAAGGCAGCCCGTGTGGGGATCTGGGGGCAGGTGACAGCTAAGGGCTCCATTACCAAAGGACCCAGTGGTCCCAGCTCTGGGGATTGCAGGCCAAAGTGAATTTCTTTTTTTTAACCAGAGCCCAAATCCTACCCCTGCTCCTAACTCTAACACCTATCCGTGGTCTGAGCGCGTGTTGGAGGACTTCAGGGCCCACAGTGTGTACCAGGCTCTGCTGCAGATTGGACACCTGCCCCCGATGCCCTCCCCATGCTGACCTCTCACTTGTGCTACTGCAATAGCCACTGGTGTCCTCCCCTGTCTCACCCACCCCTCAATAGCTGCCAGAGTGGCTATACCCTGCAACACTATAAGCCTGACTGTGTCACTGCCCCTCAAACATTTATTGCCCCCCACCCATGCCCTCCAAGAGGTTCTCAGGGTTGGCATTTGGGAAATTTGTGGGATATCCTCGTGGTCACAACGTTGGGAGGGCACTGCTGACACTTAGAGAACAGGGCCAGAGCTGTGGATGCCGCGATGTGTAGGACAATCCCGCATGCGGATGACTTGTCCTGGGTCTCACACAATGTGGGTGTGGCCTCGAAGGGTCCACCAGGATATCCATGTAAATGAGAAACCAATCTATAATTATCTGGGTCTTTCGTCTCCTTTTATTTGACAATCAGCTCAAAGAATGTTTTGCACAATTTCAATACACCACTTTGGCAGGAAGGCAACTACCATGCAATGAAGAGGAGAGCAAGCTTTGCATCATTCAGAACTTTACCAAGTGATTCACCAATTCAGAGAATCAAGTCATCGATGGCCACGGCCCTCAGTCAGGCTGCACTTACAGCGTCACATTCACGGTGACTGCTCGTGTCAGGGCGTTTGACCACTTCATTACATCCTCTGCCATAGTCATTCCCAAATGTTTCCATATAAAAATACATATTTATTATAAATCACTTACCTTACATTTCTCCTTTATAAATTGAGCATTTTGTTGAAGGTTTTTGAAAGCATATATGTACCTAATGGTATTATTTGAGGACTTTCTTTCAGGCTAAAGGAGGCAATTTTTTATATAAGGGGGGTAGTCTAGGTGTGGAACAACATTCTTTCACCAAAAATTGCAGTAAGGACCATATCTAAAAGAAGCAAAGGATGTGTATAAATGGGTAAATTCAGTAAGTTTGGTGAATTGGTCATTCGATGAGGTGGTTATGGGGCGTGTTGCTATGAAGATGAGTTACTGTAAGGCCTTCCTGGCCAATGAGGGAATCAAGATCTCTCCGGAGGAGTTCAACTAGAAATGGGAGGTGGGCAGAGAGACGCATCATTTAGCCATGAAAGCAGAGACCCAAAGAGAGTCTCGGGGCCACAGTTCATCTCGTGGGGAGAGGAAGTCTTACACTATAAACTTCAAGCGTTGCAGCCACAGGCAGGACATCTGCAAGGTGGCAGCAGATGCAGGACTCTGAGCCCACGGATTTCTAGGATTCTCATCCTGCAGAGAGACAGGCGCGCCAACCTCTCTTAGTTGTCACAGTTAAACATTTGCTCCCACCAGCCCGCCTTACTCTGATTGAACAAGTGCCAAGCAACCTTCTGGTTATAACCTGGCCTCCCAGGTAGTCCTGGATGATGTCAATGAGCTGGCCCTCGGGAGCTGGCCCTCCACTTGAGGGCTCGGCGTGTGAGCAGAGAAAGGTCCATTCAGGGTGCTGGCGACTCCAGGCGTGCAGCCCTGCGAGACCAGGATGGGAGTAAATTCCGCAAGGCAATGCCTGCCTCACTGCAAGGCCTGCCCCCCGCCACCCTCGGGTGTCCTCTCATTGAGGGCAGTGCTCATTTCTACCCCTGCATGTAGGTTACACATCCGTTTCCCTCCCAGCCTCCAGGCAAGTTCCACAACTTATTTTTGTGTCCCAACACCTGGAAACCTGCAAGGGTGCAGCCCTGCTGGGAACAGTTCAGAACACGTGGTAGGCCCTAAGTAAAATATGTGGAGTGGATGGATGGATGGACCATCTGTCCGTTTAGCCCACTCGTAGAGATGGAGCTCAGGCCCGCTGCTCTGAAGCATCTCCTGCTGCCTTCAGGGCCCTCTGATGGCTTTCATGCCTGCGACCCTCTCTTGGTTCTACATAGTTGGGAGAATCTTTGAAACTGTCCTGTCCTATATCCTGTACCACGTGGGCTTTAGACCCAGCCACTGCTGGGTCTAAAGCCAGTTTTGTGGCCTTGGGCAAGTTACTTAACCTCCCAGCACCCCCTCAGCTGCTCCTTCTGTGAAATGGAAATCATGCCACCAACTATATCAGAACTAGGGTAGGCTTTCCTATAGCCCACAGGCTTTGGTGTAAATATTTTTCAGAATCTTCCACTGAATGGAAACAAACTCTTCCTGCCCCACTGCACCCTCTCCTGCACCCCAACTCCTGACCCGGGACCCTTTGAGCTGGGCTCCTGCAAAGAATCAAAGGGCTCCTTTATTTGCCTCTCCCCCTCCCCCCTCCCAGGAGCCTCCAAGGTGAGCCAACTTGGCCTCGGAGCCTGTCTTCTGTTCAAGGTGGGGGGCAGGAGGGGGGGCTGGCACCTCCATCTGGTGCACGAAGCGGACGTGAGCTCCGCACCAAGGAGATCCATCCCTTCAGCCCTGCTCTCCCTCCCTGCCCCACGCGCACAGCAGCTGGCTTCCAGGGGAATCAAGTGACAGCCAGGCTCCAGGGAACCGATGGCGAGACCAATTCTGTGGAGTGATCCACAGTGACAGAGAAGCCTTACAGCCTGGAAGCCCAGCAGGGGCCCAGTTAACCCATAGAGGGACAGACAGTCTGGGGAAAGTGGCCTGCTCCTCTGCTCTGATGGGCACTGACTATTGTCTCTTAATTCCCTGCTCCCGTTAGCCTTCTGGAAGCTGCGAACGACCTCTATCGTTGTCATTCTGCCCACAAGGTAAAGGGGGCCTCCCTTTACCTTGGCACCTAATGGCCTCCATTCTGCCCACCTGCCCATCTGCCCACTCCTCCCACCTAACCCCTTACACTTTCCCAGTCACCCCGTGCAGGGCCTGTTCTGTGTCCTGTGGCTCAGGTTGCTCCCTCTGCCTGCAGCATCCTCTCTCTGCAGTGCCCTCTTCCACCTGACTCACCCCTCCCCAGCCCTCTCTCCACTCAGCTCTAAGTGCTGGCCTCCAGGAAGCCTTCTAGGAGGAATGGATGGAGTGCCCCTCTCCTGGGTTCCCACAGCCCCTGTGCTCCCTTCCGCGACAGCAGTGAGCCAACGACAGTGGAACGGCTGACCTGAGCTCCAGGAAGGCATCGATGGCATGTGTCTTCTATTTCTGAGTCTCAAGCTCTAGCACAGAGCCTGGCCACTTTCTATCGATAACCTTTTAAAAACTCTACTCGGGACTTCCCTGGTGGTCCAGTGGTTAAGACTCCTCGCTCCCACTGCATGGGGCAGGGGTTCGATCCCTGGTCAGGAAACGAAGTTCCCACATGCCTCGCAGTGCGGCCAAATAAATAAATTCTTTAAATAAATAAATAAATCCAAAAAAACACTCCATTGTTCAGTAGGTGCGCCACAAAAACATGTTGAATTGAACTGAATTTGGTAGAAGGTTCATATTTTTTCCCAAACAAATCTCACCAGATTAAGATTACATTGGAATTTATATATTGGTAAATCATGCCTATGCAGTTTGCTTTTTTCCCCTTTTGGGCGGTAACAGTTTTATTGAGACATAATTCATACACCATCCAATTCACCCATTTAATTTAAAGCATATAATTCAATGGTTTTTTTAGCGTCTTCACAGAGTTGTGCAATGATCACCACGATCAATTTTACAACATTTTCATCACCCCAAAAAGAGACCTCACACCCATTAGCAGTCACTCCCACCTACACCCTCCCTCCATCCCCTGGCTACCACTAATCTATTTTCTGTCTCTATATATTTGTCTATTCCGGACATTTCCTATAAACCGAATCATACAATATATGGTCTTTTGTGACTGGCTTCTTCCACTTAGCATAATGTTTTCCAAGTCCATTCATGTTATAATGCGTGTCAGTACTTCATTCGTTTTTATTGCCAAATGATATTCCACTGTATGGATACACCACATTTTATTTTATCCACTCATCCAATGGTGGACATCTGCGTTGTTTCCACTTTTGAGCTATCATGAACAGCTTTCTTTTTTTGAATGCTAAAGATATTTTTTTACTCTTAAAATAATTTCAAACTCACAAAAATATTTTGCAAGAATAGTACGAAGAGCTTTTTCCCTTTAATCACATGAGAATGAGTGGCTGACATCATGTCCCGTCACCACTAGCAACGCCCCCTGTACTTACACACATACACACAGTACTGTAGCACATATTTCCTGCCACAGTGACACTCTCCTACATAATCACATACAACCATTGAATTAGGAGATCAACATCAATTCATTTCTACCAGACAATCCAAGTTTTCCTAATAATGTCCTTTATTGCAAAAGACGAATCTAGAATCACGCATTGCCTGTGTCATGTTTCACTGGTCTCCGTCATGACCTTGACACTTTCAAAGATTATGGGCAAGTTATTTTGCAGAGTCCCTCAATTTGGGTTTTCCGACGTTTCTTCATGATTGGTTTTAGGCGATGCCTTTTAAGAAGAATTTCACATTAAGTAGCACTAGGTTTTCTAGTGTATTCTATCAGGTGGCACACAATTTCTATTTGTCCTGTTACCAGGACAAATACTAGCTTTGACCACTTGATTGGGTTGGGACTGCCAGGTTATTCCACAGTAAACCTACTCTTTTTTTTTTTTTTTAATATTTATTTTTGGCTGCACCGGGTCTTAGTTGCGGCACACAGGATCTTAGTTGCGGCATGCATGCAGGATCTAATTCCCCGACCAGGGATCGAACCCCGGTCCCCAGCACTGGGAGCACAGAGACTTACCCCCTGGACCACCAGGGAAGTCCCTAAACTTACTCTTTTTTCTTTGTAATTAACTATTTTGGGTGGGAGGTACTTTGAGACTATGTACATATCCATTCCACATCAAACTTTCACTCACTAAGTTTGGCATCAGCTAATGTTTCTTGGCTGAGTTAATTGTCACTATGAAGGTAGCCAAATGGTGATTTTCTAATCCCATCTCCATCTCTCCATCTATATTTATTAGTTGGTATTCTACTCTACAGGAAATTTATTTATATCGGTATAGATTCAGGGATTCTTATCTAAAGGTTATTATTTACTTTTATACTCAAATTTTCCCTGATTTGAGTCCCAGCAGAAGCCCCTCAAGTCGGCTTCTGCACCTTTTGACATGTCCTCATTGGTTTTTGAGCACTTTCTTGTTTTCTAGCACAAGATATTCTAAGATCATCTTATACTGTCTCTTGCCCCGGCCCGAGAATCATCCATTTCTCCAGAGTTCTGGCTCTTTTGAGTGGAGGCTGGTATTTACAAATCAGGATATGGGCACTAGGCACGCTCAGTGGTATCAGAATATTGCTTCTCTTAGGCGCTCTCAATAGACAGAGTTAAGTATACACACACACACACTCACACAAATACACTCACAGGTATATGTATTTATACACATTCATACCCCCTTTTACATCTATATTTATATCCATATTTATCTAGCTATGTGTTGAAAAACGTGAATTCACACTAAAACCTCTAATTCCAATCCAGTTGATTCTCATTGTTCTCTCTTCCGTATTTCCATATTTCTCACTCTGACAGTGAGGGTACCTGGTTCCCATTATCCTGGACACATTTACTTATTGAATGAATGCACATGTGTAACCAATCTCCTGTCACTTTCGTGATCACCACCCCACCTCACCCCCGCCACGGGCATTCTCCTTACCCTGCTTTGGCTTTCAAAGCCCCCATGAGGGGCTTCCCTGGTGGCCCGGTGGTTGAGAATCTGCCTGCCAATGCAGGGGACACGGGTTCGAGCCCTGGTCTGAGAAGATCCCACATGCCGCGGAGCAACTAGGCCCGTGAGCCACAACTACTGAGCCTGCGCGTCTGGAGCCTGTGCTCCGCAACGAGAGAGGCCACAATAGTGAGAGGCCCGCGCACCGCGATGAAGAGTGGCTCCCGCTCGCCCCAACTAGAGAAAGCCCTCACACAGAAACGAAGACCCAACACAGTCAAAAAATAAATATAAAAAATAAATTAATTAATTAATTAAAAAAAAAAAGAGATCAAGGGATATGCCCATTTAAAAAAAAAAAAAAGCCCCCATGAGGCCTCTGCTGTCCCTCCCCCACCATGTAGATGCCCTTTTCTGCACCCTGGGGCTCCAACACCTCTTACCACACTCCACACTCCCACCTCCCCCTGCTCCCGCGATGCCCCAGCCATGAGGACACTCCTCACCTGATTCAGCTCTGACACCCGCGCGGGGCTGTTGCCGCCTCCCACTCCCACCCAGGCTCTGAAAACCCATCACGCACCAATGCAGACACCTCCTCACCTGGACTCTAAGCCCTGTGTCATGCCACAGAGAGGCTCCCTTCACCCTGCTTGGCCTCTGATACCCGCCACAGGGACACCATTCTTACCTGCTCAGTCTCTGACACCTGGGCTGGACTGATGTCACCAATGCCAAACCCCGCCCACCACCCTACCCCCACACAAGCACCTACCTTGCTTATTGAAAAGACTGGGTTCTTGGTTCTATAGGATTTTCGCAGCTGGGATTTCACTGATTGCATCCCCACAGTGTCCTTCAATATGTTTTTCCTCCTCCTTCACAAGAAATGGATAGTTAGATCTAGACATCTGATAAAATTCAGGTCCAGTTTTTCGGCAATAAAACTTCATAGGTAGTGTTTCATCAGGTAGCACATGATATCTGGCTATCCATAATTTCATTTAGGGTTGCAAAATGATAGTATTTTAATTCTATTTCTCACTCATATGAAGAGATACTTCTCATCAACAATATATTTTTTTAAATTTTATTGGCGTATAGTTGATTTACAATGCTTTGTTAGTTTCAGGTGTACAGCAAAGTGATTCAGTTATAAATATACATATATTCATGCTTTTTCAGATTCTTCTCCCATATAGGTTATTACAGAATATTGTGTAGCATTCCCTGTGCTATACAGTAGATCCTTTTTGGTTATCTGTTTTGTATATAGTAGTGTGTGTATGTTAATCCCAAGCTCCTAATTTATCCCTCCCCCTCATCAACCATAAGTTTACCCTGTGGTTCATATAGGAACGGTAGGTAAATGCTTGATTCTTTCTCTGTATTTGCCAGTTTTCAAAAAAATTAATAGGTTCCCTAACATCTTCCAAGAGTCATCAATGAGTGGTTTTTCTTTTTCTTCTCTTTTTAGATTTTATTCTGAACTCATGGATTGAAATGCATCTTAATTGTTTTCAAATTGCCTATCAGTAGGGTTAGACGTGGGACAGATGGCATTGCATAGTGCCCATAGGACCAAATATGGTAAGCTCCAATTCATTGCACTTGTTATTTTTACTGATGATCACATTGTCCCATCATTGGCAAGGAGGAGCCTCTTCAAATTGCTACTACTTAGTAATTTTTGATGTGACAAGATGTTCCAGATTCATCTTGTACATTTTGTGCCCCAGAACGAGAATCTGTCATTTCTCCAAAAAGCCTGGATCCCCATTTTGGGGGCAATACTATTTAGAGACCATAATCTGGTCTGTAGGGGTGTTCACTGCTACTGGGTTGGCTGTTTTTCCCAGGCCCTTGTGATGGATAGAAAATGGACAGAGCACAGACATGGTTAGAAAATAATGACATACTTCCTAAATTCATATTGATATGTCCAGTCCAGATTCAGGATTACAGGGCTTTTATTTAGCCTTATCAGTCTTGGATAGTATAATCCTTTCTTTCACACTGAACATTCCCAACAAAATCAGCATAATTACACACTTCCTTATCTCACAATATACACCCAACAGTCTCAGATGAAGATACCAGCGCTATCATCAGTAAAATGCATATTGATAAACAATTTAAGAATTTTTTGCAGTTATTTTTGTTAGGATACACCCCCACCCTGGGAAGATTAATCAGATTAATTTGTCCTTAATTCACTTGACATAGTTCCTCTCTTTGTAATTATGCTACCATACCAAATCAATACACAGTTTCCTTTCTTTCATTCTGTTCTCACAATTTAGATTGCTTTTTGGGGGAACCTAAGTGTCCATCAACAGATGAATGGATAAAGAAGATGTGGTATATATTTATAATGGAATATTACTCAGCCATAATAAAGAATGAAATATTGCCATTTGCAGCAACATGGATGGACCTATAGAATATCATACTAAATTAAGTAAGTCAGACAAAGACAAATAGTATATGATATCACATATGTGGAATCTAAAAAATAATACAAATGAATCTGTTTACAAAACAAAAACAGACTCACAGACATAGAAAACAAAGTTATGGTTACCAGAGGGGAAAAGGGGGAGGGATAAATTAGAAATTTGGGATTAACAGATACACACTACTATTTATAAAATAGATAAGCAACAAGGATTTACTATATAAAACAGGGAACAATATTCAATAGCTCATAATAACCAATAACGGAAAATAATCTTAAAAATAATGTAAATAGATTGCTTTTTTTCCAATTTTCATGGATTAGTTAAAAAAATTTTTTATAGTTGTAAAAAATATTTACAAGGCTTCAGAGTCACATTCACAAAACAACTTATCCTAAAAAAATCTTCAACTTCCAATCTATTAAAATTAGAGCGGCTCCTAAACATGCTCAGAGAAGTGTAGACACCAGAATCTTGAGGTTCTGTGATATCAAGACTCTGGCCAATTCTCAGTTATTCATATGAAAGTGTTCTATAATTAGTATAGAGGCTTGATGCTATAACAAAGACCCTGAAGTAGCAATAATGTAGACTTTGCACTTAACAGTGCCAGTAAGCTCTCTGGGGCTGATGTGATGGCTCCGTGGTGCTCCTTTCACCTTGTTGCTCCAGAACCCTCCACACATGGCTCCCATCTTGCAATCTGGTTGGCTGCCCAGAGCCTGTCTCATGCCAGCCAGCAAGAAGGGGAAAGGGGGAGAGGAGGCCACTTCTCATCAAGGGCAGGACCTAGAGGCTGCACACACAACTTCCGTTTATATCCCACTGACCAGTTAGCTGCGTGGAAAACTGGGAGATGTAATATTTTGCTGAAAATTTTGGAGCTCCATTACTAAGGAAAGAAGTACAGATTGAAATACTGGGACACCTGTCCCTGCTACATCCTCCAAATGATAAGGCATCATATAATCCAAGCATTTCTGCCAGCAAATTTTTCACCCTGATAATACTGTTTAAAGTTTGGGATGAAACCAAGTGGCTAACCAGAGATACAGGCAGACACAATATGGGAAAGGAACCTACACTTTGCTTATGGAAAAAATCTGAATTTTTACATAGTCAAATCTATCTTTTATGAATTCTGCCTTTGTTTCTATACTTGAGATACATGTTCACCTTGTTTTCTGTAGTTCTTTTCTATATTATGTTTTTTTCTTTTACATCTACAATTTTTGTTAAATAGTATCAGGGAACTATGGCTATTTTTTTTCCAAACTGCCAGTCAGGGTCAGACATGGGACAGATGGCATTGCATAGAGTACCCATAGGACCAAGATTATCCAGAACAATTTCAAGTCTTTGTCAATGTTGGTTGAGCACTTGGTACCAACCAGGCCCTCTGCCAGGATCGCAGGACATGAAGATAGAGACCCAGTGCTTGCTCTTAAGAAGCAATCAAATAACAGAGACAAATCATAAGCAAATCGGCACCATCCATTGCAATCAGTGCTGCTGGAGACAGGGTAGAGGGAGGAGTGGACAAAGAAGCTTCACAAAGGAGGTGACAAGTGTGTTGAATCGGGAAAGACCAGTGGGTATTTTCCAAGTAGACAAGTGGGGGGAAGGGCATTTCAGGGCAAGTGGTTTAAACTCTCTGGTGTCTTCATCTAGAAAAACCCAAGGGTCGTGCCTCCTTCATGGGCTCATTGGAATTCAGGGATGGGACCTTGTGCTGGGTTTGTTGGGCAGCTGGGGATCAACATAAGGGACACTCTCTCCCTTCCCTGGCAGGAGATGCCAGCATCGCTGGTTAAATGCCTCCTCTATCCTTTGTTCTCTGAACCTGGGGAAGTGAGATTCCCAAGCATCATAAGGCTTCATGGAGGAAGAGGGCTAAGAGGGAGTCAAATAAAGACCCCATATACCTGGGTAGCAGTGAGGGGTCAGAACGTCCCTGGAATTTATTTGGTCACCTTCACAGTCTCCACCAGAGGCCAGCCCAGCCTCTTGCTGCAAAACTGATTTTGGAGTGGAGATCCAGGTGGCAGAGCTGTAGAGCCCACGTGGCTAATTCACTGTGACTTTGGGCAAATCATTTCCACTCATTTGAGAACTGATTCTTCTAAGCCCTGGGACATCCAGAGCATTCCCCGTGTCCCTGAGCCAGTCCAAGGGTGAAGACAGGGAAAGGGGGATATGTACCTGGAGGCTGTCCCCTGCCCAAATGAAGTCTGCGTGCCAGCTCCCAGTGCAGGGTCCTCGGCCAGCAGTGGCCACCGTGTGTGGACGCGTGTTGCTATAATAAGATGTGTTTATTTGAATACGAAGGTCAGGGAGTTAAGTAGTTGGTATTCCAGTCATATAAAGTCGTTTGCACAGTGTCACTACTAATAAAAGGGGGTTTTGACTAATCTAGTTGCTCTTCCTAAATATACTCTGCTCAAGAAACTCATCAAAGCAGCAAAGTAATCGTTGAGGTTTTTAATCTCTTCTGCTTCACAGCTGGGGCAAATTTATTTGCTTGAATTAGCATGTAATAAATTTATAATAAAGCTGCCAGAGCCCCAGCTTGGTAGAGAGCGGCTCCGTGTAATGGGTAGTTACATCGAGGAAATGAGGCGCTGGTCCCAAGGCTGCCCCTGCTGGTCTGGTGAGGCTTGGGGGCTGTCCCCAGAGGCCATGCAGAGAGGAGACCGCCAGGCATGGGAGACCCCAAGAGTGGAAGGGAGCTTTGCGGATTGGTAGGGCCGCCTTCCTCATCTCTGCGTCTCCTCATTTCATAAGTGAGGAAACTGAGGCTGGGAGAAAGGAAG
Organism: Eschrichtius robustus; assembly: GCF_028021215.1. Lineage (NCBI taxonomy): Eukaryota > Metazoa > Chordata > Mammalia > Artiodactyla > Eschrichtiidae > Eschrichtius > Eschrichtius robustus. The sequence continues at coordinate 40,606,622 of NC_090843.1, forward strand.
GATGTGTCTGAAGTCACGTAGACGGTGACTGGCAGAACCTAGGTGACAATCCAGGTGGGACCTGTGGCTTCCCACCCACCACCCCATGCTTGGCCATCCTCATGGTCAGGGGTTTTCCACCCCTGTTCTGCTATAGACCTCTGTCCGTGTCCTCCCTTCCCTTTCATCTGCCCCTCTTCCTGAGTCTTCCCTACACTGCAGCCCCACCGAGACCTGTTGGCCTTCCCTACTTCTCCATTTTCCAAGGGAATGTTGTCCCTCTGTCCCATCTGGGAGCCATCTGGACACCCAGGCACAGCCAGGAAGAACTCGGTCTCGCTGGTAACTGATCTACGAACACACTGAGGGTCCACGGGAGGGTGCCACGGTCTCCTTCCTGAGCCCTGGGGCCTGGGGGGAGCCTCACATGGGGACCTGAGAGTCTGCTACTTCTCCCTTCCCTCTTTCCTTTCTTCCCTCTGCCTTCCCCTAGGAAACCAGCTACATGTGGTCTTTGCTCCTTGAGGTTGAAGCTGGGGAGATGTTCTCCTGAATCCCATGGGAGTGGGAGAGGCTGGGGGACCCTCATGTTCTTAGAGGGGAGCAGCTACAAGACAACCACCTTTCTGGGCCAACAGTGACCACCTTGCATAGCATTACTTTGATGGATTGTATCAAAAACAACCTACCCCATGCATGAGGGTGGGAAAAAAGGAGGAGGGTAAAGAGGACAGGCAACACGACTCTACTGCGTACATAGCCAAGATCCTCATCCCAACCCTTCATCCTCATCCCAACCCTTCATCCTCATCCCCATCTTCATCACCCCCATCCCCCATCCCCTCATCTTCTCATCCCCCATCCCCTCATCCCCACCCCGTCTCCCCTCATGCCCACCCCCATCCTCTTATCCTTTTTCTTACAGTCTTTGGGGGAGAATGGGAAGAAGCAGGAGAAGAGAGGCTTTCTAGAGTTCCCTCAGACCCAGGACCCTGAGTCTTCCCTTTAGATCCTTCCAAGAGGCTGACATATGTGACAGCCCTCCAGCAAAGCCCACACCTGCAACTTTCCCAAAGTCATAGTCATTTCTTCTCGAGCAATGGATAATAGAAATACGAGGAGTGATCGCTGGGAGTCTTGAACCTCTAAGAGATTGAGGGCCACATGTCTAGGCCCGGTCCCTTTTTCTGTGACTTGCCTCAGGTCACACAGCTGCTGAGCTCAGGGCGGACACTAACACCCCGGATGTTTTGGCTCCTTCTCCGGGGACTTTTTCCACTACACCAAGATGCCTTATGTGGTGAGAGTCCCCTCCCTGCTAACGTGTTCACTGACCTATGTCCTGAGACCTGGATGGCTCCCTAGTTTTCCAAATCATTGACTCAAGGCTCCTCAAAACCCTTCTTCCCATCCAATCTCCTCCCACACCCTCACCCCCACTCCTCATACATGGCAGTGTAGGACATGTCTTTTCTTAGAACTTTTGAGCCTGGCACAGCTAACAGAAGCAGAGCTTAGACCCTTGGGAACGAAGAACTAGACCTGACCTGTGGAGGGATATGGTGCAGGAAGGACAAATCCAGGTGTAGATGCCTTTGGAGGGAGAACAGTCCGGCAGGCAGAGCCCAAAATCTGGCTGAGGATGACACAGGCAATGTCCCAATGGCGGTCAGCGCCGGGGAGTCCAGTTCATTTGGGACAGGTTGCCCTGGCCTGTGGACAGAACTCTTGCTCCGCTCCTGCCCACACACTCCGCAGCTGAGCTGTGTCTTCCCCATCGCCAAGGTGGTCTGGACCAGCTCCGCCAAGAGGGCTCTCCTCACCACTCTTTGCGATCCTATGATTCTATCCTAAAGCGGAAGAGCAAATCATTTCAGCCCTTTCTTTTTCTCCCAGCTTTACTGAGATACAATTGACATATAACATTGTGTAATTTTAAGGTGTACAATGTGTTGATTTGATACACTTGTATATGGCAGTATGATTACCACCGTAGTGCTGGCTAACACTTCCATCATGTCACATAATTAAGATTTTTCTTTTGTGGTGAGAGCATTTAAGGTCTACTCTCTTAGCAGCTTCCAAGTATATAGTACAATATTGTTAACTATAATCACCATGTTGTACATTAGATCCCCAGAACTTATTCATCTTCTAAATGGAAGTTTATGCTCTTTGACCAACGTGTCCCCATTTCCACCAACACCTGATAAAGAAGATGTGAGATACGTATATTATATATATGGAGATATACATATATATACATATAATACTCAGACATAAGAAAGAAGGAAATCCTGCCATTTGCGACAACATGGATGGATCTTGAAGGCATTATGCTAAGTGAAACAAGTCAGTCAGAGAAAGACAAGTACTGTGTGATATCACGTATGCAGAATTTTAAAAAGCCAAACTTGTAGGAACAGAGAGTAAAATTTCAGCCCTTTCTTGATGGAGTTGCCAAGGGTGGGGCCTAGCCTAGCTGTCAGAAGTGTCGGCCTTGAGGGAGTTGGAATCACAGAAAGGCATACACTTACCCTAAGGTGACAAAATCCAGAGCTAGAGAGGCCTCCAATTATCTTTCATCTCCCCAAGCCTTCTCTGGAAACCTCTGTGAGATTTTTGTTATCCTTTGAAAATTTCTTTTGAAATTCCTCTGGCAAAAGAATTTTGGCAATGAACAGGTAAAGGATGGAGTCTGCCTTCACAAGACCTATTTAATATTTAAACTGGTCTTCGTAGAGGATAAAATCAGTAGGACAAGGGAAGACTCCAGTCGGGAAGCTTGAAAACTTGTAAAATATATTACCCACATGAGCTTCATTGGGAGCGAGAAGAATCTGCCACCCAGAGCAGATGGTGTGATGAGACTGGTTGATAGGGAGAAAGCAGAACATCTCAACTTTCTATTTTGCTCCTATCATAGAGGAGGGTCTTCAGACCCAAAAGGTCTGACAAACACAGTTAAGAGAGAATTGACCCATTCCTGGAATTCTGTGCAAAGAAAGTAATCAGAAATGGAGAAAAGGGGGTGTGTACAAAGACGTTCAGGTCAGCGGTGTTTAATGAAAAACTGAAAACGAGTTGAAGGAGGACAGGGTAGACTATTTAAGCACCTAGGGAGCATCTAACCTATGGACTCTTACAAAGTCATCAAAACCCCTCCAGAGTTTGTAAAATCCTGGAAAATGCATGCTGAGTAAAAAACATGCATGTTAACATGCATGTTAAGTAAAAAACAAAATAACAGGACTCAAACCTGCTTACATAGTCTGCGCTTTCTATTATGAACGTGTTCTACTTTTTCACGTATTACCTTTACATTAGAAAAACGGTCATGTATTTCAGAATATTTATAAGATATATTTGAACTATATTATCATATATTTACAACTAACTAAAACAAACAGACTATGCCTAGAAAATGGGAAGAGAGTACACTAAATTGTAAACCGGGTGGTGTCTTGGAGGTGGATGTTTTCCCAATGTTCTAACAAAGAATATGTATTTACGATATTATACTGGAAAAAATCTAAACATTTTTATTTCAAGAAATAAAAAGTGGGGGAGAGGGAGAAAAAGAAAGGAAGGAAGGAAGGAAGGGAGAGAAAGAAAGGAGAAAGAATGAAAAAAAGAAGAGAAAGAGAGGAAGGGAGGGAGGGAGGGAAGGAGGGGGAGGGGAGGGGAGGGGAGGGAAGAGAGAAAATTGGCCCCAACCTGTGTAAAGCCAGAGTGGCTCTGGTCTCTCAGGAGGCTCAGATCTCTAGACACATTGTTCCTTAACAAGAGCCTCAGGTTCAAGTACAGAACCCCAGCAGGCGTTTTGAGGGATTATAGAGTGAAGAAATGCCGGACTATTGAGAGTCAGCCCATGTCCTGATTTTTCGAACAAAACAAAACATTAAATGCCAGTAACAACAGGCTGGCAAGTCTGATAACGATCCCTGGCAAATTCCTAAGTGTGAGGACTCACAGAAAAGGCAAAAACAATCCCTAGGAGCCGGCGTGAGTTCACCAAAGATGAGGCATGCCTGACTGAATTCCTATTCTGAGGGGACACGGACCGGGGCCAGGGGTGCCACTGACAAAGGGCATGGTGTGGTGACTCAAGGAAGACATCCGTCAAAGCCTCTGAGGTCCTGAACAAGAAGGCGGAGTGTGGCCTGCCTGCCGGCACGGGCGCTGCAAAAACAGCTATGGGGCCCTGGTGCCAGCCGGCAGACATCTCCAACAATACCCCAAGGCTCAGCCCTTGACCTTGTCCGCCTCAGCCCCTTCCTCAGCAACTTGGATGAAGCAGAACAGAAAATGCGCTTATCAAATTTGCAGTTGACACAAAGCCAGAGGGATTGTTAATAGAAAGAATGGCAGAATCGAGATTCAAAAATATCTTGACAGGTTGAAATAATGGGCTGAAAACATGTAAAAGGGATAAATGTAAATTCCTGCATTTAGGTTTAAAAAAAATAAAGGTTTCATAAACATCAGATGTGAGAAACAGGGCTTAAAAGCAGAAAAGACAGCTAGGTAGGGGCCAGCATAGCATGGTTAGTGGTCAGGTCAAGGGAAGGAAGAAAGAAAAGAAAATAGCTTTACTGGTGTACCAGGAACTGTACTCAACGCTTTAAATGCTCGCATACCATTTCTATGGGGCAGGCACTATCCCATTTGACGGATGAGAAAACTGAGGATTGGTAATGTTATTAAGTGATTGAATGGTTCATATCAAGCTATTAAGTGATTCATAGTAAGCTGCTGGAAATAAGCTACAAAGTGATGGAGACAGAATTTGAATTCAGGTCTTCCTATCTCCAGAGCTAATGCTTTATCCTTTCCCTGCCCCAGGGGGTAAATCTTGACTAATCTAAACTAATCACAGATTCCTTTCTCCCTATCAGTTTTGGTTTTGAAAATGGGGGAGTTTTTGGTAAAGTTTTCCTCTTTTATTTTGGGCCGTGCCACGTGGCTTGTGGGATCCTAGTTCCCCGACCAGGGATTGAACCCGGGCTCCCTGCAGTGGAAGCCGGGAGTCTTAACCACTGGACTGCCAGGGAACTCCCAAGTTTTCCTCTTTCTTAAAAAGAATCCCTAGAAATAGCTGCTCCTGTCCCTCTTCTGCCTCTTAGAGTTGTTAGCGTGTGTGGCCTGGAACTGTAGCAGCCATCTGGGCACCTTGAGGAAACTGGCATTAGAGGACCAGCCAAATGTGGAGGATATAAGGTGGAGAAATGGAAATGCCGGGGGTCATTAATGACTATTGAGGCATTGAGCTAACCAAAACCAGCCCACCTTGGCACTTCTCCTGGGGAGATAACCAATTTTCCTAATTGTTCAAGCCCCTTCTGTTTGGGTTTTCTGTTGTGTCCTACCTGTAAGTATCCTGATGAATGCATGAGACCAGGTAAGTCCCCCTCTATGGGCCTTAGCAAGATCACATTTGGAGTGTGATGCTGACAAAAATGACAGTGACTTGGGGAGTTTGCCTGGAGAAAAGACATGGGAGGAAAGTAACATAATGTTCTTCAAATATCTGAAAGCCTACAATTTAGAAAAGCAACTTGATTTTTTTCTGAGATCCTCCAGGATGCAGAGCCAGAACCAGAGGCAGATACCAGTTTGGTGGACTCAGAGTTGTCCTCATGGGACATGTGTCTGGTAGAAGAGAGAGCTCCCCGTCGCCGGAGATGCCCAAACAGTGTTGAAGTAAGCCGCCAGACAGAGAGGTCAGGGAGAGACGTCCTCACTGGGTGGCAGGTCAGACCAGCTGACCAGGGTTCCTTCCAAATCCAAAATTCTTGGATTCTGCGTTACGCACATGGGGTAGTGCTAGAGCCTTCCAGGGAAATAAACAAGTAGAAGACCAAGTGTCTGGTATCTTCTCTCTCCAGTTGGAGTGAGACCCTGACAGCGAGCCAGTGAACAATCTAGGGCAGGGAATTGTAAGTACCCAGCGGGGAAAAAGAACCAGTGCTCTGTGGGAGGTCAGAAGTGGAGCAGAGCCCTTCCACGGAGGAAGGTCAGAGAGGGCGGCTTGGAGGAAGGAGATGTGAGCTGGGCTTGATGAGTGGCAGGATCTGTTCCCAGCCTGGCCTGGTTCCCAGCTCCTGCAACATCCCCTCCGCCACCCACCCACCCACACATTCAGCCAAGCCCATTGGTTCTTCCAGGCCTGCAGGCTCAGTCCTCTCTCTGTTCCCAGGACCAATCCTAACTGGAAGCAGGAGAGAGTTAGGCAACTCCAGCTCCAGGTTCTAGAACACAGCAATGTCACTGGAGCTGCTGACAGGAAGCTGACCTTGTCTGCCGACTTCGCAGGGCTTCTGCTTGTTTCTAAGGCACTTCCTCCCTCTGTTGGTGCCCCAGCTCTGCAGGCAGGACTCTGCGTCACTTGCTGGGGCACTGCTACCTGCTGATGAACATCTGTTTTGCTTCCTAGCTTGCTTGCACCAGCCCCTTTCCTTTGATAATAGATCCCACCCACAGTTGGAGGATGAGCATGTGACCCAGGCCTGGCCAATCAGAACACTCCAGCCTCTACAGGGATTGGCTCAGGGATGGGCACCTGTGACCCCAATCTGACCAGTCAGGGTCCTTCCCCAAAGCTGTTCTAATAGAGTTTATGTGGAGAGACCCCTGCCTTTGGATTACGAAACAGGAAAGCTGGAACCTGGGACTAGTGGTGGCCCTGTCATGTGAAACAAGCCTGTCTGCCAAAGGAGAGAAAGAAGCAGGTAGACTCAAGAGCAGAGATAAGGGAGCGATGGGCAGAGGGAAAGGGGGTCATGGCCTCCTCTACTCTGGATTTGCCCCACGTCCTGCATTTCTTCAGAGCTGGAAACTGCCCTCTGCTTCCTCCCTGATAGGGTCCCTGTTTTCCTAAGCTCAGCTGTAACTCAGAGTCCTGAACAATACCCCAGCCTTTCCCATCACTTCATGGCTGCCCTGGCCCTGGAGCCTTCCGCAGCAATCACATCTGAATGAAGCCCCTGGGATCGTCTGTCCTGGCCCTGTGCATGAGAGTGGCTTGGAGGGGCGCATCCAGCCTGCCCCTTCCGCTCTATCTTGCTGAAAGATCCCCAGGTGGTGCTGTGCCCAGGCCTGGGAGGTGACAACAACGTGCAGGGCAGGGTGTCAGCCAAAGGACAGGGTGACCGTGCCAGGGTGAGCTCACTCAGTAAAGTAGTCCTTTGCTCACTTATTCATTCATTCATTCAACAGCTATGTATTGAGCATCTGCTGTGTTCAAGGTGCTAGGGCCAAAGACTTAGCACAGGTATCCACAAACTTTTCTTGTAAAGGGCCAAATAGTAAACATTTTCAGTTTTGCCGGCCATAAGGTCACTGTTGCAACTGCTCAGCTCTGCCTTGTAGAGGGAAAGCAGCCACAGACAATATGCAAACCAATGCGCACGGCTGTGTTTCAATAAAAATTATTTACAAATGCAGGCGGTGGGCCAGATTTAGCCGGCTGTCCATGGTTTACCAACTCCCTTCTTAGAATATACAGTTGCAGAAGGTGATGGGAGATAGAATAAGTAAGGTCTTGAGTACCAGCCAGAGAAAAATGAATTTTAGTGAATGGCTGATGGGACTCTTGGCGGATGTTTACCCTGCAGAACGGCGAGATCAAGGTGGGGTAACGGAGGGATTGGTTCAGCGTCGGCCTCCTTGCCAGGCACTCGCAATTCCTTCCTTTATTCAGTGAGTATTTACTGGATGTCTCCCATGTGCAGGCACTGTTCTAGGTGCAGGGGAAACAGAGGCGAGCA